>NC_133770.1:56673538-56767429 GCF_003597395.2 Chelonoidis abingdonii | reverse complement strand
TTAGCCTCGGACCATGGACGCACAACGCCGAATTACTGTGCCTAGTGTGGCCGCATGAAATCGAATTTATAATATCAGTTTTATAAAACCAATTTTAGCTAATTCGATATTATCCCATAGTTTAGACGTGGCCGGAGAGTACACCTGCTGCCACTAGCCAGAGTGCAACATACTCCCCCACTGTATGCCTCCTCTCAGTTCTGCTGACAGATGGCTAGAGGGCAGGGCCATGGTCACACCTCCTCTAGGCTCTCTTTGATTCTGCAACTGGAACGTTGACAATTTTGTTGCTGTGTGAGAAAGAGGAGCAGCTACCCTCTCTCTCATAGCTGTTTTGGCTCTTCAGGACTAAAGGAATAACATGCTTTTTGTCACACATATAAGCACTCAATTCTGAAACACTCCCCCATACACACACACACACACACACACACACACTGAACAGACTGTTGAGTAAAAACCAACCCTTTTTATAGTCACCTTTCAGAGCAGAACTGCGGCTAAATATCACAGAATGGTATAGGGCAAAGTGTATATTTAAAATATACTTATCTGATCCTGGAAGCAGGCTTCTCTGCCATGTGTAATGTTTGCTGAGATTCTGAAATTGGCCACATTATTATAGATCTAAATTACTAATACCATTTGTAATCGTAAAATGGCCTTTTGGGCCTAATGATTTCAATTGTTATCTTTCAATTTCAATTTAGTATGTGCCGATGAGTTATGATACTATATTTACCAGCAGCAGCACATATGATCACTAGTGATTTAGACTGGTCTTCTAGTACAGGTAACACTACTGCAATAATTTGCTATTATAAATGGACAAAGAGTGCCCTCTCCTGTTTGGTAATAATGCAAAATATGGCTCATCCTTGAGTGCAATTCTGAGTGTTTCTATACCCACATTTTTCCTTTCTAACCTCTGTGCAACAAGACAGATGTGTTTGCCTTAAAACTTGTTACTTAAGCCCTTAAATAAAAGTAGCCTTATTTTCAGAGGTGTTGAGCACTCACAGCTCTCATTGATAATACATATTTTGGTTACAGGATTTGCCACATTAGATCAGACTATTGGTCCATGCTGTCTGGAGACCTGCCTTAATCAGTGTCCAGTATATCTGAAGCTGTAGAGGAAACTGAAAATCCTATATGTACAGCACCTAGCACATTGTGGGCATTGCTAGAGACAAATAGGCCCCAATTTCCAAATCTGGGTGCTTAGAGTTAGGCACCTAAATAGAACTCAGCACAGCTTCACTGACCAATGTAGTCAAAGATGTTTTTCTTTTTTAAGGAATTTATAACAAGATTTTTTTTTTTTAAAGCCCTCACTGGTCAGAGAAATGTTGTGGAGCCTTGCTAACAACTATTGTGCTTAAGCACAATTGATAGAATTGTTTCGGTCATAAGGCCTTAATGCCCATCTACCTAGCAGTAATCACTGTGTCAGAAGGACTATTTGTAACACCATAATGCCCTGCCCAAGTTATAACACATTTTATCTTGCATGTGAACCAAAACTTTGTTTTATCTGTGTTTTGGAATATATTGACAGACCCTTGTAAAGATCAGAGCTGTAAAAGTGTTCTGGAACACAGTTAAAACACAGTTTGACTTTGATCCCAGCTACATAAGTGAGACTAAACTCTGTTCATAATACAATTAAGGCATTATTATATTTTATAACACACTGTTCTGACATGGAAAAGACTGCTAAAATCGTGAGTAGGCAACAGGTTGCTGATTGTCCATAGGCTGTAGAGAACCCCATTAACTAATCAATTGAGGTTGTATGTTCTTTTTAATATTCCTTCTTTTTAGCCTAATTGCAGTCTCTTAGAAAAGTGCAGAGGACATCCTTGTTAAAAAACATGCTGTTTCCTTTTTCATAAAATGATCTTTACACACATTACCCATAGTGTGTCCTGCAAAGAGGGCTGCAAAGAGGAAATTGATAATTGGCTGATTAATTTGATCACAATGTTATTAACTTTCCTTAAAGATGAAATAATATGCTGATAAGTATGCACTTGGCTGCTCATATGTTAGTCAAAGCATGTTTTGTGTAACTTTGTAATGTCGCTGGATGAGCTGATATGATTGGTCAACTCTCTGTGGGTGTAAATTGGCACAAAGGATTAATTACTGGCTAATTAAATTGTCCCCCTAACAAGGAAGTGAGTGTTTGCCATTCTTTTAAATATCAATGGGAACACAAAACAAACAAGAATGTTTCCGGAGAAAAAAAATCAGCTTTCCACAAACAGTTATAATACTGTGTTTTGTAATTTATTTATATGAAATGACACATCCAAATACAGCCAAGTTGCATTAATATAGATTTAAACAAACATGTAAAGCTAACAGATTTTCAGAATTTACCCTCTTCACCCTCCCAACCCTTAAAAAATAGAATTAGATTCTTATATTTTAATATGGTGCAGTATTCCCTGGTTCTTATGCTGTCAGTTATCCAGCTGTGCAACTTTGTTCAATAATATTGACTAATGCAGCTGTGACTGTTTTCACTCCTTTGGCTTTACTGAGCTTCAAATTCATCATTAACCATGTAGAAAAAATATAAAAACCAATTTTAAAATTCTATTTTCAAACTCATTTAAAAGTACAATTAAAAAACACAATCAGATTTCCTTGTTTAAAAATCCACATTGGCACAGAGCCCATATGATTTTCTGTTGTACACATTGGCATTAAAATGAACCCTATGGGATAAATGTTCAAAGCATTGCAAAGGGTTTGAAGCGGAATGGTCCCTGCTAACTTTACGGGGAGTTGTGTGGTTAAACCGCAAACACACACACTGTTTGAAAGTGTTTTTCTAAATTCACAAGAATAAAAATAATCTGCATTCTTTACACCAGAATGGCTATGTGATTCTTTGCAATTTTTGAGAGAGACCCTGGACCAGATTCTACAGTGCTTACTCAGAGCTCCATCTTCCCAGGCAGGGCCAGCTCTAACATTTTTGCCGCTCAAAGCAAAAAAAGAGCGCTGCGCCGCCTCGCCCCCGCAAGCGCCACGCAGCTGACCCCCCACGAACGTCGCGCTGCCCAACCCCCTCGAGTGTCGTGTCGCTGCCCAACCCCCCCGCCCCTCCTGAGCACCGCACCGTGCCGCCCAAGTCCCTGCCCCCCCAAGCACCGTGCCGTCCAAGCCCCCAACCCCCCTAGCACCGCACCACGCCACCCAAGCCCCCCGTCCCCTCTCAGCACCGCCCGGCTGAACCAAAAAAACCAAAAACAAACACCAAACACCGCCCTGTCCCAAGGTGCCGACCCAAGCACATGCTTGGTAAGCTGGTGTCTGGAGCCGGCCCTGTTCCCAGGATGCTCAGTGCTGCTGAAAGAAAAGTGGTTCCCCAAAGCATTGGCACAGCACATTCAAAGTCTGCTCAGCACGTGTGTGAAGAGTTCCAGTCTTCTGTCCATTGAGGAAAAACATGCAACACATTTGGCCATATGAGCAAATCTCTATACTTGCACAGAACTGAGCACTGATGAGTAGGGGGGAAAATGGGACTGGTCCAGCCTGAGGTAACTTGTGGCTGGGATATGCAGTGTGTGCTTGCAGTCTGGTGAATGAAATGATGTGTGCTGATCCATTTTTAAAGGTGTCAGTGACTCCTGCTGCCATTCAGGAGTAATAGCTCACTTAAGTGTGTTTAAGAGCAGCAGTTAGAGCAAAAGTGGGCAAACTACAGCCCATGGCCCCATCTGGTCTGCGGGACCGTGCTGCCCAGCCCTTGAGCTCCCAGCTGGGGAGGCTAGCCCCCAGCCCCTCCCCTGCTGTCCCCCCTCCCCTGCAGCCTCAGCTCGCCATGGCACCAACGTTCTGGTCAGTGGGGCTGTGAGCTCCTGCTGGGCAGTGTGGCTATGAAAGCCACCGGCCTGCCCTGGTGTTGTTCTAGACTGTGCAGCGGTGTGGCTCCAGCGGGGTGGCATGGCTGCCAGTCTTGGTGCTCTGAGCGGCATGGAAAGGGGGTGGGGAGCAGGCGTGTGGATAGGAGTCGGGGCAGTTAGGGAACAGGGGGTGGCTGGATAGGCGTGGGAGTCCTGGGGGGGCAGTTGGGGATGGGGGGGTCCCAGGAGGAGGTAGTCAGGGGACAAGGAGCAGGGGGAGTTGGATGGTCGGAGGTTCTAAGGGGGGCAGTCAGAGGGCAGGGGCCAGGCTGTTTGGGGAAGTACAGCCTTCTCTACCTGGCCCTCCATACAGTTTCTGAACCCCAACGTGGCCCTCAGGCCAAAAAGTTTGCCCACCCCTGAGTCAAGGAATCTGAGAACAGGGATAACACGCAGGCAGTATGCGTCTGAGGGCTCTATAGAAACAGTGTCTGTCACAGCCAACTGTGCCGGGCCTCATGATGATATATGTTCACATCACATTCATTCAAGCCTATAGCATCTCCTCCACTCAGATTATATCCATTTCCTGAACCACACGTAACAAAGTACCATTTTCACATTGGCTCTCTCGGAATCCTGATCCGCACCCTGCAGGACAGAGCTCCCACTCCTGATTCAGACTGCAATGGAAATTTTATACTAGTAAGGATCACAAGATTTTGACACTTTAGGTAAATTAGGGCCCAATCCTGCTGCTAGGATTCTTTCCCCTCAACTTCAATGGATCCTGGGTGGGCCAAATTCTGCTCTCACTTATGCTGGTGTAAAAAGCAGAATTTGACCCACTGATGAATGTTAGCTAGTAAATTGTATATTAATGTGTAACTGATCTACAGTTTTTGTTTAGAAAAAGGCATTTTAGAACCAAACCAATGGTATCACTCCACATAGATACTGTGTAAAAAACCCAACCCGCCACCAAGAAGTTATGTTACTACTTTATCATCTCATTTAACCTTTCCAAAGCTAAGACATGCTAGTTTACTCAGAGGAATATATGAACGCTGCGAAATGGGTGACAACTGCTGCATCAATATGTTTTTACAAGGTAATGCTTAAGAATGCTAGAGAATAGTTGTGCTCTGATTGCATTCTGTTTGTAGCAGAGGCCTTCACCAATAGATCAGTTTTTCCATTTGTTGTAATCCCAGCCCAGGAACCAGCCTGTGAATGTAGGGGGTTCATATCCTTGCTTCACAATAACAAGTGGGGTCCCCTTGTCTCTTCCAGAAGGATCTGTCTCAATATAGCGTTTGGCTTAAGAGATGACAGTAAAACATGGAAAATATTAGTCCATTCACCAGGAGAAAAATAATTAAAATACTCAGGAAAATAAGCTGAATCAGTGTAATAACAGCTTAGTTTAATTACATCAAATGATCAAATAATTATTGCTTTCTCTCAGCTGCCAGTCAAATTTTCAGAATTGTCAGCTCAGATGTCAGTTTAAAAAAACAAACAAACAAGATTTGGGCACAGTGGTCTTTGCCCTGGTCATTTGGTTCCTACCATGTAATAGCTCTTTAGCTCTGGAATGGGTAAAGACCTCAGGTACTGCTGCTGGAATGTAGATGCTTCACGCATGGTTTTTCCAAGGAAGAGCCTTATGGCTGAATCCAATGGTTTGGCTTGGTATCACTAAGTGATGCTAGTACATGTCTGAAAACAAGCTAGGTAACTATGTCTGCAGGGAGGTGAGGGTGTGCCAGCATTTTCAATATAAATCTTAGTATGATAGCTAGGATGGGTTAATTCACATCACTGCTGGCACATGTTTTACAATAGAGGGACATTTAAAAATTGGATTTCAGACTGCTCAAGTAGTTTAGGCACACAACAGATTTGCACCCATGTAAATTCTGGGAGCAGAATTTAGCCCATTATGACAGAATTAGAGAAGGGCAACAATGAGCAGTCTTGGAAGCTTTATTTATTTCTCTGGCTATAAATGGTTTAGCCACTCCACATACAAAACTCCCAGGGCAGATTCTACAGTCACGGGTCCTTTATACTTTTTAACAATAGTTTGCTGCCTATTAACACCATGTTGATGAATTTCATTCTTTAAAGAAAGTTACATTTAAGAAGAATAGAGTTGAGTTTTTGGTGACTGTTGCATGGTTTAAAATGGCACATAAAGAGGGAATAACCTAATCATGGAATCTTCAAAGGTAATTGCTATTGACTAACTCTTTTAAACACCACACTTAGTATAATTAGAGTGTTGACCATTTCACATCTCCTCTTTCATTCATTTCTTTAATCACTACTGAATCTATTTCAAGGAGCATTTTGTCAAACACATTTCTTACCAGATTTCACAGATTCATTTCGCTCAATTTCATTAGCATCTTTACCAATCCAGACAAACACCTGTAAATAGACAATTGAAAAGTTTAGTTGTCATATTGTTATGGGGATTGGCTCAGATTCTGATCTTATTTGCACCATTGAAATCTAGAGTAATTCCACTGACTCCATTAGGAGAAAAAGCAGGCATCAATGCAGTGACTCCAGAGTTACACGAGTGTAAATGAGATCAGAATCTTGCCCATCATATTTAAAGACACAGATTTTCTATAGACACAGTTCTATGCTTGAAAATCCCTCCACATTCTGGACATTTGCAAGTTCAGTGCTAAATCCTATAATTTCAGGGACATTTGTTAGACCCTCTCTCTTCATAGATTTGTCCTAGTGTTTGCAAATTTTTTCAGGTTAAACTAAAAATGTTGGGCCTGATTCTCTTCTGCCTTGCACCTTGTGTAGTCATGCAGAATGGATGAAAAACACAACCAAACAGAATTCTAGGTAGTACTGTACACTTACTTTGCACAGATGGAAGGAATAGGAGAATCAGGCTAATTATTTATAACCCATGCTGAAATCTCCTCCTCCACACAGCTTGTATAGATCACAAACAAGGGCAATGTGTTCTGCATATGCCTGTGTTTCTAGTAATCAGACTTTTTCAGTGTGTGATTAAAAAAATACGAGAAACATCTTTAGTTTTTATGTTTGTTGGGCCAAATCAAGCCCTGGTTCTGCAGCGCAGGTGATTCCTCACTCCCTATATACTGTGAAAAAGTGCTCCATAACAACTCTTTGTATAGCAGTGTGGATGGGGGTGAGGGTGTAGGGGCATGATGGATCTAAAAGCCAACCCCATTTGTTTTGGGTGTGTGCTGCCCTTCGGTGGCAGTAATAGCTGCTGAACAACTGTGCTGGTCTCCCACAAGCTGGTGGAAAGGAGTGAGATTCTGTTTTCTCCAATCCCTGTGAAGTTCCCCTGAAGAAGGCCAGTTTGCAGAGGTCCTCAGCAGGAGCCTACGATTTGGCCCATTCTCTACTCAAATGCTTTTTCTGCCACATACTGCTAGGTTCTTCTGGAGGCTTCTGTAGGTTTGGAAAGGTTTTTGTACAAGAATTTTGAAGACAAACAGAAATCTCCAAAACATTGTTGGGCTGATTTGCATTGCACTGTGGTGCCTTCTAGTTATGCAACTTCCATTAGCATTAATGGGAAATGCAACCATAATCTTGCATGATGGCTTGAAAACATAGTGGATATTCATAGTTGCATGTCAAATAGCTCAAGAGAAAACATAGCTCTGTTTTCTTCCTCGGTTATAATTTCAATAAGCAAAATCCCTTCTAGCTTCAAAACATGGTACTTTTTGTATGTAATTATCATTACTCCTCTGCTTTTATGGTAATTTTCTTACTGTCTTTTCACTGGTTGTCCATCCGTAAATTGTTGTTAGGAGTAAATACTTTTTGTCACCACATAAAACATTAAGTACATAGCTTACCTGCTCCCAAGTATCTAACAACATGACATCATCTTCAGCTAAATCCTCCTGAGTGAATTCTCCTGGGACCTCCTCAATCTAAAATGGATAATAAAATTGGTATTGTAGGCCCATTCAAGATTTTCATGCTTGAGTTTGGACAAAGATGAGACTTTTGAAATGGATGACTCTAAAAACAGTCATGCATTTGCTTCCCCCCCCCCCCCCCCACTCCCTTCTGTAGAAGCAGGTTCAAAACTGATGTTGATCTATGAGTGAAATGCAGTAGACTGGGAGGAGTAAATCAGACATCTGGCCACATCATAAACCCATCTTTCAGTTTGGCATAATTGAGAGTCTGTGCTCAGGAGAGGCACAGATTTCATATGGTAGCAGAAAGTGTGGTAAATCGGGACTGAGATGCACTGGCAGACAGGGGTAGGGAAATCCGCTTAGTGCCTACCTACACTAAATGCCTGGAGAGACCCAAACTTTCAGCTTGTATGTTCATGGGCATTAATATTTACCAGGTACCACAACACCGATTAAGTGAAGGAAGGCAATAGTTTTGATGTGCAGTCCATGGGCTCAGTCCTGAAATGGCAAAACTCCCACTGACTTAAAAAAATGGGACCTTTTGCTTGACTAAGGAATTCAAGATTGGGCCTCAAGAGAATCAGAGGCTAACTTCTTCAGATGTGTTAAAGGCAAGTAGGAAAGCAGTTCCATTTTGGTTTCTATCAAGCAGGAAAGGTAATGGTTCAGCTAGTTGTCAAGCTGCCATTGTTTGATGTGACTGAAAGGCTTGTCTGTGCTTGGCAATGCTGAGGTGAGGAGGGGGCAGAAGGTGCAAAGAACCTTTTCTCCCTCCTCTCTTTTGTGAGCATATGCAGGAGCTGGGAATGATTGGCTCCTTGTGCTGTCCTGAGTGCAAAGACATGGGAAGGTGAGCACTAAAGTGAAGCCAGGTCCTATGGAATTTAATAGAAAGTGATAACTTTGGATATAGGTGGGTTTTTTTTAAACCATCTTGTAGACCTTTATAGAATATTCTATTCCCCTGTAGATTTCCATGGGAGGGTTTGAAAAGGCTGCAAGAAAGACATACCTCTCCATTACATTTTATAAGACCTTAGTACTTTTCTAAGAACTTTATTGGTTTCATCTCTTTTAAATTGGATGGGATCTTTCCACAAGGGACATGACTAGAGAGAAGCTCCACTCCCTCCATGCTAGTCAGCAGTGTTCGCCCAAGAGAGAGTGCCTCCTTACCAAGTGTGGTGCAGTGCCTGTGCTCTCAGAACTCCCTAAGTCAATGTGCCTCAGTCACACAAACCTGCTCTGGAAATGCCTGCTGGGGAAGCGTGCCTCCTCACCTCCCTCAATACTCAGAACCTTAAAGGCACAATTACAGGAAAACTTCCATCTGCCTCCGGCACTATGGGTTAATGAGGGGTCAAGGAACCTTCCCTTTCCCCACCACCACTAGCAACACTTGAAGGACCCAGGCATGATATAGGCCTAGCATTTTCCTGAACAACTGGCTGTGGGCTCAGCTAGCATATATGTCAATTCTCCAGGGCTCCATGAAAACATGGCTAGGAGGGTTTGGTCGGGGCCTTACCTATCAGTGCACCTTCTAGTTGCAGGTAGCAGACACTAGTAGGAGTACAAGCTACTTCCTCCAGAAGCAGGGCTCTCCCCAGAACTTCCTAAGGCATTCATGCCTATGTCTTCAGAGCATCGCTCATCCCCTCTAGCTTTCCACCTGCCACCACTATCACCACCTCTACAGAGAGCAGTAATGTAGGCCATGATTTTAAATTCTTAAATAAACCTACTAATGTGCAAGTCTGGTTTTGACACATTCATCTTTTCCATCAAACTTTTTTTCTCCCAACACATTGATCTGCATATAACAAAATGAGAAGGAAATAGTCTTGAACTTTTATTCCCTCCAGCAGTCACCGGTTTGTATCCCTACAGGACTAGTCCAGACACTCTACACCATTTTTATCTTGTGCTACTTGGTAAGCATTGGGATAGTAGACTAGCAATGCACAAAGGTACCATGCTGTGTCAATGGAGACCTCAGGTGGTGTTTCATTGAGTGTCTATTGCTGCCCAATATGTCAGAGTATAGAATTATCAGAGGGGAAAGTATCCATCATATACTTACAATAAACCTGCCAGTCTTATTGGAACAGCCATAAAGACGAGGCGGGTGGTCTTCAGACTCAGTTAGCAGCTGTGCTGAAGTCTGGTATTTTTTCTTACCTCCAAGGGCTCTCCAGAATTCCTCTGGAATATACATGACACAATCTACTTGGCACTGAGTTTTATGTTTTCTTCTTTAACTTAATGGATACTGTTTCAAAAATCCCCAAACAATATTCCCTTTGACTGGCCCATAATGTGCAAGTTTTTCTTTAAGAGTTCTATTCTTCCCATTGTTTATAAAAGCCAATGCAGATATTCATGTGATTACACGTAATCCCATCTTGCTCTCTCTCTCTCTATTTGTTTTAGTCACTCAGTATGTGGAAAGGGCTAAATTCTGTTGCACCCATTGCAACTTAATTAACTTCTATAGGACAGTACCACTTGTAAATCAGCTCAGATTCTGGAAAAATATCCTTATTGCAAAATACAGCCAGATTTTCAGAAAAAGGGGAGTGTAACTGGTTTGTCCACAAAAGTGTGTATTTGCAAAAAAAACATTTGTATGAACATTTGGGACCCAATCCTGTTTGGTATTGTGCAGCCTCAGTCCCACTGAGCAGCCAGATTGCCCAGTACTAACCTGGTTCCTGGCTTTCCTCAGTCCTAGTGGTCTGACATTTCAGAATGCTGGCTACATATTGAGCTCCTTTTTCCTCTTCTCTACTTGCTCCTTTTCCGACCCAGGTGTAGCCGGACTTCGTTGGCAGTTTCAAAACGAAAACATCATTGGAGTTCAATGAAGTTGCATCAACATCAACCTAGAGCAAGAGTGAGATTGTTTCATTTTTCTGATTTTTAAATAACCCACACATTCACCTTTCTACACACTGAGGCTACGTCTACACTACAGGATAAATTTGAATTAGCTTAAACTGATTTTATAAAACAGATATTATGAAGTCGATTGTGCGCGTCCACCCTAGGCACATTAATTCGGTGGTGTGCGTCCATGGTCCGAGGCTAGTGTCGATTTCTGGAGCGGTGCACTGTGGGTAGCTACTGTAAAATAATGAGGCCAATAACGTCAATTTGCGTCCACACTAACCCTAATCCGATATAGTAATATTGATTTTAGCGTTACTCCTCTCGTTTTGTAGGAGTACAGAAATCGATTTAAAGAGCCCTTTAAATCGATATAAAGAGCAGTGTAGTGTGGACGGGTGCAGCGTTAAATCAATTTAATGCTGTTAAAATCGGTTTAACAGCGTAGTGTAGACCAGGCCTGATGTACACCGGTAATACTGGTCTAAATCCAGAGTAACTGCATTGTCTGCTGGGGTGTTTCTCTACATTTACACTGCACTAGCTTGGAGCACATCTACACTGGAGCCACAGCTGTAACTTCCATCCCAGGCAGACATAAGAACACTACTTTTTATCTAGTGCACTAGAAATAGCATTGTAGCCATGGTGCCAAAGGCTAACCACCCGTGTATGATCCTATCCAAGACCTTAAGTTTGTACATGGGCAGCTAGCCTGACCTGCTGCAGCTACACTGCTATTTTTAGTGCACTAGTCTGATCAAAACTAGCATGCATATGCTACCAAACTGAAAATTACATCTCCAGCTCCAGCATAGACATACCCTTAGTATTTCACTTAAAATTGATAATTGGCCTGAGAGAAGAATTTTAACTAGCTGCCTAGGGTTAGGAAGACAAGGTGGATTTGGTGATATCTTTTATTGGACCAACTTCTGTTGGTGAGAGAGATGAGCTTTCCAGCTTACATAGAGCTCTTCTTCAGGTCAGTGTTCTGGTTAGCAAGAAACTTTCCATACGCTCAACTTATTCTTTAATTATCCACTGTGGGGTTTCTTGCAACTTCTTCTGAAGAATCTAGTACTGGCCACCGTCAGAGATGCCATACTGGACTAGACCTGGAATGGCATCTTATCCAATCCAGAATGCGAGCTACTATGTTCCTACTCGTACTATAACCATCAAAGAGAAGTGATTTTAACTGACACTTGCCACTCTGGTGCTCATTCCAACTGTACTATGTTACATGGGGAATATTTTACTGAACAGGTGATTTTTACCTCCACAATCCTGGTGATGGATGCCAGGTTCCTGCGAATTTGAAAGAGACGTGTGGGGGGAGCAGGTTTCTGAACTCCTTTCTTGGATGTTCCATCCTTGTAGACAATAAGTGGTTTGTCTTTGAACAAACTCAGCAAATGTGCAGGTTCTTTTCCTTGGGAGACCCGGATCTGTACAAATAAAGGAAAAGAAATTAAAGGATTTTGCATTAATTTTGGCATGATGAAGCCCAAGGTGACAATAGCTAACAGGGTAAGTAGGTTAGGAAGAATTACTAATGGCAAGCTGTCTCGGCTAAGCTAACCACCCATAATTTCAGAGGCACTGTAGCTACAGCATTCATAAGCTCTTTTGTCACTCTTACTAACACTCATACACACAGACTAATATTTCTTACAGAATATTGGGATTGGGACTTGTACATTTAGTTTCTAAGGGATTAAAACTCTGATGGTTGCCATTTACTTTAATAAGAAAACTGTTCCTTTTTGAAAAAACATTCCCCCTTTACAGAGGTTTTATGTAGGCATTTAATTCTCCTGGAAGACTCTGGTTCTGAAGTTTAGAGGATATGTATTTAAATGAAGTAGGAAAAACAGGTTTTTCATCATAACCATTATTTCTAGGTCTGTATGTCTGCATGAGGATGAAAAAGGGAGCATAAATCCACCAGGCGATGGATAACTAGGCTGACAATATAAACTTTTAGTGTATATAGGAAGAGATGGCATTTAAAACTGAACTGGCAAATGCCTCTAATTTTCAGGGCATCTTAATATAAAAATAACATATTTATTTATTATTGTACAGCAGAATTCTCTATTTCTTCACTTTGGAGGAAACAAAAAGATGACAACTAAAGGCTACATTCTGTCCAGAGACTTTTTTCTGTTTTCCTTCCCTCTTGCAGTATACAAGAGCAGCACACTTTCAGCATGATCTTAAGTATACCACATATGTATCAAGTGCTGTATGCATCAGAGGAATGCATGATGGAGGATAGATGAGAAGAAAGGAGAAAAGAAAAGGGATGGAACAGGGAATTGGCTAAAATCTTTCTTTAAAAAAAGAGCACTACAGAAGAGAAAAGGGAGATGAGAGGAGAGAAAACAGCAAAGAAGACCACTTGATACAGCTGGCATGGGAAAGAAAACTCATTACTTCAGATGCCAGAAAATCACACTTTTACTTGGAGTCCTGAATGTGCAGAGCAACCAGTTTAGCCAGCAGAGGGAGCTTATATGCCCATGAGCAAGTCTGACACATTCCCTCAGAGACTGAAGCATACATAGAAACAGAGCTCCCTAACCTCTGGTTTTTGACCTGAGACTTCTGCTTTGAGCCCTGGTACATCAGCCTACTAGCTGGGTTCTCTGCCTTTTGGGCCAGTTGCCAGATTCCCTCCCTTCCCCCTGACAATGGCTTCCCCTCAGCCAAGAAAAGGAACAGAGAGTCAGAGAAGGGAGGGTTCAACTGAGAGAGGGAAAGCGCCTCAATACCAGCCCAACACAACCCTGATCACTGCCTCTAGCAGCAGCAAAGAAGCAAACTGCTCAGCACTGCCTGCTGGAAGAAAGGCAGATGAGGAAGAGCTGGCTGCTGCTGAGGAGCCTGGCACTCGGACTCTGGGAGGAGCAGAGCCTGTGAGGTGGTGAGGAGCTTGTGTGAGATGGGTGCATGCTGATGCACTGAGTGGCTGAGAACTGTCTGCTGTATAGAGTGCATGGCTTCAAGCCAGTGCAAAGGAGCAAGGGGATGCCTTATTACCCTGTGTGGGCTACCCACAGCACATGAGCTTGAGCAGGGGAGGAGCAGAGTCACTGTCAGGCTTCTGCTGCTTCTCCTGTGCAGGTGAGTGGGGAGAGAACAGGCAAGGATGGGGAATGGGAAGAGCCGTGGCATATCAGTGAGTGTATCAGAGCAGGTAGAGAGGGGGGAGTAATCTGTGCCAACAGAAGAGCTAGGAGCATGGGGGAAGCAAGAAGCAGATTGTGATGGTATTCCTACCCTCCAACTGGGGCAGTGCACCCTTACTCTGGCTGGATTGTAGGACTGCAGTCCAACCCAAGGTTGCCAGGCCAGGTGTTCAGGTTTCAACTGGAATGCCCAGTCGAAAAGGGACCCTGGCAACTGCGGGTTGGAACTGCCAACTGGGCCGTTAAAAGTCCAGTCGGCAGCGCAGTGGAGGCCCAGGGCTAAGGCAGGCTGCCTGTCTGATCTGGCTCCACGTGGCTCCCGGAAGAGGCCACCAGGTCCTTGTGGTCCCTAGGCACATGAGTGGCCAGGGAGGCTCCGCATGCTGAGTGCCGGCTCCCTAGTCCAACCCAAAACAATCATTTTAACAAACTGGAGAAACATTTTGACACCCCCTCCTCCCCGAGATAAAGGGCTCCTTTTCAGGCCAGCCTCAGCCTGGCCTTCCTTTTGCTCCCACAGTGTTGCAGATGGCAGCAATGGTGGGCATTATCCCATTTCGATGTCTCACTACTGGACAGGCAGATGCAGTCAGAGAGTGAGACGACTGAACTAAATCAACTGAACCTGCCACTTGTGGATTCAAAATCATGGCAATTATCTGCAGGTTCAAAAAGAGAGGCCACACTTTAAAAATCTGCCCCAAAGACTAATATGGCAAAGAGACGTTGTTAGGAAATATGTAGCAGTAACTAAAGTTTACAGTCTCTCTTTAGTGTAATGTGGATTGTAGTGCCATCTAGTGTCTAAAAAGATGGTTACACTGGAAAATGCTACAAATTATGCTAAATATTTTTACATATTAAGCTTTAGCATATATATGTTGAAAGTAATTAGCTTTTAAATATTACAGTCATTGCAATTAGATGGAACTCTTTTAGCTTAATGAAAAAAAGTTACATGTTAAATAATCAATTATTTTATATTTAAGAAGATTTCAACTAAGCAATTACATCAAGAGATTTTAACCCTCACTTAGTAGGATGTCAATAATCAATTTCTATTGATTTAACATTTAAAACTATCCTCTGCAATCTAAATTAACTATAAACTTGAGAAAAAAGATGGATCTTCACACTTATACTTAAGGGATGGTAGTCAAACACTTTCCTGCTCTCATCCCCTGCCTAGTAACCCCCTTCTCTCCCTAGTCCTCCTCCTTCTCCTCCTCTATCCTCTCTTTCAAAGGAAAGCCGTCCCACCTCCTGAGCTGCATGTCACCCCTGAAGGAAGTGAAGGCTTGTCCCAGTGGGCAGCAGGTCTAACACTCCCACTTGCTATGCCTTCCCTGTTAGCCACTTCTTCAGCACAGAACTGTTTCTGGGCTCTGTGGCAGGAAGTCAACCCCCTCCCCAGCTACCTCTGCTGCCTCTGAGGTAGGGAGTGGGACCAGTGGGTGATGAAAGGCAGGACAGAATGAGAGAAGGCCAGTGGAGCAGGAGGTATTTTTAGCAGGAGAACAGTGGGTCACATCAGAATTGGCCTTGCCCCAGCCACACCTCTTAGCAGACTTTGTCCTCTCCTGCATACCACATTCCTTCAGGTAAGGAGTTGTATCTGATATTTCATCCTGCGTTTCTGCAGATGGGAGCACTACCATAGTGCCAGATTGTGACTGGCCTTTATGCAGGTGCACAAGGGACGAAAGGCACAAGTAATCTCCCGTGAAAGTGACAAGAACAAATCGGACCTTGAAGCAGGTGCTCTGCCTGTAGTGGTAAGTCTCTATCCCACCAATGCAAGACAGTACCTCAATGGCACAATTTGGCCCCTAGCATGTCATCAGGTCTGACAAAGAGCAGCTCCATAGGGTTAGCAATTCTCAGCAACTTCAAAAATGGCATGAAGGTGGCCGGTGGGAACACGCATATGCCCTAGTAAACAGCAAGGGTCAAAGTGGGCAAGGAAACCTCCAGTAGAATGGCAGATACATGATGAAAAGGTTTAAAGTGGCTGAAACGGATGGATTGGGATGGGCAGGAAGGAGGAATTCTTTGACTTTATGTTGGAAAATTCTGTTGCAAAGTGATTTGTGCCATTGACAAAGCAGGTGTGAAAAACTAAAAGGCATAGGAAACAAGCCCTTTCATTAAGGACTGTGGAGAGTCTGAACTCTTTACTTGTGATCTGATCACAGGTTTCCAGGGGAGGAAAAGGCCAATATATTAATGGAGTCCTAAAATGTGCTCCACAGCTTCCCTCTGCATGGTGAGAAAAATGATGGTGATGATTATTATGAATAGTAACAATAAGACGAGAAATACAGATTGGCCAGTTAGTGTTGTAAATGTATATGGTGCTTTTCAAATATAGAAGATGACAAGTTCCCTGCTTCCAAAGCTAACAGGCTAAGTCAAGCCACGTCACAACAAGAAAGGGAGAATATGTGGGATTATTGAGGAAGTAGGGAAGATGCCTGGATCAACCACTGTTATTTCTGGTGAACTCAAATGACAAGCAATTTCATTTCATCTCCATAGTAACCTACAAGGGGAAGAAAATACAGCTCTGTGAGGACATGTTTGTTTACATTCACTTCGTGCAATACAGATGTGGCCTTGTCATAAATAGATAGCTAAGGGTTAATGTTTCTTTCACCTGTAAAGGGTTAACAAAGGGAACCAAACACCAGAGGACCAATCAGGAAACTGGATTTTTTTCAAAACTCAGGGAGGGAATGTTGGGTCTGTGTCTTTTGTCTGTCTCTCGGCTATGGGAGGCTTCTTTCTATCTTCAAGCTTCTAATCTACAGTTTCAAAGTTGTGAGTACAAAGGTAGCAAAACAATAGGCTTTTATATGTTTTTGTTTTGTATTTACATGTGTGTAGTTTGCTGGAATGTTTAAATTGTATCTCTTTTTGAATAAGGCTGTTTATTCGTATTTTTCTTTTAAGTAATAGCCCTGTGTATTTTCAACTTGATGCAGAGATCATGTTCATGTGTTTTTTTCTTTCTTTTTTATATAAAGCTTTCTTTTTAAGACTTGTATGAGTTTTTCTCTCTGGGTAGTTCTAAGGGCACGAAGTGGAGGGGAATTTCTTTGTCTTAAGATCTACGGCGAGGTCCGCTCATGCAGCACAGGGATTGGTGGGAGGCGGAAGAGAGATAGAATCATTTCTGTTTCTTGTATTTGTGGGGTTTGTCTCTTTGTCGAAGAGAGGGAATGCTTCTTGTATGTGATGTAAAGAGCTTGATGGATCAGTCACTCTCAGGTTTAGCGGAGGAACAGTTGGGTGTGGAGAGACGAGGGCGAGGAAGTGGTTTATTTCCTGTGGTAGACTCAGGTCTGGTCTTGGGGTTCCCCAGGGAAGGGTTTGGGGAGACCAGAGGGAGCCAAAACCCTGGAATTTTTGGATGGTGGCAGCGAGATCAAATCTGAGCTGGTAATTAAGCTTAGAGGGGTTCATGCAAGCACCCAGATTTCTGGACGCTAAGGTCCAGATTTGGGAAAGATGCTTATGATAGGCCTCCATACACCAGACAAGTTGTCTGTGTGGCCTAGGGTGTTACTAAGGTTGGCCACCCCTTTTAAAGGAAAACTAGGTCACATTTATTCCTTAGAGAGACACAAACCTGGACAGCCTGTCCATTTAGTGACCGATCAAGCTGAACAGTCAGGAATGCAGATGCAGTCAGCTCGTCTTTTGTTGCATGTGCGCCTTGCCTGAGAGTGAAAGAAACAAAGCTGAAGCCCAGTTTCAAAATGATCCAGGACATATATTTCAAGCAAAGCACACAATAAGTAAGTCAGCTCCTACATCCTTTATTCAGGTGTGGGACTGGCTAGAGCCACTTCCCCCCACTTTTCCCCTCCCCAGTCCCCAGTACTCTGTGCAGACCTGTCAGGCTGGGGGCAGCACCATGCTGGACCATGGACACAAAATTCAACTGCAGACCATTGGGAGGGTTTGAGCCAATGAGCAGGGGGGAGAGAGGGGATGGGTAACAAGCCTGGGAAGGTTAAAGGAGACAACAAAAGAAAGGGCAGAGGAGAAGCAGTAGCGAGGAGTTGGGGCAGAGACTGAGACACTCCCAGAGCGCAGGGGTGCAGAGTTTATACTAGGATCATCTTGCAGAGGAGCAAACTGGTTCCAAAAGGGGACTCTTAGAGGTACACTGCCTGGAGCCGACAGGACAGCTGAGACCACACTACAAGACCCACTAGTCTGTGCTCTCAATGCAGGTGCCAGTATCAGAATGCACAGATAGATTGGAATGACTGGGGGGCAGAGATTTCCATTGGCTCAGGCCAGAGAAAGTCTGTGTCTGTCTAGCCAGGCATGGTGGGATGGGTGTGGGGTGCTGTTTTGCTGTATGCAGTGCCAGGGCAAGGGAGTCTCTCTATCCTGCCGCTTGAGATCCTGACCTGCTCCTGGTTCTGCTTAGGTTAGATAAAAGTTAATGTGGTTCTTACTCCAGGGTTAACTCTGATCCCCTAGGAGGGAGGGTAGGCATTTGCGCAGGGGCATGTGGCTGGGACCCCTTCCCCAATCCTGGGACCCTTGTGATATAAGACATGTGACTCATCCCACTGGTTTCAGTGGGACAACTCACATAAAGTCAGCAAATAATACAATATCCATGGGCTGAAGATCAATGCAGCCCAAACATACCATGTGTAGATGATCTGTCCTTTAGGATAAGTATAAAGTATAATGTAACAGTCACCGCCAAAAAATTCTCCATATGTCTCAGACTCCACAGGGATTCTGCCATTACTTTCAACACGCCAGACCTAGGAAACCAAAGATATCACTGGAAAATATTGGAATTCATCAGCATTCGACTTGAAGCTGAATATCAGGGAAGTGGTCAAATGACTTACTATGTTACCTTCTTGAGCAACACTTGTTTCCGGTCTCCGAATACTATGTTAACCTAACTACCATCAGAAAAATCAGGTGATCCTAAATGACAGCGACTGAACCATCTTGCACTCGGCCCAGCACTGCCGACTAAATGAATGGTGGCGGGAAGTCAATTAGAAAATATTGTGCTTTCCTCTTGACATTTTGATATCACATCATGTAATGTCACTTACACTAATCCATTCCCATTCCTTTCCCTCACATCATAGGTTAATGGTACAACATTAATGAAATAGAATGATAAGTAGCAACAGAACTAAAATACCACAAGGGAAAGGTATGCTGCACTCCAGACAAATACCCACTGCTGCACACATTATCCTCCACTTGATCCTGTATAGTTCAATTCTATGTCATATGATTAACGCTTGAGACCTGAGTTGCTAAAGGCTAAGGACACTATTCAACCAGGTCTAAGCCCAGGGACCCACTGGCCACCTCAAACAAAAGGCAGTGCACAGAGTAATCCCATAAGGAACAAGAGGAGTACTCCCCACAAGCTGTAGAGCTGTTCTGTTATGTCAGCCCAATGGCTAATATAACCCTCTGTTGCCCCAATATTTCCTCACCATGGGGGCAAAGACTCGAGGATTTGCAGTCATGTTTAGAACTCTACACAGTGCACATCGTGCCATCTTGCCCTCTCCGAGTCCAATCCTCAGAGCTGGGCAATGGAACCCACTGATTCTGCTTCTGTGAGGGATCTCTCTAGCCATGAGCTGAAGACTGCCTTCAGAGAACAGACTTGGTGTATGAAGGACTTACAGATATAGAGTGAATGAGTAAAATTCCCATTGACTTTTGACTTCTGGGATTTCACCCATACTCTTTAATAGGTAGGCTTTCAAGTAGAGAGAAGGGAGAAGTGTCACTTTAGAATAAGTGTCATATTTAAAGTAAGGCTTGGAAGGATTAATTTATCGGTAAATGTCAATAACCATCGATTTCACCATATACGCACAAACTGTCAAACATTTCCATCAATAATACCTGAAATTTACAGATATGCAAAGTAGGAAACGTGCTGCTTGAGAACTTATCATTTAATTTAAAGCTATTAACGTTGTTCACTTTGATATGCGATGTTGACAAGTTGTGTTTAAATGGTTTATAAAGTCATCTCAATTTCTACTGTCATTAAATAACTGTCTGACCCCCACAATAATTTCCAGCAATTGTGACAATTTAAATAGACAAAAATTGAAAAAAGTGCTCAAAACTCATAATTCTCTGCAGCTATAAAAATGTAAATAGATAAAAACAATTAAAATGCTTAAAAAGAAACAGTGATATCCATTAAACTTATATATAAAAAAACAACCACCACAAAAATCAAATTCTGCCAAGTCTAATTATGTAAGAGAGGTGACAGTTCAGTCATTCTGTACAAAAGTAGATTTAGCATTTTTCATGGGCATCAAAGCACTTTACTGAAGAACGAACTACAGCACATAGATGACATGGGGATTCATTCCCTCTCCACCAAAAGGCTCTTGAAATGTGAAGCTGCAGATTTTGCAACAAAACTGTTCAACAGTTTAAACCTGCAAAAATAACAACCTATCCAGTAAAAGTAACAAGAGAATGTAGGTAGCTGAAATATATATATATTTTAAAATGATAAAATTACCTCCACTTTCCCTGAACCGTCATCAACCATATTGTGTTGGGCAGCCATTTGTGGAGATTCATGTAACTTGGTAGCATCAAATTCAATCTGCTCAATTCTAGCCACTCTCTCAGTGACATAGACTTTCCCAAAGCCTTCGCTTTGATATTTGTCCTTCCAGTCTCTGAAGAACTGTTTGAAGATTGGAGTTTCCCCTCCTTCTGGAAGCACTTGAATCTGCAGGTAAGAAATGCGTGAGGAAAAAGCCGGTACATTACTATTACTGTCCCTTTAGTGGAGCGAAGTAGAATATTTTGGGCAGCTGATAATCCACTGGTTACAAATTGTTTTAATTTTTTTGTGGCCACTTTTTTTGTGGCCCTCTCAAATGACATGTGGCCACTGCGATCCATGCCTTTCTGACCTCCAGTTTAGGCTTATTGGTAATGTTCTCAATCTGCAGGTAGCCAAAGAGTCTATCCAGAAATTAAAGCTAGTACTGCATGGAGCAATACACCTGCTGATCAAGACAGAGCATTGAGAACGTATCACACCAGCTCTTAGCACTAAATACTGGCTGGCTATCCATTTCCAAACCCAATTCAAAGAGCTACTCCTCGTTTACAAAGTCCTATATGGACTGGGCCTTGTTGCAAAAATTCGGAAGACAGTTACAATAATCAACTGGGCACAGTGGCTGACAGAACCTAGAGTCCATCTTGCCAGGTCCAGAGATAGAGCTCTTCAGGGAGAGATCTGACTGCAGTGGAGCAAGCTCCTGGTGGAGATTAGGCTGACCTCAATCTGACTGCTTTTAAGGCATGCTCCATGATCTGTTTCTTCACAGAGGAGTTTTCCTAAAAGGAGGGATGAAGATGCCTCACTCCACTTCGAGTCTGATCCTTCAGGCAAGAAGTTGTGATGGGGGAGAGAGTGAAGAGCAAGGATCCTATTATGGGGCATTCCACATACGAGATAAATTTCTTACTGTTGTTGGTAATCTAAAAAATGAGGTGTGGAACTGAAGCCAGGCATTGAATGAGTAAAGTTTGTATAAACTATCTTGCTTCAAATGAATGAATAAGAAGCCTTCTACATTAGTGAGCCCTTTCACTGACTTTTCAAACTTTTGGATATTTGTGTGCACCAAATATTTGGAGAGTCACACATCACAATTTATCGGCAAAGTTATGAAATTTATTTTGATCAATTAACCCCCCCCAAAACCTTAACAAAATGATTGGCTAAACTGATTAATAGAACCACATGCACTTTCAACAATTGACCAATATTAAAAAAAAAAAGAATAATTTATTGTATTATTTATCTCTCAAACGTACTGCACCTGGGTATTGGCAGGGTAGTTCATTTGTCGTATGAATTCTTCGGCAGTCTTCATGGCTGCCTTTCTCTCATGTGGGTTAGCATCTTTGCCTGATTAAAACACACGACAAGATTACAGCAGGGGAAACGGAACACATTCTCAGAAGGTGTAAAAGAAAAATCTCTGGGAGGAGCTGCAACTGAATGAGGGATCCTTAGCATAGTTCATTCTTACATTTTGTTTGCCTCAAAGCGGCACAATGACAAAACTAAAGTCCGCCAACAGAGGTAGGCAAAAAGATTCACACCATGGCAAACTGCCAAAAATCAGATTTCTACTGATTTTGAAAATGAATAAAAATAATTTGTTCACTTTTTTAAAATGTGTCTGTTGGCATTGATGGCCTGGGTCCAGATAATCAATTATCATGATATGTGCTGTGTTTAGAAAGGCTTGTCCTGTGAAAGCTCACTGGCTACATGCATTGCTAGAAGGGGGAGATGGTAAATAAGGTTGCTTTCCACAACCTGCCAAACCCATTGCCTATCAGCCCCTCTGTTCCATAACATGGTTAAATGAAACTCCCTATTAGCCAGACTTCGGGATGTCACATGCCACCACTGTTCTTCACACATTGCTCCTTGTTGGGCTCCAAAGTTTTTTTGACATTCCTGAAACACTGTCTGGCACTGAACTGGATCCTGGTTCTGTTCCCCACAGCGCCATCAATAATTGCACTCTAAGGCCCAGATCTGAGTCTACTGAACTGTTCTGCTGGAGCCTCAGTACATTTGATTTTGAACGAGACAGTTGCTAAAGCAGCCTGTATAGCACTGCTTTAAAGCTGTCTCCTCTGAATGTAGCTTTTGCAAGAGAGGTGTGAAAGAGAGCATTGGGAAAGTGGTGCTAGCCCTTTAAGGCCAGGCTGGAGCCTACAGAAAGAGAGAGGAGTAGCAGCCAGGTAGGCTGCAGTGGGTTGCAGTTGCTTCCTGAGGCATCTGGAGACAAGCCTAACCTGATTCAGAGATCTGGGTGTGGACAGTAAGTTTGGCATCCTGATGAAATGATTGTGGTAATGATTCCTGGACCAAGGAACTGTGTTGTAAAGATACCTGACCTGATGAACTATTTGCTCTAATGGTCCCTGCGTTGAAGCCTTAGTAAAATGGACACGGTTAATGTGCATTGACTTCCTCGTGCCCCTGGGCTGTTAAAATGGAATCTATTGCTGCTCCACTTTGGCAATTCTAGGAGAGACACACCTGAAATGCCACACTAGGCCGCCAAGAATGGCCTGCATCTTCACAGTCATTGCTGCTCCCAGTACAAGTGTGAGGACTGAGACAATAATAGACTCACTGGATAATAAGGGTTATAACTAACTGTGTTGCTAACATAAGTCAACAAAGAGAGGATGCCTGGAGCAGCACCAGTGCACCCAAGGGGACACATGGGTGCTTCCCAGCTCTTCGCTATTTAAAAGATGCCTGGACATATGCAGGTGAGATTTTAGTCTGGCAAAATGTTTTCAATATTTCCTGGATTGGCAGCAGATGACTGGCGATGCATTATTTCTAATGCAAATGCTACAAATCAACTTTATTAAGAACTGTGCTCAGTCAGAGAACAGAACACGCTTTATACTGGATCTAATGGGAGCTCTGAAATCTGCCCAGCTCCAAGGAGTCCAGGTATTCTTGATTTTCCAATACTGTTCTATTACAGGGAAATGTGCATCAACGTAGCTCCAGACACTGTTGCAAGCACTATGTTGGCAGAGAGAAATGTTTAAAACAAGCAAAGAAGCAATAAAGTAATGATAAACATGTGCTTTTAATGATACGTGACATGTTGCGATTCAGTGCTGGCCTTACAATCTCCCATCTGTATCTGTGTATGTGAGAGCAAGGTACATTTTACATTAATTCAAGGTACATTTTACATTAATTATTAAGCACTCAGCCTCTGGATTTTGTCCCTGACCATGATGATTTGCCATCCCACAAACAAGGTTCTACATGATTCTTTATGCTTTCCTCATAACTGCTGTTCAGATCTTAGGCACAAAGCTGATAAATACTCAAGATACATAGACTGGACCCAGTCCTGGCAAACCCATCCTCATGTGAGCAGTCCTTAGCCACTGATAAAACTGAGAAAGGACTGCTCAGGCGAGAAAGGGTTTGTAGGATGCCGTGCTCAGGCAGTATATGGCCCATCTGTGTACCCACATGTGCTTTGTGCACTCACAGGTTCTGGCAGCATTGGTTCCTGAGCGAACTCTCTAGTCACTGAGAAGCAGTGTTGGTCATCTCTTACCTTTCCACACAAAGATCTTTCTTGCAGCACCATGGTCCAAAATGAAACACTCTTCAGACAAAAGCATAGCCCTAGAGAAGGGGTTTTCCTCTGCAACCACCGACACCTTCATGGACCCACTTGCATCTGACACCTGATGAAGCAGTAATTTCAGATTTAGATCAGCCCAAGCTTTCACACCTAGATCACTTTCCCCTCCCCAAACTTTGTTAGCTATTGTTTTACTAATCCTGTATAAGTGACTTCATATAATCCGTGCGTTACTGGAAAGCTGTGACAGCTAATGAGAACTTTTTAAAAAAAGTTTCATTTCACATTACATCCAACAGAGGGAGCTATGTTATTAGCATTGTGATTTTTATCAGCTTCCTTTCTCACAATCTTATTAATAAATCACTGTCTACCCCACCCCTGCTTAAATACATGTTCTATGAATACCTTATATAATTAAAAATATGTGGCTCATTCAAAATTGATAATTGTGGCTAATACACCTACACTCATGAATTATTCTTATGCAATGGGAATTAGTCATTTAAAGCCTGCTCTAGCTACTGATTTGCACGCACAACTAACAGCAGGTACAATCACTTGGAGGTGCAAAAAGGGAGGCTGGCTTAAAGCCCCTCCTTGGATCAGGGCCACAGTTTTGAACAGCATGGTTAAAAACATTTCCTAGACCAAATCTTTGGCTAGCATAAATTATTATAGCTCTATTGAATTTAACGTGAGCTATACTGATTTACACCAGTGGCTGCAAACTGAAGGAAATAACAGGCGTCTACAGCCTAAAAACTGAGTTTAGCATACAACGGATATTGCATGTCTGAACATCACTGTTTCAGTATATCTAGCCACAAAAGAAATAGAAAACTTTGGTACTTACCATGTATAGTTTAGCAATTCTCCTGTTTGTGATATCAGCTGCTTCATCATCATTATCATCACCCTCAGGAAGCAGTGGCTTAGTCCCTAAAACCTGTATACCATAAGAAAAACAACTTCGCTGTAAAGGCAACATGGGTTTCTTAGTAAAGGTACTTACATATTTTTAATATCTGGTAACTCAGCAGTTAGACTGGATCATCTCTATATATTATTCTGAAGAAATATAAATCCCATCTGTTGGCTGGCTTGACTGCAAACAGACAGGTGTGTTGAAGCACCTATGCCAGATTTGCAGCAATATAGTACGTGGCTATGTGCTATCTTTCCCACATACCAGCTCTTGGTTTTGGGTACGTTGGGAAGGGGATTCATTGAGAGAGCCAGGCCACAAGATAATTAAGAACCAACTTCATTTTTCACCTAGTTGGTGCTCTCTGTTTGTTTCCCTGCATTCCAGTTTTGGTCATTCTTGCTTTGGCATTGCCAGACACCGAGCAGATCCTGATGTTTGGTTACTAAACAAAAGACATCCACCTCGAGGGGGTCATGTCAGTAGAGCTAGTTGAAATTTTCCCCCAAAAAATGTTTTATTAGAAAATGTAGATTCGTTGAAACGAAAATGTTTGTGAGAAAGGGCTGGTTTTGATGCATCTCCCGATTCAAGGAATTTTTGAAAAAAATGTCAGAATTGTTAAAATATCCTGTTTCAACATTTTCAAAAAAAAAAGCTTCATTTTTCAAGTTAAAATGACTTTTCATTTCAAAATTTTAATTAATTTGTATTTAAAAAGGGTTAAAAATAAAAAAGTCAAAACTGAAACAAAAAATTTTGAAATTATCTAAACAAAAAGTTTCAGTTGATCCAATCCATTTTTTAACAGATGATTAGTTTGTGAAAACTTTCAAGATTTCAATTTTCTGTCCCATTTCAGGTGGGGAATTTTTTTCTAAATCTCAAATGCTCTAATGGGATGAAAAACCCATTTTCCACTCAGCTCTGTTACCTAGTTAACCCCCTGTACTTTAAGTGGCCAGTTTTACACCAGGGCTAGTTTTATACTAATGTATCTTTAAAACAAATTCACAATGCTACATTAAGAGTATACATTAAAACTGAAATGTCCAGGTATTCATTGACAGAGACAAGGCAAGTGAGGTAATGACTTATTTGACCAATTTCAGTCAGGGGAAGGTACAAACTTTCAAGGTTCACAGAACTCGTCTTTGGGTCTGGGATTGTTGTAACCATGCTGGTCCCAGATATGAAAGAGACAAGGCGGGTGAGGTAATGACTTTTACTGGACCAACTGTTTGTGGAAGGTACAAGCTTTGGAAGGTCTCCAGACCTGAAGAAGAGCTCTGTGAAGCTTGAAAGCTTGTACCTTCCCCTGACAGAAGTTGGTCCAATAAAAGATATTACCTCACCTACCTTGTCTCTCCCACATCCTGGGACCAACATGGCTACAACACCACTACAGGTATTAACTGGCTTTTTGACTGATTGTCAGCAGGGCCAGCGCTTCCATTAGGCGACCCTAGGTGGTTGCCTAGGGCACCAGGATTCGGGGGGCGGCATTTTGTGCGCTCCCCACAGGGCACACGGGAGCTTCCAGTTCCGCTCCCCGTCATGCCGTCAAAGAAGGACCTTCTGCTAATGTGCCGCAGAAAACAGCGGCAGGCAATTGAGCAGCTCAATGACTGTCGGTGTCACTGTGGCATTTCGGCGGAGGGTCCTTCTTTGGCAGTGCGATGGGAGTGGAACCGGAAGCTCCCACGCGCCCCGTGGGGAGCGCACAAAATGCCGCCCCCCAAATTCTGCCTAGGGTGCCAGAAACTCTGGCGCCGCTCCTGATTGTCAGACCTTCTTCCTAACCACCCTCATTTTAATAAGATGTTTCCTTTTTGATTCACATATGGCCAAATTCAGCAAGCCTTACTCAGGCAAATAATTTCAATGGGATTACTCTCATGAGTAAGGGCACCAGGATATGGCTTAGTATCTGATAATGAACTGTTAAAATCAAATATGTCCGTAAAAACTTTTCTGTTGACAGTAGATTTGCATAGAACCATGCTAAAACACTGTAAATATTTGATTACAGGGATGCAGCACAAAGCACACAGTTGCAAAGAGTTCGGAGGAAAAATACCATAAATATTTAATAAAAATCATCAGCCATCTGTATGTTTTTCTGCCTTGACCATATCATGTAAGCTGGATATGATTGTCCTAGGTTAACCTCAAGTAGTTCACTTCTAACTGGATAAAAACAAGAAAACAATGCTCTTAGCCTTTAAAGAGATGTTCCCATTAGCTTTTCCACAGCTAATAGGGGTTCACTGTATAGACGTACAATGGCTGCAGATTTAATGATATTTAAGGTAATTAGGAGTAAATTTTCAGATTGGTGTACAGGCCGTGTAGCTGAATGACACATTATAATCAATGGGAACATATCGCAATAACTGGCAGAACTGAAAATACTCCCCATCATGCACTTTCACATTAAGTTATAGCTATTCAAGGTATGAAGCCTCAATAGGCTATGACCATTGTCTTTTTTACAGAAAAGTCAGACAACAATAGGCAATAGGCACATGTCTTTATGTAAGCAGATATGAGATATATTTGAGGCTCTGTAATACTGAAATATCTGTGAAGATCATTCTAGAGGATGAAGTGCTCATATTAATAAAATCTTCTTCCACCCAAACTTAACAACGAAGATTTAATTTAGGATGACTCCTTCAATCAGGGCAGGCTAAGTACAATTCTGCTGCTCGTTACTCATACAACAGGGATAACACCATTTCATCACTCCACACGCAATACAAACAGATTTAACTGTTTTTATTAAAGCTAATGTTAAAATTAGCTAATACACAGGTTAAGGAAAGAATTTCTATACATCTTGGTATAATGCTTAAGTTATCCAAAAGTACTAAGTTGGTTTAAAAGTCATAAAATACACATAATACATAATCTGCAATATCTCAAATTAAGGTTAATAAATGTAAGATACAGTTAAAATATTAGCATCCAAATATTTGGGTACATCACTCATAAAAAGTTATACCAAGTGTAGCTTATGGGAAGCAAGTATAGCAATGAGTGTAGATTGTCTCTCAGTAACTGAGCATTGAGGGTAGGTTGTTCCTCAGTAACAGAAATTAGATGAAATTTAATAGTGCAAAGTGCAAGGTCATGCACTTAGGGACTAACAAGAATTTTTGCTATGAACTGGGGAGTTATCATGTGGAAGTGACAGAGGAGGAGAAAGACCTGGGTGTACTGGCTGATAACAGGATGACTATAAGCTGCCAACATGATGCAGTCCTAAAACGCATCAGGTGAGGTATTTCGAGCAGATATAGGGAAGCATTATCACCATTATACAAGGCAGTGGTGAGACCTCACCTGGAATACTGTGTGCAGTTCTGGTCTCCCATGTTTAAGAAGGATGAATTCAAACTGGAACAGGTTCAGAGACGGGCTACTAGGATGATCCGAGGAACGGACCATACCTTATGAGGGGAGATTTAAGGAGCTTAGCTTGTTTAACCTAACCAAATGAAGGCTGAGGGGAGATATGGTTGCTCTCTATAGATACATCCCAGGGATAAACACCAGAGAGGCAAAGGAGTTATTTATCTTAAGGGTCTGTGTTGGCGCAAGAACAAATTGGTATAAACTGGCCATCAACAAGTTTAGGCTTGAAATTAGATGAAAATTTCGAACCATTGGAGGAGTTAAGTTCTGGAACAGTCTTCCAAGGGAAGCATGGGGCATGGCTGCTGAAATGAACTCAAGGAATGCAAACTAGTCACAAGCTAGAATCACAAAGGGGCATACTTGGGTGTGTGCCAGGATTTAAATAGGAAGGTGACATCTGGTCAAGATGATCCGGGGAATCGTGGAGGGCTGTCAAAGTATTCTATCCCCAGTCTGAACCTTAGCATCCAAAAAATTGGAGTACCAGCATGAATACCTCTAAGCTTAATTACCAGCTTAGATCTGATAAGCTGCCACCACCCAAAAATATATAGTGTTTTGGGGCACTCTGGTCCCCCCCAAAAACCTTCCCTGGGGACCCCAAGACCCAAATTCCTTGAGTCTTACAACAAAGGGGAATAAACCATTTCCCCCCCTTCTCCTCCCCCTCCCAGGCATTTCCTCCCAGGGCTATCCTGGAGAGATAGATTCAAGCTCCGTGAATCTAAACAAAGGGATTCCCCCTTTCCCCCTCCCTTCTTTCTCCCTGTCTCCCACCACTTTCCTGGTAAGTACAGACTCAATTCCCTGGAGCCTCAACTAGGGAAAAAATCAAACAGGTCTTAAAAAGCAAAACTTTTAATAAAAAGAAAGAAAAAAAATAAAAGTTGTCTCTGTAATCTAGATGGTAAATATTACAGGGTCTTTCAGCTTATAGACACCAGAGAGAAGCCTCCCCCAGCAAAATACAATTTAAAATACTTCCAGCAAACTACACATTTGCAAATACAGAAAACAATTAAGACTATAACCGCCTTTCTACTTAATACTCACTATTCTGAATATATGAGAGACTGTAGCAGGGAGATTGTGCAACCAGGTTTCTTGCCATCTAGTCCCTTTCAGGACTCAGAGAGAACAAAACAAAACCGAAAAACCACAAACAAAGGCTTCCCTCCACCGAGATTTGAAAGTATCTTGTTTCCTGATTGGTCCTCTGGTCAGGTGTTTTTGGTTCCCTGTTTGTTAACCCTTTACAGGTAAAAGAGACATTAACCCTTAACTATCTGTTTATGACAAGAGCACACTGGGAAAAACACAGGCTGGTCCAGGTGTGAAATAGTGCAGTGTGGGATAGCAGAGGGAGTACTGCCTGAAGTAATATAGTCAATCCTAAATAGGGACACATCCTCAAGAACCTTCTAGTGGTATAATTTATTCCAGAATATATGTCACTTCCCACATGGATTAAAGTGGGACAAGACACCAGATAAATCGAAAGAATTTGTGTGTGTGAACACCAAGCAGTGTATGCTGAAAAAATTAGTTATACCAAAAAAAAATCCCTCTCCCATGTCGGTAAAACCTCATTTTGTTATGGGAAGGGGAACGTTGTTAAACTGGAGAGTGTTCAGAAAAGAGCCAGACTGAGATGAATGATTAAAAGGTTGGATTAAAGGATAGGAAAACATGCCTAACCCTCAGTTAGAGCCTAACTTTGTCCTGAACAAGAGAGTTAATATCCTTTGCAAACTTTACTTAATATTTCCATTAGCTGTGCAAACATGCAATCCCTTTCTGAATCCTGTTCAAGGAGCTCAATCTATTTCATATAACAAAGGTTAAGAAGTGATTTGATCAGAATCCATGGGTGGTGGGTGAACACCTCCTTCTGAGATGCTAGCCCGCCGGCCCCACCCCTTCCACCTGAGGCCCTGCCCCCACGGCCGGAGGAGCCCTGAGCATCTACACACACACAGCTGGAGAAGCCTGATTCTCACATCCTGCAGTCCACCTATCCCAGCCACCCCAACCTGCCAGCCAGCCTGAGACCAGGCCCCAGAGCCGGTCCACCAGCTGGCCCCAGCACCAGGCCTAGTGCCTCCCTGGGCTGCTGACTCGACCCCCGAGTCAGCCCAAGCACTGGGCCCCGGCCACTGGTGGACCTGAGCTCCAGGCTGCCAGCTGGAGTTCAGCCCCCACTGGTTTAAGGAGATGGGGGCAGGAGGGCAGGGCCTTGGGGGCGGAACATGGGCATGGCCACGGCCTGGATTAGGGGAGGCTTAACCTGCCCTGGCCTTTGATACCCATAGCCCATGTCAGCATCTGTAAATTCCTACATGAGGAAGAGAAGTTTGATAATAAAGGGCTCTTCAGTCCAGCAGACAAAAGTATAACAAGATCCAGTGGCTGGAAACTGATGCTAGACAAATTCAGCCTAAAAATAACATGCCCATTTTAACAGGTAATTAACCACTGAAACAACTTAGCAATGGTTGTGATAGATTCTCCATCACTGGCAATTTTTAAATCAAGATGGGATGTTTTTCTAAAATACATACTCTAGTTCAAATAGGAATTAATTCAGGGAATTCATCTAGCCTGTGTTGTACAGGAGGTCAGATTAGATGATCACAGTGGTCCCTTCTTGCTTTATAATCTATGAATAAAATACAACAGTATAAGGTCTTTATCTTGGTTATAACTATGTCCACATTATAGATTATACTAGAAAATTAAAAATCACATACACGCCCCAACCAAAACAGTGATACTGTGTGATAGGGCAAGGCCAGATGGCTACAGTAAAGTACTGAGCAACAGGTATGTTAGCCCCAGGCTAAACAAATCCCTAGTACCCTGGTAACCAAATGGCAGTTGCTCCAGGTTAATCAAGGCACCTGGAGCCAATTAAGATTTTCCAGAAGGGCAGTAGAGATAGCTACTTTAATTAGACAAACCTGGCAGCCAATCAAGGCAGGCTAAATCAGGGCACCTGGGTTTAAAAAGGAGCTCACTCCAGTCAGGCAGGGAGGAGCTCTGAGAATGTGTCACTACTGAGAATGAGGAGGACAGCATTATCAGACATCAGGAGGAAGGTTTTGTGGTGAGGATAAGATAGTTTTGGAGGAGCCATGGGGAGTAGCCCAGGGATTTGTAGCTGTCATTCAAACTGTTACAGGAGACAGCTATAGACAGCTGCGATCCACAGGGCCCTGGGTGAACCCATGAGTAGGGCGGCTGGGTTCCCCGCCAAAGCTCCCAACTCCTGATCAGACACAGGAGGAGCTGACCCAGACTGTGGGTTCCACAAGAGGGGAAGATCACTGAGGTGAACAAATCTGCCAATAAGTGCAGGACCCACCAAGGTAGAGGAGGAACTTTGTCAAAACTGATATAAAAAACATGTGGAGACCAGGCCTAAATCAACTTTATAATGTTATACTTGATCTACAATGATTAAATGAACCATATTTATGTCAGGTTCACAATACCCTGCTTCCTAACAGGGTTAGTGTCTGGTGGGTGCAGGCACTGTATGACTCTGTCAACATCATCTCCTTTATTGCTTCTGGGAACTGTAAAGGGAAGAAAAAATGCTCTGCAAAGTCAATTGAGTGGAAATAATTTAGTATGATGCTATAAGTGACAATTTTATCAATAAGATAACAAAGCCTGTACTGAATTTTGGTGTACCAGAGATAGTAGGTTAATCAGAATTTTATTGTATAATTATATCTGCATATGGATAGCTATACTGTTATTCCACATAATTCTTCACCTTTTTATAGCAGTCGTCTCTGTGCTGTATATCAAAAGGAAAACTAGTCGTACCACTGCGGTTTACTAGCTGCAGCGAAAAGGCTCTCTCAGGCCATTGATCTTTCAGCTGAGCTACCCAATGAAGCCATTTAGGTAAATGGGAATTTTTTTTTTATGGCCCTGATATACGTACATTTCAATTTAGTAGTGAAAACTGTGATAGCTGGTCACATAGGACCTGATTCTATAAACTCTTACACAAGCAGCCCCACTAAAGTTTGTATTCCTTTGGTTGGAACTGAAGCCCCATAATCCTTACTTACCACCACAGGTACAGTGGAATTCAATAACTCTTTACTCTTCTTGCAGTCACCTAGAAGGAAATTCTACCTCCCAGAAAACATTTTAGATTGGCAGGGGGGAAAGGCCCTTATCTGGGGAGGCCCTGAACATCCTTCAGTGAACGGGGAAGAGTAGGAATTGGCCACCTGCTCCCTTCTGAAGACTGTAAAGGGACCATTGGATCCAAGGAGGTGAAATCAACCTGAAGACAAAAATGTTTCTGAAGGGACAGTTTTTGAGGTAGACAACAAGTTGGCTGTCAATGCATCAAGCCATGACTCATGAGGTGTTTGTGAACCTGAAATGTAGTTTGAGATTTTAATGGAACTCTGAATTCTCCCTCATTTCTGATGGTTTCATGTTTCTCCTCCGAAATATTTGAGGTACAACTTAAATTTTCAGCAGTGTTATCTGTTCTTGTTTAATCATCCTACTTCAGTGTGCATCTGCCAGCCTTCCGGGAAAGGTGCAAAATACAAAAGCAAGTTTCACTCTTAAGCAAAACCAAACAAAGAGAAACTTTCTACCCTGTGGTAATGAATCCTGGCTAAACACATTTCAGCAGAAGCGAGAGTCAATTTCTTGTTGTTTTAGCTACAGGAGTCTCCTGCCTTGAAATGCATACATCCTAACAAAGCAGACACTAATTTAATGGGAACACAAAGATTGTGGGGAGCTGAGAGTCTGGCTGGAAATATTACAGCTGAAGGAGAGGACAGATAAAAAACGAAGTGTGAATCACCTGCAACAATAGGTCAGACAAAGGTTAATTTAGGCTAATCTGCAATGACCAAACCAGTTTTATGTTGTTGAATTTGGTTACTCTAGCACCATAACAATATTAGTGTTTCCTCTTTATTATAGATAATCAGCCTCTGGGGCTGAAGCTGAGCTGTTTCTTGTGGCTGTGAGCCAAAGTATCATACCTCTGAAAACTCAAATTCCATCTTAAATACATAAGGAGATTAATTTACTGCCCAAAGAGCAAGATAAAGAAAAGAAAGTCAGATATTTACAGATGTCAATATTGTCTCATGGGTTTGATGATATTTTACTGCTCTATGCCTTTGAAAAGAAACAAGATTAGGTGAGTTTGTTATATTCTTGCTTAACTCGCTGACACAAGGAGACACTGCCATTTCCTAACACTATGGATTTCAAACCCTCCCAATGTGCACAGATATCTATCACCCATTTGTGTGAATGCAAGATATACACACGCACTGGGGATCCCTCATAGTGGATGCAGAATGATTAGTGTTGAGCTACACAATCTCCGTGTGAACTCATTAGCACTCACAGGGGTTGTGTGTTAATCTCCTAAACAGAGAGGAGGCTGTCACAGAGAATATGCCTCTACAATAAAAATCACCTCAAATCTCAGTTCAATTCCAGTGCTGTGCATGGAGACAAATTCTCACTGCAATGAATCAATCTGTTACAGTAAATAAAATTGCTTAGGGCTAGATTCTTACTCCCCTCAGTGGCCCTGTTAGGGTTAGGAGCAAAGAACTCTATCCCCTTCCCTGTGTGACCACATGAAGGCTTGCCCAGCTTACAACTCAGAGCCTGGGAGCTGAGGAGAAGTGACTTGTCCTATGCTCTTTTGCCCCTCCTGTAGACCAGTAGGTGGGGTAAAGCAGAGCAGCCACGGCTTCACCCTGAAAAGGGATGTGGCAACTTATCTCCTCTTCTAGAGCAAAGAGGAAGCAGATAAGGTTTGGTAACCCTGAGTCACAGTTTCTTCCCTGGCCTCCTGGGCCAGCACAGCTACACTGGACACAGGATTCATCATCTATTTTGACCTCCACTTACCAATACAAAAGCAGCAGTAACTCACTCTATTTCCATAACTAAAGTGTTGCTGCCCTTTGCACACAAAACAGAAGGAAACTGCTCTCCTCTGTTAATGGGCCACACTGAGCCATTAGGCCCAGCCCAAGGTAAGGGATGGTGGGGAGTTGCATTTCCCCAGAAGAAGATCTGAAAAAGAATTGAGCCTCAGGGCCACAATTTTTGCTCAATTTTAAGGGGGCAGCCTGTAAATTTTTTTATCCCTTTCTGTGCTACTCTGGCCGGTAAGTAGGGAAGCATAGCCAAGGCTCCTCCCACTACGTGTCCCTTGTCCCTCCTCTTCCCAGCCCCCATCCACCTGCTTGTAGCAGATGCAGTCTAAGGGCTTGTCTACAGTGCTGCAACTTTCTTGCTCAGGGCTGTGAAAACAACACGTTTCCCTCCCCCTCACCCCCTCTCCAAGCGCAGCAAGTTTCAGTGCTGTAAAGTACCAGTGTACACAGTGCCCCAGCGCTGGTAGCTACGCCTGTCATAGAGGTGGTGCGCTGCAACCACACAAGCCAGGTTAAAACGCTGCCATTGTAGACTAGCCCTAAGAAAGAATAAAAGAAGCATGCCAGGAGCCTACCCTGCTTGGGCATGAGCTACAGTGCTGCCCGCTGGTGTCCCACTATAAGGGCCAAGGTCCTAAAGAGCCATAGGAAATGCTTAATGACTACAAAGTAGAACAAAGCTTTAAGGGCTGAGGGTGACAGAAGAAAGCAAGAAGCCCCTTTTTCTCCCAACTACCTCACTCCTTGTCAGGCAGCACTCACAAATGCAGCCACCTCTTACTGCCCAGAGGGTGACTGGATTTTGTGGCTGTAGGGCTGTGCTGCTGCAGTGACCGACAGTGCGCTCACCTTGAGCCATGATCACTTTCTGCTTCTCAGGCATTAGCACAAACACAAACACAAACCTCCTTGACACTGGATGGTCAGTTGAGGAATAGCAGAATAAATCTATTTGATTGGTTATCCACTGAGAAAGTTACAATCTTTGGGACTGCACATAGATTCGTGTCCTTGGAGAAGGGGAGGCAGGCTCAAGAGAAGGAAACTTTCCTAAGCTGCCTCACAGACAGCAGGTTCTGACTGCAGTTATGTACCTATGGTATTCATAGGAACAGCAGACTTCTTCATGTCTGCACCTCTCCCAGAACAGCAGGAGACCTCCGACTGACCTCAGTGGAGGTTGAGAATATGGTGGAGGAAATAATAAAAGGATTTCTAATATTTAAATTACAGGCTACAGTTGATCAGGTTTCTGTTGTTTCTGGAGTTTCAAACATAAATCGTAATTTGATTTCTGGTGCTATGCTTGGTTTCCTAAAAGTGGGGTACTGTGTTTTGGCAGCTTTCCATCAAATAGTACTTTGCAGCTTTGCAGACATATTGTATAGGGTAATTTGAATATAAACTCTTTACTATTCTGATGTGGTAAAACATGCTGTCATTAATCTGCAACACTTTAAAAACAGACCTCGGGTAACATTTTCAAAAGCACCTAAGTGACTTAGGATCCTAAGTCCCATTTTCAGAAGTGACTTAACTAAAGATTTTTAAAACTATTTATATGCTTAAATAGGTATTGAGGCACTTTTGAAAATAGGCAGATAGGCATCTGGGCACTTTCGAAAATCCCATTAGGCAGGGCCAGCTCTAGCAATTTCACTGCCCCAAGCACAGCGGCACGCCGCGGGGGGCGCTCTGCCGCTTGCTGGTCCTGTGGCTCCGGTGGACCTCCCACAGGCTTCCCTGCAGGGGGGGTCCGGTGGTCCCGCGGCTCCGGTGGACCTCCCGCAGGCGTGCCTGCGGATGCTCCACCGGAGCCGCAGGACCAGCGGACCCTCCGCAGGCACACCTGTGGGAGGTCCATCGGAGCTGCCTGCCGCCCTCCCGGCAACCGGCAGAGCGCCCCCCCGTGGCGTGCCGCCCCAAGCACGCACTTAGCATGCTGTGGCCTGGAGCCGGCCCTGCCATTAGGCATCTATTTGCATCTTTAAGCACATAATATACCTTTTTCAAATCTGGCCTTAAGTTGCATTTGAAAATAGAACTTAGGCACCTTTGAAAAATTTCCCCCTAGTTACTTCAAAGCAATAATGTACAGATAATAGGGTGCCTTTTTTTTTCAGACAGCCCTAACATTTTTTTATGTGTACCTACCTTCCTTTGTTTCTCTCTGCTATGCAAATAATCACACTTAGGAACTCTTTTCGCATGCCTGCGCACTCTTTAAATTCTCACAGAAGAAAGTTTCATTATGGCACTCAGATTTGCAACTTATTCTGTTCCAACTAACCACATTGTGAAACCAAATATTTATATTCAGCATTTATGCCTACATGGGATGCTACGGCGGGTAATAGATCATAGCCTGGGTGGTGCAGCAGAGCTGCTAAGAGGAGAAAGCTGGACAGCGCAGGATGGAAAGGAAGACTTCTGATACCAAAACATTTTCCACGTTCCTGGGGATTACTTTCTCAGAATTGCAAGGGAAGTTCACAACATTTTATATCAGAGAGCAGAGCTCATGACAGTTTGCAGTGGAGCAGGAAATTGTCCCTCCTGCCAACTGACCACAGAAGAACAGTCTTCCACACCTCCATAGGCCACAAGCACTCTGTACAGGTTAATCAGGGCCGGCTTTAGGCCAATTCACCCGATTCCCCTGAATTGGGCCCTGGGCCTAAGAGGGCCCCATGCCCAAGCCCTGGTATGGCGTACCAGCAAGAGCCGGTGCACTGCACCAGGGTAGCCCGGCTTCCCCAGGGGGCAATTTAAAGGGCCTGGGGCTCCCAGCAGGGACTGGAGCACCAGGCCCTTTAAATTGCCACTAGAGCCCCACTGCTGGAGTCCTGGAGTAGGGCTGCGGGGCTCTGGGGGCTATTTAAAAAGTCCAGGGCTCCCGTTGTTTCTACTGCCCTGGCCCTTTAAATAGCCGTAGGAGCCCCGCCACTTCCCCAGGGCTCCCTTGGCTATTTAAAGGGCCGGGGCAGTAGAGGCAGAGGAGCCCCAGGCCCTTTAAATAGCCCCCAGAACCCTGGGGTAGCGGGGGAGGCTACAGCTGCCTCTGCTGCCCCCGTTCTTTAAATAGCTGCGGGAGCCCCGCCGCTTCCCCAGGGATCCCACGGCTATTTAAAGGGCTGGGGCGGTAGAAGCAGGGGAGCCCTGGGCCCTTTAAATAGCCCCTGAGCCACAGGCTGCTGCTGCTACCCTGGTGGGGGAGGGAGGAGGCTGGGGCACTTGCTGTACAGGATGGAGTGTACCCCCTGTAATTGTTTTTTCCCTGTGTGCTTCTTTCTTGTTGGTTTTTACAATTTTGACTAGCATTTGGCTCAAACTGTAGATAGGCTTCCATTGTGAATGGACCTCATCCAATACACACATGCCCAGCCAAAGAGAGATAAGCATCTCTTCCCTCTTGCCTGACAGGAGTATGTAGATCACCTTCTGGTGACCTGCCTTAACTCACAGACCTGAAGAATGGTTTTAGAGTGGTAGCCGTGTTAGTCTGTATCAGCAAAAACAACGAGGAGTACTTGTGGCACCTTAGAGACTAACACATTTATTTGGGCACAAGTACTCCTCGTTCTTTAGACCTGAAGAATATAATTTTCAATATGTGTGTGTGTGCATGTGTATATAAAAAACTCCTTACATATTGTCTGTACATACATCTTGCAGTGATTATGACAACCACTGAGACACCAGCTTCCATCAGAGATCTTACATGACACTCTTTGGTTAATTAGATCACCAAACCAGATCCAGGGGATCCCTGTAACCCTTATGCATCTCTGTGCCATCTGCTAGTTGACATCAACAGGTTCCTGGGTCAGAGGGAGCAAGGCATATTATTCTTCTACCACCTTCAGTCCCTTAAATGTGTTTCCTGCCTGTGGTTATGCATTATCAGCAGTGGGGTACTGTAACGAGGCGGTGTGGCTCCCCTCCTCCCCAGAGAGGGTTGAGCCCTGTCAGACTCCTAAGGGGGCGGAGCCACTGAGCAGTAAGCCCACCCCTCAGAGGGTCAGGAGGCGACACGGAAGTATAAAAGCTGGCCCTCAACTGGAACCCAGCCACCATCGGGAGCAGACCTGCTAGAGGGTGCCTGTGACTAGGAAGCTGCTGAGGCTCAGGGCCAATGCCCTGACTGGCCGGAGCTTCCCCGCACCCGCTACGACGAGAAGCTGCCGGATCTTCCCCGCGCCCGCTACGACGAGGAGCTGCCGGAGCCGCCCCGTCCCTGCTACTACGCCGAGGAATCCCCGGACCAGGCCTGGCCGGACTTCCCAGAGGTACTGCTGGACCTACCGCCCAGCCCTGGCCGGGAGGAGCCCATGCTACTAGACTTCCCAGGGACTGACGCCCCAGGTCAGGTAGGCCCAGAGGGGGAGCTCGGAAGTAGCCCGGGGGCAGCTGACTCCAGTCAGACTGCAGGTATACCCGAACCCATGTCAGTGTGTTGCAGTCAGGACCCCACTGACCGTCAGCGGCGATAGCTGCTACTAGGGCCCCGGGCTGGAATGCAGTGGAGTGGGTGGGCCTGCGTTCCCCCTGCCACCCATACCCGGGTGGCAGAATCCCCCTCTCTGGGGCCTAAAGGGCCAGAGCTACCTGAACTATTGTAACTGTGTGTTTGGTGCCCCGCCCGAACCAAGGGCTGGGCCCCCTTTGACTGTGCTACTCCTCGGTCCTGCCCCAAAAGGCCCGAGCTGCCGGAGCTATTGACTGCTCAACCCTGCGCCACAAGGGGCTGAGCCTCTATAACTTTGTATTCCTTGACCCGCTCTATAGCAGAAGGCCGGAGTCCAAGCGACTGTGCAGTGGCACTCAGCCCAGAAGACAGAGGCTGCCGCAGACGCCATGTGTAGAGGCCGGTGTGGCTCCCCTCCTCCCCAGGGAGGGTCGAGCCCTGGCCATGCACCCATTTACAGGTACTCACAGCAGCACATCAGCAAGGCAGGATACCTTAGTCCATGTCTGAGCATGGGCATGGTAGGCTCCAGCCGCCTTCCTTCTCAACCTCTTTCTTAGACTGCATCTGTTATGGTGTTATGGGCAGTGTTCCTGTAGCCATGTCAGTCCCAGGATATTAGAGACAAGGTGGGATGCAGTTTTCCTTCTCATCCACACTTGTGCTCTACTATACCATTGCAGCTGCGCAGCCCAGTGAGTGCCCAGCTCACTGATACTCAGACCTTAGTGGTTCAGGAGCCAAATTAGCAACCAACATTACCAAACAGAGCCACAGCAATGTGAATTCATTGTTTCATTGACTATAGTACAACATATTCATATTTAAACAGTACAACAGGGGAAATATTCAGTTTATATATATTATTCTCACAGCAAAATGACTGACCAGTATTATTTTATCAACTACAATTGGTTAATAACATAGTAAAAGCATCCGGATTGGTTAATAATTAAATCACAGAGTATTTTAATATCATGTTCTGCAAAGAGCTGCAGATGACAAATTAAAGAGCCACCTGAGGCTCACAAGCCTAGCTCAAATAGCAGTGGCTTCTGGGAAATTTTGAATGGCCTTCTAGGAGCTTCTTCTTTTTTAAGAAACCTTTGGAGGTCACCTAGCTCTTGTGCCCTTTTTAGCTTCTTTATGTAGCATGAAAGAAGCCAGAAAGGGATTTTTTAAAGATTTTTTGGGAGTAGGACCTGCTTTTTATATTGGAAATTCATGTTGCATCTAGCCTGAAAGACACACATTTGTTTCCTGTGAAGTTCTGTATGATTTATGATGGTAGGGGCTTATGCTTCTAACAATATGGTCAAACCAAATCTTGAAAGAGTTGCATATTTTAGAATGGTTTTTTAAATACTTCAAAGCAAGCCCCAGTGGCCTGATCATGTGCTTCTTCTTCTTAGCGTAGGCACAATATGCCTCAGGTGGCACATGACCAGGATTCATTACCAAATTTGGTCTGCAGGTTAGATCATTAGCTCCCCCAGCCTGGGCCAGAGACTGTCGGGGACTGCGACGTGAATGCTGATGCATGCACTGATTAAAGTCAACAGCAGTGTTCTCATTGATGTCAATGGGACCAGGACTAGGCCCCAAACAGTGAAATGTTATACAATATAGGGGAAATTCCCAGTTCCAGTAAACATTTACAAACTGTATTTTAAAATGGCCAGTATGGGTGGGGTTTTCCAATGCTTAAGTGTTGGCCTAACAACTCCCATTCAAGTCAAGAGTAGTTTTGCTGTTGATTTCGGTGGCAGCTGAGTTAAGCCAACACTGAGCGCTTTCAAAAATCCCATCATGTTGCTCCATTATAATGCAGCAAATGTCTCTTATGACTAAGAAGGTTTGCTCATGTAAACTCATTATATCCTAACTGGCCACCATAATTGGATCTGGTACATCATACAGTATTGAAACAATCTGGGAATTTCATCCTGCTTCACTATACAGAGTGGGTCTGAATCTCATTTTATGTTAAGATGAGTGGGAATGTGATTAACTCCCCCTTTCAGGCCCCTTAACACTGCCAAGCTGATGTAAATGGGTCTTAGCATACATGAGAAACAGCTCCAGAACTTCTTTATATCTGGAGTCACTATAAAGTAGCTTCAACTCTACTCTGAAGTTCATGTTATCCTGTTATTGCTGATAAAAAGCTTCAAATTATAAAGATCTGGGAGGACACTCCCTCCGGTCTGTCTGACTTGCAAATGTTTAACTCTCTGGGATGTCTCTAGGAGGAAGGATGGCCAGTCATAAAAAACACCTGTCAGTGTATGCAAACACCCCAGAGCTCACTAGTAGAGCCACAGAAGCTGGATAATGAAAATGGGGCTGTTTACCTGCTCAGCATAATAAAGAAAAACTTATTCAGTTATGCAGAGGAAGAAAGCAGCCCAGCTTTCAATACTGAGCCATCTTGGATTTAATGGTTTACCCTGAATGCTTACTTGTAACATCAATTTTAGCTATACACCACACTATTTTAACCACTTTATTGCAGGTCCTCCCTCCACTCTCATTCATTCTGAATCACATTCCACTGTTTTTATTGTGGCTATAGCTATGCTTGGAGCTGGGTGTGATTCTCCACTCACCTAGAAATACTCATGCTAGCTCTCATCGAGCTAGTGCGCTAAAAATAGGGATCCAGCTGCAGTAGCACAAGCAACAGTGAGCGGCAGCACGGTATAGCTGCTCTGAGTACATACTCATGGCGTTCAGGTGGGTTTATACTAAAGGTGACTAGCTCCTGCCACCACTTGCTGCTCCCCATGCTACTGTGTTAGCGTGTGTATATCCACTCAAACTGGGAATTGCACCCCCAGCTCCAAGTGCAGCTGTAGCCTGTACCTTTATCACCTTAACTCCTGACCTTTCACCTCACCCGACTCCTGTTGTTACTTTTTTCTTTTATGCCATGCCTGAAATTGGGGCTGGATCATGCAAAGTTCACAAAAGTGTTTATCCCATTGCCTTCAGGGGACCTACTCACAGTGCATAAAGTTACGTACATGCAAGTTTCTGCAGGACTGGGGAAAGTTTGAAAGCTTTGCAGGGCAGAGTCTTGGCATTTAGGGCTCCAGATATTGAAGTCAATGGAGCTATGCTGGCAGGGAATCTGGTCCTTAATATTCTATTCACAATAACTGTGTTTACATATTTCTGCACTGTTATGGATTCACCAGTCAGGGCCCTGATATGAAGAGGCCTTCTCTATACAGATCTCCTTTTCTCTTTTGCAGAAGTGAAAGGGTATATGCCACCATGGAACTGACTCTCTTCTTAGGCTCTCATGGAGGACTCTTTTCGGGGGCAGAAGTTGAGTTGTTAGGATTCTGGCAATGTAGGAGTGGAGAGTGAGCAGAGTGGACTACTTGTGAGTGGGCAATCTGGGCATATAAGGATTACTAGGAAAAGTTAATACAACTGCAGGATACATATGTTTTTCCACTGAGCTCCTCTGTACTGGAGAACATCCACTTAAGGGGGGTTCTCAAGGCAACACTGGTCAGGGGAGGCCCTGATGGTGTGGTGCCATTGGAAGTATGTTGTTAGGAGATCAAAGAGCAGGCCGGGAGTCCTGGGACCAGTACAGAAAATGCAAGGTCTCCACATGATGCATTGTATGGATCGTGGGGATTCTCTGGATTCTGGAGGGGCTGAACTGCAGTTCATTCCATGGGGGAGGAAACCCTATCCCTTCTCTGTGAAGGCCCCACCCACCATGAAAATATCCACAGGATGAAATGCATATGGAAGTGACAGCAAACAACTTTCTTTAGTCTATTCTTCCTAACGATCTGTGCCATAATAAGTTACTGTGCATTATAATAGCTTTTCTTAATCAACAGAGTCATAATAGTTTAGAGGAAAAAAGCCATTACTACTTCTGTTAGTTTTCTAATATCTAATTATAAATTTGGGGAAGTACTTATAACTGACTAACAGACCAGCCTTGGGGGCATTCTGGTTGCTGCCTAGGAGATCTCATAAGGAAAGATGAGTGGTTTTCTCACCCACATGAATGCAAGCGAAGCACACTATGATTTAATTGTAAGTACTTCCAGAAATGTATAATTACTTCAGAAAGCAGTTTAAATACCTAAGCTCTGGGTAGCTCTTCTAGCATATGAAATTACAGGTTTTGCAACCATGTATCTTAGCGATCTTCAAAGTACAGAATGAATATCATGTACTGTAACGATGTACTAAGCCTAAATATTTTCAGAGGGAATGCCTTGAAGTTAAGCACTCAAATTCATATTTAGGCACTTGCATAAGAGATCTGGACTGTTTTTCAGATGTAACAGGCACCCACAGCTCCCACTGAGTTCAGTTCTGCTGAGGTGCCTAGCCATACGGACCCAACTTTTAAAAAATTGGCCTGCATAACGTTATTGTAACATACATCTTTACAAAAGATGTCACACTCATCACCCAATCCTACATTCCTTACTCAGGCAAACCTCCCACCAACTTTCTATTCATATCTGCTGAAATCAATGGTGTATCAGCATAGCCCCATTGGCTTCAGTAGAGTAATGTTAATTTACACCACTTGAGGAACTGTGCCCTGGGTGTTTGGTCTGAATAAGGACTCCAGGAATGAGGCCTTTAAGTAGAAAATTTTCAACGTGGACATATAGGGGGATTTACTCATGATTTTTTTTTGTGAATGAATCTGAGTGGCTGGAATAAGTCTGGATTTGCTGTGTGACCTTGGGCAAATGATTTGATCTCTGTGTGCTGCTGTTTACACATTAGTAAAGTGCGGCTAAGGGGTTGGACAGAAACATGTTTTATTACTGGAAAAATAAAAAGGTAATGATTATGTCTACTTCCCAAGGATGTGGAGAGACTATCAATTCCTGTTTGGAAAAAGGCTGGATTCACTGGCATTTGCAGCCAACATATTCAGATGTAGGATCCTAAAGTTAGCCATCTAAATCAGAATGGCCTAATGTTCAGAGTTGCTGACTAACCTCAGTTCCCCATTATTTCAAAAGGAGATATGGGCATCTCATACCTCTGAAAACCAAGCTACTTATGTAGGCACCGAATTTTAGGCTCCAACATTTGAAAACCTTGTGTTGTGTTACTAAGTTCCTAGGCTTTGCACACTGTATACTTAAAATTAATTGCATTTACTATATTTGAGGCAAATGACTGCTACAGTAGCAAGATTTACCTGAAGAGCAGAGAGAGACAATGATAAACCAAAGTATGCATTACCCCTCTGCAAGCTATTACGATAGCCAAGTACTATGGAAAATGATTTATAACCAAATAGTCCACAGCACAAATTTATAATCACATCTCAGGGAGCTGGGGTTCCAATTCCCAACTAACCACCCACCCCACCCCCAGAGAGGACCTGCTTCTCACCCACCCACCCTCCCACTCGCTGGATGACCTGCCGGGGATTCCACAGACTATGAGCTCTTTGGAGCAGGGACCCTCTTTTCCCTCTCTGTTCAGCACCCAGCACAATGGGGTCCTGGTCCATGGCTGGGGCCCCTAATAAAAATAATAATCATACTGCCAGCAAAGCTTCTGGACACTTGACTGCCACCACTGCTGCGGTGAGGAAGAGTTCCCAGGAAGAACCTCCCTGGGCAAGGGGAAGCATGATAAATTGGGAGAGGGTGGGGATGGCTGAATTAATAGGTTGGGTGAAGGAGCTGGTGGGATTGAGGGATTTGGCAGGGGAAGGCTAGAGCATTCTACCTCAGCTGAGATGGACACTGTTTGAAGGATCCCTAGTTAAAATGTTTGCAGCACAGTAAGGCATAGACAAAGAGTTTTTAAGGGCAGCTAGTCTGACATCCTGTGCATTGCAGGCCACCAACACCTCCCAGTACCCACACACTAACCCCTACAAGCAACAATCAGAATTAGATCAAAGTATTACAAGATTACACATCTCAGGAGACTAAACTATTGAGTGCCACAGGTGGATAACAGGAGGGACTGAGGTATACTGGTGCCCAAGGTCCCAGCAGTAGCAGGGACTTCATTAAGTGAGATATATGCAGATGATCCCAGCCCACCCTGCACTGCAGAGAAAGGCCACCCCCTCCACCAAGGACACCGCCAATCTGACATGAGGGAAAAGTCCTTCCTCAGCTCACATATGGTTCTCTTTTGAAGCACAATCCCTCCCAGAAGTTCTGTCAAGGTATGTAGCTCTGCACAGCCCACAGTGCAAACTCATGGCTACAGTCCAGCGTCTGATCCATACTGGACGTATTGCTGAACGATCACTGCTGGGATGAAATCAATGCACTCCAAATAAGCACCCTATCAATTATTTTTAAAGTAAGCATTTTCCCATTATGAATGTTACTTTGGCCTGAGGCATCTGTTAGTATGCACCCTAAGGTTCCTGTTTTTCAGGGAGTTGAATGGGGCAGCCAAGGATACAATGCAACAACCATTTCACTTCCATATTTTTGAATTATTCAGGGACCCAAAGCTGTGTTCAGGTAGCATTAGAGATCTGCCTTTAAACCCACAGAAAACAGGGAAATTCAGTGGTTGAAACTCTGGGCCAAGTTCTCAGCATGTGTAAACAGACAACTTTCCACTGAAACCAAAGGGGCTGTACCTTAAACAAGAAATTGGCTTCCTGGTATCTCTCTTGGTGCTTAAGAAAACTTGATATCTCGGTGTAACATTACATTCCTACATTTATCTGGAAATCTGAGGTAATTGATTTTTCACATTCTGAATTTCCTGGTTCTTGTAAGCTAAAATTCAGTTTACAATATTGTTTGAATGTATTTTTAATGGTGTAATTTTCATTGGACTTTTGTTGTTAAAAAGTTACTTTTAAAAATAAGGCACACTCATCTAATTCACCATAACCTTCCTACGGATTATTTTATTTTCCAAGATAAGGTCAAGTACATTTGGATCTTTTAGATCACTGAAACAAACATCTGCATATAAGACATTTACAAAATTGTACTGATGACTAATAAATACAGCATCTATGTAACATCACGCTGGGGCTCCCTTCCTATGACACTCCACATCGGGGAGGGCAAACCTTTTGGCCCAACGGACACATCTGGGTGTGGAAATTGCATGCAGAGCCATGGATGTAGGTCTGGGGCAGAGGGTTGAGGTGTGAGAAGCAGTGCAGGAGGGGGTGTGGCAAGGGCTCAGGGCAAGTAGTTGGGGTGCAGGAGGGGGCTCAGGGCAGGGGGCTGGGATGCGGAGTGTGTGAGGGGGCTCAGGACAGGGTTTGAGGTGAAGCAGGGGGTTCAGGTCAGAGGGTTGAGGTGCAGAGTGCGGGACGGGGTTCAGGGCAGGGGTTGGAGTCGGCCGGCTCTAGACATTTTGCTGCCCCAAGCACGGCGGCACGCCGCGGGGGGCGCTCTGCCGCTCACTAGTCCCGCAGCTCCGGTGGATCTCCCGCAGACGTGGCTGCGGAGGGTCCACTGGTCCCACGGCTCCGGTGGACCTCCCGCAGGCATCCCTGTGGAGGGTCCACTGGTCCCGCGGCTCTGGTGGACCTCCAGCAGGCGTGCCTGCGGATGCTCCACCGGAGCCGCAGGACCAGTGGACCCTCCGCAGGCACGCCTGCGGGAGGTCCACCAGAGCTGCCTGCCGCCCTCTCAGCAACCGGCAGAGCGCCCCCCACGGCATGCCGCCCCAAGCACGCGCTTGGTGTGCTGGGGCCTGGAGCCAGCCCTGGTTGGAGTGCAGGAATGGTGTGGGGTAGGGCAGGGGGCTGGAGTGCAGGGTATGGCAGGGGGTGGAGGTGCAAGAGGGTGTGGCTAGGGTGACCAGATGTCCCAATTTTACAGGACAGTCCTGATTTTCGGGTCTTTTTCTTATATAGGCTCCTATTACCCCCCACCCATCCCAATTTTTCACACTTACTGTCTGATCACTGTAGGTGCAGCAGGGGTTGGCGTGCAGGAGGGGTGCAGGGTGTGGAATGGGGCTCAGGGCAGGGGTTTGGGGTGCAGGATACGGCCTGGCAACGCTTACCTTGAGTGGCTCCGGGGTGGCAGAAGTGCGCAGAGGGGCTAAGGCAGGCTCCCTGCCTGTCCTGGCCCCGCGCTGCTCCCAGAAGCAGCCAGCACCACGTCCCTGCAGGTATTTTTTCTTAAGAAGCACAGATGCTGGAAACAACTTTTGTGTTCATTACTAATTACCTTGGCAAAATTTTATATATATAAAAATGTAGATAGATAATACTAATATTTATCTTCAAGCATTTTTCAATTTTTATTGATTTAAATTTTCAGTCATGGAAAACTATGGGCTTTAAGCATTTTTTCCTGTCTTTATCTATTCAAATTTTCATAATTGTGGGAAATTATGGGTGGTGGGGAGCTAGACAATTATTTAATGGTAGCAGATATTGAGATTCAAAAAGTTCAGTCTTTATAATATTAAAATACAACTTTCTAACCCCACGTCAAAATATGCAAAAATAAATGTTTTTCAGTCAAACTGCAATGTGTTCTTGAGCAACATTTTTCTTACTTTGTAAATTTCAGTTATATTTTTCTGTTGGTCTGTGTGTTTACAGTGAACATCGATGTTACCAACAAAAAAATGTATGGTTTGATTCTACAAGGTAAGTAGGTGTTTAGTTACATACTTCTCAAGAAACAAGTCTTGAGTCCGACTACTGTATTGTCACTATTTTGTTTTCAAACATTTACATAAATATATGCATATATAAAATATGGCATATATACACGTGACAGAGCCATAGAGACACAGAGTATGTGTGACACAGAGCCAAAGTTGGTATTGTCATATTTGTGTGTGTGTGTGAGAGAGAGAGAGAGAGAGAGAGACACACACACACACAGAGGGAGACATACACACGCACAAATATGACAATACCAATTTTGGCTCTCTGTCACATATTCTTTCTTATAAAATACATCTTTTTTAAAAATAAAATAAGATTCAAACCAATTAAATGTTTATAAATCATTATAAAACATTTGCAGCATTCTTTCCCTGACTCTATTGACTCTCAATGTTACAAATTCTTATTTACAGCTTTATGTAGGCCCAAATTCTGCTCTCAGTAATACTGATGTAAATTCACAGCAACTCCACTGAAGTAAATGGAATTATTCCAGATTTATACCAGTGTTACTAAGAGCCGAATTTGGCCTATAGCATGGAAGAGGTCTGTAATAGCCTGCAAATGTTGTGGCCAGAATTTTAGAAACTGACCTATAAATATTTATTGGATTGTTCTTTAGGGTTATCCTGATCTATTTCCTGCCACAATTTCTATTAAAATAAAACACTATGTTAAAATGTAATTCTCTGCAAAATAGAGATTTGCATCTTTAAAATCTTTAATGGCAGATGTTGATGACAGCCACCAGTTCACTGCTCACTAGTTTGATAGATTAACAGTTTTATCATTGGTCTTCCACAACACCTGCTGTGCTACCTTTGTACATTTTTGTTTATTTAAATTAGTGGAATGTAGGTTTGGGTGTGCCTGCTGCACTGTGCAGCACACCAGGTGCATTCAGGTGGATATACAATACCTGGAGCAGTCAAATGATTAGAGAGAGCTGAAATGCATTTTAAAATCATGAAATTGAAAATTCTTTTCCAAATTGATTTCTTACTGGGAGGTGAAGTTTATGGAGTACATTTCAAATAAAAAAATGGTTTAGAATTAGTTTCTCCATCACTAACAGACAACACCTCAGTTTATAATCACTAATGCCTGAAACCAATGAGAGGCATGCAGGCAGAAATTTGACATCCTAAATTGGAATCTTGGAAGGTGAAAAGGCACCTCTCTCCGTTTGCACTCTACAACCAGGAATCCCTCTCCTGGAATCAGGGAGCTCAGGCACTTAGGTCACTTTCTGTGCAAATGAGTTAGGTGCCTGCCTCATTCCACACAAAACCAGAGGAGGAGCCACCCACCTTGTGGCCCAGTGGTTACAGCACTGGCCCAGGATGTGTGAGACCCAATTACAATTCTCACCTCTGCATAAGCATGAGATAGGAGTTGAACAGGAATCTCCCACGTCTCAGAAAAGGTATGCTAACCTCTGAGCTGTGGCACATCCTGACAGGCGAGGAGGGAGGGTGGCTCCCTCACTCTCTCCTGTTGAAGCTGTTTCACTCTGTATAAATACTTAAAGAGTCATTGGGCCCGAGAGAAAGACTGTGATTCTGTAGACCAGGAGTGGACAAACTATGGCTTGCAGGCCACATCAGACCTTTTAATCCAGCTCTTGAGCTTCTGCCGGTGAGCGGGGTTGGGGGCTTGCCCCGTTCCGCCCACCCAGTGCTCCCCAGCCCCCGACTCACAGTTCCTTGATGAGCACCATCTTCCCGCATGCAGAGCCACACTGCGCGATCGGCACCACTTACCTAGACTTCATCACGCTGTTTCTGGGATCGGAACCACGCCCCATGTGCTAGCGCGCCCAATCCCTGAAGCGCCAGCCTCCTCATGCCAGCCTCTGCCCAAACTAGCCACTGATCAAGGTCAGCAGCATGGCAGGAGTCCATCACAGCAGCATCGAGTCCAATTAAGAGCTCCTTCATTGACTAATCCCTGAGGCACTCCTCCTCCGAAAGACTCGCCTCATTACTCATCGGCCAATCACCACGGTCTGGACCCTCCTGGTCTCCTACAGCCACACCTTCGAGACTATCGAAACCACTCAGGGGCTGCACCCATCCCAGCTAGGGTGCCTCCACCCATGGCAGTGTCTGGTATGGCCACCTTGGTGTCACTGCTGGCAGGGCCCCTAGGATTCCCTGGTACCGCCTCTGTAGAAAGCCCTCCCGCCTCGTGCCACACCCCATGAGTCCCCCCACCTTCCACCTTGGTAATATCCCTTATAGAGTCCCTCTCTCCCATATTAATCAAAGAGGATGTGGAAAGGGGGTAAGTTTTGTTTAATTATTGTAATATGTTGTTATGATGGTATATTTATAATAGTAAGTAACGTTTTATGTTTATTTCCACTAATATGTATTTTTATTAAATAGAGTTTATTTGAATATTTCTGAATTGTTAATTTCGTGAGCATTCATGATCTGCCATACAATTTCCATACCCAGATGTGGCCTTCTTACAAAAAAAGTTTGCCTACTCCTGACCTATAGGGTTAAGCGGCAGTCGAGGAGTTTTGTGAGTCAAAGTGGTGTCTAAAACTGGGACTTAGGCACCTAAATCTGGTGGTGAGGTGCCTCACCACCTTTGTGGATCTGGGCCTTTGTGCCAATAGACCCTGCTCTTAGAGCCTTTCCCAGTGACCAACATGTAGTGTGACAATGCTGGAAGCTTCAGAGGTAGGGGGATCAACTTTGTTGGATGGATATAAGGGAAAAACTACATGAAAAATAAGGGGCACTGCTTTAATTTTAGGGACATTTTAGGGAAAAACCATTTCCCTTAACACACCATGTATTTTTCTCTCAATTGTACATTTTTACTGCCCTCAGTAGAATTACCATAAGCTTCAATATAATGTTTAAAATGGTACGTACTAGTTTTAATACGTTTCAATACATCTTAAAATAAGGGACAGGTGGTTCCCCTAAGGAAGAGACAAATCAATGCACTAAGGGACAGTCCCTTAAACTAAGGGACAGGTGGTCACCCTGTTCAGAGGAAATTGCACATCCCATGCAGCTGTTTGAATGCAGAAACCTGCACATATGCGTACCCTTGAGATAGGCCACACCTCTTCATGCCAGTCACACTGAAAATGTAGAAAAACCTTAGTGAAAATTGAAGTTGAAGTTTTTCAACTACTTCCTACTGGTGTGTGAATAGGGCTTCAATGGTGCATCTGCATCCTCAAAAAGTTTCTCTCTGTTAATTCTGTCACTGCAGATTATTAGTTTAAAACAATGAGTGAGATAGTTTATTTTTCCAAGAGGAGGATCTGCTTGCTGTCAGGGGCGGCTCCAGGCACCAGCACACCAAGTGCATGCCTGGGGCAGCAAGCCGCAGGGGGTGGCCTGCCGGTGGCCGTGAGGGTGGCAGTCAGGCAGCCTTTGTCGGCATGCCTGCAGGAAGTCTGCCAGTCCCACGGTTTCGGCAGCGGGTATGCCAAAGGTGCAGGACCAGCAGACCTCCCGCAGGCATACCGCCGAATCCGCGTTACCAGCAGACCTCCAGCAGGCATGCCGCCGAAAGACACCTGACTGCCGTGCTTGGAGCGACAAAATACATAGAGCCGCCCCTGCTTGCTGTTGATATTCCCAGGCTCCTCTTCACCTTTTTTTAGCCTCAGGCTTCAGCAAGCACTGAAGGGTTTTGTGGCCTGCCTTGTGCAGGAGGTCAGACTAGATGATCATATTGGTCCCTTCTGACCTATGAGTCTATGAGTCTATAAAATGGTGTTTACAGTATTAGAGTCCCTTGGGAACTAGTCTTCACAGCTGTCTTTATTATAGCCTGGACCAGGGGTCCGCAACCTTTCAGAAGTGCTGTGCCGAGTCTTCATTTATTCACTCTAATTTAAGGTTTCGCATGCCAGTAATACATTTTAACTATTTTAGAAGGTCTCTTTCTACAAGTCTATAATATATAACTAAACTATTGTTGTATGTAAAATAAGTAAGGTTTTTAAAATGTTTAAAAAGCTTCATTTAAAATTAAATTAAAATTCAGAGCCCTCCAGACCAGTGGCCAGGACCCCAGCAGTGTGAATGCCACTGAAAATCAGCTCAGGTGCTTTGTCATAGGTTGCCTACCCCTGGCCTAGAACCTAGGTAAACACATCATTACCTTATTTGCATGACATTCGATCCAAAGCACTTTCTTGATCAACATTTAGTGTGGCTTTTACTTGTCAAATGCCTTGAACTGCATCACGACACTAGCGTCTCTCCAGTTAAAAAGGTTCAGCTATGTCTGACTGTGGAGAATGATCCAACCATTTCCATACCTTCATTTCTAGTATTTATTCACAGGTCAGTCAGTCAAACTTTCCTGGGGTTTATGATGCACAGTGGCACATAATTAACAAAGTTTATTTTCGAAGGTCAGGGCGTTGATAAGCTTCCTTATTAAGGTGTCTCAGAGAAAGGGGAAAAAAAAACATCACTTATCTTTATGGGCAAGGGATCAACAAAAATGTTGCTCATTCCTTTTATTACCAAACTCTGAAAGCAGCAAAACAAGCTAGTGCTTAAATAAGTTACATACAGCCTTTCATAAGAATTGTGTTCACACATAGGAGAAAACTGAGTATCAGTGCCAGAGTTTGCTGGGAGGTTACTAACGTTCTAATAAAACCAGTAACAGCAACACCAACCACTTATGAATCCTGAGTAGGGCCTCCAAACATTGTGAGATTAGCCTACAAATCATGAGATTTTAAAACAATAAAAAAGAGCCCAAATTTATATTTGCCTTTTGAGTCTTACACAGAAACAACAATGCCTTGTATTGAGATGTGGGTGGTTTGCATCATCCTGCACAGAGCTCTGCTGAGACATGTCTGAACCCCGTAAGCATATTTATGCACACCACGTACACTACAGTTAATAATTTCAGCCACTCCACTGAGTAGACGCTGCATGAAAAGCAGGTCAACTAGGTGACTAATTTATTTATATTTGCAGTTTACGGTGCAGCCAGAATGCTCTGAAGAGATAAAGTGACAGCATGTTCTTTCAGCTGCCATAAACTGAGCAATAAAATAACTTCATTGGAAGCAGAAACTACTATACTTGAGCCAGTCAATAACCCACATGCTCATCAATCAGAGTGTTAATAGACAAAAGATCAAAATGCCACTGAATAGAAACAGATAATTTATTATGCAATTTTTAATAACTTATTTACATTGCCAGATATCCCCAATCTTATTCCTTGAGAAATTATATGTAATATTCAACTCATAATTTTCAGAAAATGCCGTATCTTAAGTATCTGACAATAGCTAGCAAGCAGGTCCAATGCTTTGCAATATCTGTCAGAAATGGATGGAACTAATTTATGGTAGTAAAGTAGCATCATTCTAGAGGCCCTAACTAAGATCAATAGTGTGTGGTGTGAAGTGTCATATAAGCACAATGTTCAAGAGGCTGTCTCTGCCCTGAAAACCTAACAATCTAAGGCCTTGTCTACACTGCCACTTTAAAGCGCTGCAACTTTCTTGCTCTCGGGGGTAAAAAAACACCCCCGAGGGCTTGGCTACACTGAAGAGTTGCAGCACTGGTAGTGGCTTTACAGCGCTGCAACTTATTCCCCGTCCACACTGGCAAGGCACGTACAGCGCTGTATCTCCCTGGCTATAGCACTGGTTGTACTCCATATGGACGAGAGGAATAAAGAGAACAGCGCTGGTGCTGCAGCACTGGAGCCCCAGTGTAAACAGTACTTAATCTTACTACACTGTAACTGACCTCCAGAATTTTCCCACAATGCTTTTAACTAAAGAACTCTCTTTGTTTTGTTATGATGCCTCTCTTTGTTTTGTTGTGAACTCAGGGCTCCTGGAGCTGCTTATCTAAAAAACAAACACAGCAATTGTTTGCTTGAGCAGAGGCAGGCAGGGAATGTCCACAGCTAGTGTTTGCTTGAGGAGAGAAACAGCAGGGCGGGGAGAGAGTCCCTCAGAGCAGCTGCTTATCTGGTCTGAAGGCTATTTGTATTTAAGAGTGAATGAGAGAGGGGTGGGGGAAGTGGTCGGAATTTGCAAGGCAGGGAGCTCACAGTGTCGGCTCCAAAAATCCACTCTCTCTCTCTCCATGCTCCCTGTCACACTCCACCCCACCCGCCTCTTTTGAAAAGCATGTTGCAGCCACTTGAACACTGGGATAGCTGCCCATAATGTACCACTCCCAACACCGCTGCAAATGCTGCAAATGTGGCCACACTGCAGCGCTTTCCCTACACAGCTGTACGAAGACAGCTTTAACTCCCAGCGCTGTACAGCTGCAAGTGTAGTCAAACCCTGAGTGCTGCAAGTTTCAGCACTGTAAAGTGGCAGTGTAGACAGTGCACCAGTGTTGGGAGCTACTCCTCTTATGGGAGGGGCTTTCTTTTTACAGCGCTGGGAGATCTCTCCCAATGCTGATGCCGCAACTACACAGCCACGTTAAAGTGCTGCAGTGGCAGCTCTTTAACATTGCTAGTGAAGACATACCTACATCACCAAAAGGTGGAAGTGCAATTACTTAGCCACTTTGACTGGTAAACTCAAAGTCGCACAGCGAGACAGCAGCAGTGCTACAAATTGAACTCCTAAGTCCTAGTCCAATTTAACCCTTTCACTTAGGGTATGGCTACACTGCAGAGTTGCAGCGCTGGTGGTGGGTTATAGCGCTGCCATCCACACTTGCAAGATATATACAGTGCTGCATCTCCCTGGCTGCAGCACTGGCTGTACTCCTGCTCTGCCTGGGGAATAACAATTGCAGCGCTGATGATGCAGCGCTGCTCTGCCAGTGTGGCCACCAAAAGCACTGTAATTGGCCTCCAGAGTATTCGGAGGTATCCCAGAATGCCTGTTCAGCCACTCTGCTCATCAGTTCACACTCTACTGCCCTGGCCTCAGGTGACCCGCCCTTTAAATGCCCAGGGAATTTTAAAAATCCCCTTCCTGTTTGCTCAGCCAGGTGTGGAGTGCAATCAGAATCTTTCCAGGTGACCATTGCGCTGCACGTGCCAACACGAGCCCGAGCATGGAGCAATGGCAAGCTGCTGGACCTCATCAGTGTTTGGGGTGAGGAAGCTGTGCAGCCACAACTGCACTCCAGCCGTAGGAATTCGTCCTTGGGCAGATCTCAAGGGCCATGCTGGAAAGGGGCCATGACTGGGACGCTGTGCAGTGCAGGGTTAAAGTGAAGGAAGCTGCGGAGTGCTTTATGCAAAGCCCACGAGGGAAACTGCCGCTCCGGTACTGCCTCCATGACCTGCGTTTTTACAAGGGCTGGACGGATACTTGGGGGTGACCCACTGCCAATCCGACGATCACGATGGCCACTTCAGAGCGGGGGGGTGGGGGGGTCTAGCTTCCCATACAGAGATCACCAGTGCCCTTTTTAAACTGCCAAAAACACACTCCACAGTCATTCGGCACCAGCTCAGCTGTACTTGAACCCGTCCTTGCTGCTGTCAAGCTTCCCTGTATACAGTTTCATGAGCCAAGGCATTAATGGTAAGTGGGGTCTCCAAGGATCACACAGGCATTTCAACATTCCCTACTGTGATCTTCCAGTCTGGGGAAAAAGTCCCGGCTTGCATCTTCGCTGAACGGCCAGTGTTCCAAAAGATGCGTGCATCATGCACCTTTTCAGCCAGCCAGTTTTAATGTCAATGAAACGCCCACGGTGATCCACAGCGCCGGAGAACCATAAGAGAATACCCTTTCGATTAATGTACTCGGATGCTAGGGGTTGTGCCAGAATAGGAATATGCGTCCCATCTATCGCCCTCCACAGTTAGGGAAACCCATTTGTGCAAAGCCATCCACAATGTCCTGCACGTTCCCAGAGTCACGGTTCTTCTTAGCGGATTTATTATGCCCTGAAACTTGTATCAACATGATTCCAACAGTCGACTTTCCCACTCCACATGGTTCGCGACCAATCAGCAGCTGTCTGGAGTTGCCAGCTTCCGATTGCAATAGCCACCGGCTTCTCCACTGGCAGGGCAGCTCTCAATCTCGTGTCCTTGCGCCGCAGGTGAGGGCAAGCTCAGCACACAGTCCCATGAAGTGGCTTTTCTCATCCGAAAGTTCTGCAGGCACTGATTGTCATCCCAGACTTCCATGACGATGTGATCCCACCACTCAGTGCTGTTTCTCCGAGCCCAAAAGTGGCGTTCCAAGTGCTGAGCATTTCATGAATGCCACAAGCAATTTAGTGTCATACGCGTCAGGCAACCCGATATCATCGTCAGACTCCTCACTGTCACTTTGGACCTAAAGGAATAGCTCAACTGCCAACCGTGATGTGCTGCGACACTCATCAGCAAAGTCCTCAGCAGCTCGGGCCTCCATTTCCCACAGAAATCGCGCTGCACAGAACTGTTGGGAGTCACAATGGCGCCAAACGTGGATGGAAAAACAGTGACTGCTGGATGTGAAGCATGCACCATGGTGTAGGGGGTTGGGACAGGAAGCGGAATGACCCGCACCGTTCCGTGCCCTTCCCATAACCCACGGTGCCAAATGTGGATGAGGTGCTCTGTGGGATAGCTGCCCACAATGCACCACCAACAGCGCTGCAATGCTGCAAATGTGCCACACTGCAGCGCTGGTAGCTGTCAGTGTGGCCACACTGCAGCGCTTTCCCTACACAGCTGTACAAAGACAGCTGTACTCCTAGCGCTGTAAGCTGCAAGTGTAGCCATACCCATGGAAAAGCCTCCTTCAACCATCTGACCAGCCCTAAGGAGACTGCACAGGAGGAAAGTTTGACCCTTAAGGAGAGGTATTTGTAAGATTCTATGGACAACTAAAGATCCCTGTAAACACTGAACTTACCACTCAGGTATGGCTACACTTGGAATTTCAAAGCGCTGCCGCAGCCTCCCAGTGCTGCATGAAACCACATCCTTTAGGTGTAGCGTGCAGCGCGGGAGCGCTCCCAGCGCTGCCGCCCTGATTACACTGAGGCTTTATAGCACTGTATTGCAGCGCTCAGGGGGGTTTTTTTCACACCCCTGAGCGCGAAAGTTGCAGTGCTGTAAAGTGTGAGTGTAGCCAAGCCCTCAGGCTCTGGGATTCAGCGCAGTATTTAAGAACATGAGGAATGCTATTCAGCTATTCATATGCAAGTGCTCAAGTACCTTGCTAATCAGTGTGTTCACTCTAAAAAGGGACTTGCTTAGCAGGTCAAAGAAGAGTGAATAGAGTTATTTAGGCATGAGCTACATGTAAAACTTAGGTTGACAAAGGGTATGGCTACACTTGGAGATGTGCAGTGCTGGGAGTTACAGCTGTGTTCATCCGCTGTGGAGGACAGCGCTGCAGTGTGGCCACATTGACAGCTACCAGCGCTGCAAGTGTGGCCACATTTGCAGCATTTGGGAGTGGTGCATTGTGGGCAGCTATCCCAGCGTTCAGGTAGCTGCAACATGCTTTTCAAAACAGGGGGGGGGTGGAGTGTGACAGGGAGTTGTGGGAGACAGAGAGAGTGGATTTTTGGAGCTGACACTGTTCTCCGCTCCCTGCCTTGCAAGTTCTAAGGACTGGAAGTACACAGCACCTACCTTCAATCATTTTAAAAGTTTTGACCTCCCCCACCCCTCTCTTATTCACTAAATGCAAATTATGCACTCCTAAATAGCCTTCAGACCACATAAGCAGCTGCTCAACACGGACTCCCCTCTCCCCTCAAACAAACAGCTGTGAACATTTGAAAGCAATTCCCCTGCCTCCCCGCTCGCTGGCTCGCTGGAGCAAAGAGCAGCTGTGTTTGTTTTTTAGATAAGTAGGTCCGGGGAGCTCGTAGTTCAGCCATTCCGGTTTGTTGTGGACAGGAATTCTGGGATACCTCTTAATACCCTGGAGGCCAATAAAGTGCTTTTGGTGGCCACACTTGACTAGCAGCGCTGCATCACCAGCGCTGCAATCGTTACACCCCAAGCAGACCAGGTGTACAGCCAGCGCTGCAGCCAGGGAGTTGCAGCGCTGGCTGTGCCTTGCAAGTGTGGACACAGAGTAAGTTGCAGCGCTGTAACCCCATCACCAGCGCTGCAACCCTCCAGTGTTGCCAAGCCCTTAGCTACATTGCTCAGGGGTGTGAAAAATTCACTCCTATGAGAGACATAGTTAAGATGGCTTAAGCCCCTGTGTACACACTGCTAGGTCGATGGATTCTGTGGACCTAGCTACCACCTTTCAGAGGGGTGGATTTACTACAGCGATGGATAAATCCCTTCCATCACCGTAGTGAGCATCTACACTACAGCAGGGCAGCTACAGCACTTGTAAAATAGATTAAGGGTCTGTCTGCACTACAAGAAACCTTAGGCCTTGTCTACACAGGGAAATTTCCCAGCATAGCTGTAGTGGAGCAGAGATTCTATTCCACAATAAAATCACTTTTATCATAGAATAGCGTGTCCACCTACCAGAACAGCCATAGCAATGCCAGAAATTTTTCCCCATGTAGACAAGACCTTAATTTCCTGTCAAGAAATTCTTAATACAGGAACAGTTTCTGACAATATAACTATGAATATTTAATGCTTTAACCGAAACTCCATACTCTTTAAAAGTATAAAAGATGGACGACAATAAAAGCCATAATCTGATGGTCTAGGTATACTTGGCCCTGCCTCAGCACAAGGGTCTGTAATAGATGACCTCTCAGGTTATGTCTACAACACTGCAGCTGGCCCATACCAGCTGACTCTGGCTCCTGGGGCTCAGGCCAAGGGTCTGTTTAACTGCAGTGTAGCCATTCATGCGCGGGCTGCAGCCCAAGCTCTGGGACCCTCCCACCTTGCAGGTTCCTAGAGCCCAGGCTCCAGCCTGAGACTGAATGTGTACATCACAATTAAACAGCTTAGCCCGAGCCACACAAGCCTGTCAACTGGCAAGGGCAGCTGCAGGTTTTTAATTGCAGTGTAGACATACCCTCAAGGTCTCTCTTCCAGCCCTACGTGTCTATAATTCTGTGAAATGCAGAACATGAATCAAAAGAACATACTCACCAGCTATTCCCCACAGATCCAAAAACATCACAGCTCAAAAGAAACCATGTGAGATTATTTAAACAGGGTTTGCCTTAAAAAAAACAAACACCCAATATGAACATGTTAAGAAAGAAACACTGCTGGGCAATGACTAAAGTTTCATTCCTGTTATTTTGCAAATGGGACAGGAAAATATATTGAAGGTGCAAGAGACTATAAAAGAACATTTGTTGTAACTGCTCTCCTTATTGAGATCTGGATTGTCACTGAAAGGTGACTACAGTACCATTACACTGGTGAGCAACAGATGGGATCAGTATCAGTTTATAGTGTTTACTATATATATTTACACATATTAATTTTTGACATGTGACTGTTTCTTTTCTAACACTGCCACTCAAGAAGGATGTGTAACTACTTTTCAGCAAATTAACTGACCAGGTAATCAATTTTCCTGACATTTAAAGCTGGGTGGAATCTACAGGGAAGTTACTCTGACTTGGAATAGATGCCAACTGGCAAAATAAAGCTGTTCATTTGAAAGATAAGACTCTCCTTCCAAAGACTGAAGAGTGCGGAAATAACCCATATCTATGGACGTCTGGTGGTCTACATTAGAGTCATATTATTGCCAACCCAAAGTTAATAAATAATGAGTCAAACACACCTACCCCAAATGATGAGATTATTAAACTAATCGATTTTGGGTTCTTTTATTTGCCTTTTGGGTTTTGAGCTCACAGGCTTTGTTTTCCCCACAACCATGGGGGCTAGAAAATTACTTCTTTTGTTTGACACTTTTAGGAAAAAGTCTCATGATATTTATGATAAAAGTTACCATAAGAGGTGGCAACACTGGTTGTTAACTTCTGTGTGAGATCATGGGAATCCAACGTTTTGCCAGACCCTTCCCTCAAGTTTGTAGAGTTCCTCCAGCAGAATCTCAAGGGAGTATTGCACCCCTGCTTCTGGTCACATAATGCCACTGTATTTGCTGTGTAAAACTGTCACTACAGTAGCTCCGTTAACTTCAGTGGAGCTTCTCCAATTTACAACCTCAGAGAACCTAGTTCATAAGGTTTCCATTAGTGAAAGTTGCAACAGCAGAAGCAGAATGAAACTGACAATATTAGAGTTTCTCTCTACTGCTCCTCCAGTCCCAGCGCTAGTGCTGGGAAGAGAATGCACTGTGTGATAGGTGTAATACAGCCAACAGATTAAATCATCTACTGCAGATAGGGCTGCTAGAGGTGAAAGAATAGGGTCTCTTCCCGTTCTCTAATCACCCCCAGCAGCAGCTGAGAATCAGATTCAATCACAGAACTGAGTGAATAACTCACAGTGATCAATGTAAAAACAACGAGGAGTACTTGTGGCACCTTAGTCTGTTTATTCCAATAAGAAACTGCAGAACTGGAATTAATTTGCAAACTTGACACCATCAAATTAGGCCTGAATAAAGACTGGGAGTAGATGGGCCACTACAGAAACTAATGTCTTCCTCCATACTAATTTCCCCCTACTGTTACACCTTTTTGTCAACTGTTTGAAATGGGCCACCCTGATTACATTGCCCTCATTACCACTACAAAAGGGATTTTTCCTCCCTTGGTATTCTACTGTTGAGAACAGCCCACTTCCACTTTATTTGAATTATATCGTTAGCACCGACCGCCCACTTGGTAAGGCAACTTTCATCTTTTCATGTACTACAGGGATCGGCAACCTTTGGGATGTGGATCGCCAGGGTAAGTGCCCTGGCAGGCTGGGCCGGTTTGTTTACCTGCCGTATCCACAGGTTCAGCCTATCACAGATCCCACTGGCCACGGTTCACCGCTCCAGGACAATGGGGGTGGCAGGAAGTGGTGCGGGCCGAGGGATATACTGGCCACTGCTTCCCGCTGCCCCCGTTGGCCTGGAGCGGAGAACCACAACCAGTGGGAGCCGTGACTGGCTGAACCTGTGGATGCGGCAGGTAAACAAACCGGCCTGGTCTGCCAGGGTGCTTACTCTGGCGAGCTGCGTGCCAAAGGTTGCCGATCCCTGATGTACTGTGTATATGTACCTGTTGCCTGTATTTTCCACTCCATGCATCTGACCAAGTGGGTTTTAGCCCACAAAAGCTTATGCCCAAATAAATTTGTTAGTCTCTATGGTGCCACAAGTACTCCTCATTGTTTTTACTCATACAGACTAACATGGCTACCACTCTGAAAAGCGATCAGTGTAGTTAATTCAGGCCATGTCTACCCTAGAGGGTTGATAGCAGCATAGGTACGGCACCATAGCTGTGCCAACACAACCCCAAAGTGCAGACGCTACCTACAATTACGAAAGGGGTTTTTCTATCAGTGTAGGAACACCACCCCTCAAGCTACAGTAGCTAGGTTGAAGGAAACATTGTACATTGTCTACACTGGAAGTTACATAGCATTGCTACAGCACTCAGAGTGTGGATTTTTCACACCCGAGTGACACAGTTATGTTGATATAAACGTTAAGTATACATCAGGCCTTAGCTAACTTTTTCTAATTCAATGTTCAATTTTTTTTTTTGCTCTGTAGATTGACCAGCACAGCACAAATTTAGAATTTTCATATTTAGTTGTGATTGGTCAGCTGAGTCACATGGTACTGTTCTTGTTCTTCAAGCAGGAGCACAAGCTCTGCCAGAATGAATAGTAAAGTTTGCCTCCCCACAAACATTAGTACTAGTAAACTCGATCACTAAGATTTTCAAAGGCTCCTAAGGGATTTAGGAGAGCAAATCTCACTGAAAGCCCCTGGAAAGTTTTTCGGGTTGGGAAGAAGTTTCCCTGACAGACAACTGACGTTTAGACTGAAGAGATTTCTGCAAAACTACAAAAAACTACATTTGTGCATTAAGCCAAACGCAGGGCATGGCTTTCTCCAAGATGCAAACAACTAATTCCTACAACCCAGGCAGAAATTCTGTTGTAAATTCTTCATCTATATTTGCATTGCAAACGTACTTATATAGCAGCAGCCTGGCATCTTATCAGCGAGAAAAACTGCCTACCAGAATACGATCTATTTGCGAGTGTTTATAAGCAACAGAAAGAGTCATGTGCCCACATCCAAGGGAGAAAAATCCCTCAGGAGTTCCATTGGTACAGGATCATGAGAATCTCACCTTTTCCCCACCCACTCATTTTATAGTTTTCCTTTTAGGGAAATGGGTGGCACCTTCCTCTGCTCCAGCCTATGACACTTCTGTGGCACCAAAGTGAACAAACACATTGATGTTTCTGATCTACCCAACAGCATTAGGGGACTGTTATGAGCAGAAGCATGGGCACTCTTTCATGGGCAGCAAGGATAAAATACAAAGGATCAAACAAATAGACAACAATAGGGGACAGACGCTTAAAGAAGGAAAGAGGAGAGATGGCCTAGTGCAGCGTTTCTCAAATGCGGGCAGTGTGGCCGCATGCGGCCACAAAGGGTTTTTCTTGCGGCCACAGCCTCCTGGGCAGTGATTGGGGGTGGGGGTGGAGGCAAAGCAGTAGTTCCTCCCCTTGGGATACAAGGACGGGTTGAGTCCTGCCCCCTTTGAAGCCACAAGTGCCAGAGGAGCAGACAGCCAGTGTGAGTTCCCTACATTCCCAGGGGCAGTGGGACTCAGACTTCCAGCTTCAGGCCTGGGATGGCAGGTGGCCAGTGGCAGGCTCCAGCCACAGGCTCCAACCATAGGGCTTTCAGCTCCAGGTTTTGGCTGTGCAGTGGCGGGCTCTGTTTCCCTGGCCTCTGGGTTCACCATCCCCCTCATCACCCCTGCCCTCGACTGCTGCCCCCAGCCCCTCACCCATCCACCCCATCACCCTTGGCCCCCGTTGTCTCCCTACCCACCTCCCCATCCAGGGCTTAATTTGTCCCCCGGCTTGCCTGGGCTGAGTCAGTCTGCTGTGAAAAGTGGTATGTGTATGTTTGTAAATATCTAGCTCTGAGGCAGTGATGAGTGATAACAAGTCTGCTGCTCTGAAAAGTGATATTAACAAACATCACTTTTCACAGGAGCAGACTTAGTGGCTAGCAAGTCGAAAAAACCCAAAACCACAACTAAAAAAGCAAAAAACCCAACAACAGCAACAAAAGACCACAACATGCAAAACACCTTATTTGTGTTTCTGTTTTGTTTAGATCCAGTAAAGAATACATTATTATTATTATTATTGAGTGTATAAATAAAAACCCTATGTAAATAACTCTGATTTGTGCATATTTATTTGTTTTTCCTAAATTAATTATTTTAGGGAAAATAGTCATAGTGGCCACTAACAAGATTTGGTGGCTGCACTTTGAGGCTACCAAAAAAATTATGGTGAGAACCCCTCGCCTAGTGGCTATATGGTAGCACATTTCCCTAAAGTTTGCAGTGACTGGGAGTGTTATGGAGGCACTGCAGATGCAGCCCCATATTTCTTTATAGAGACAACACCCCCATCCTTGCCGCCTGAAGTACTGCCCACAGAACTTCCCTGGTACTGCTGATCACAGGAGAAGACTTGCCACAGTCGTGAGCAATCAGAGCAATAAACACTGTTCACTTAACTCACCAATAGTCTCCTACATTAATATTTACCTTAGTAAGAAAGGAAAAGCAGAAACTTTCCCTCCACTGTTGCTGGGCAAGTAACAAAAATCATTATTCACCAATACTTTCCAAGACATGGAAATCAAAGTACAACCTTGGCATTTTCCCTGTCCTTTTAATCATCTGTCTAGGTCACTATAGGTTCCAGGAACTTTACACAAGTTAATAGAACCACACAGCTGAATCAGGGCTTTGTGATGAAATCCAGGTTCCAGCCTGTAACATCTTCGACCCACATAACCCCATGGACTTCCTCAAAGACACGAACACCAGAGTTACCGACTTACCGGTCAGCCAAATACCCTGTGAAACTGGAATTCCTCAATCAGGCAGCAGCGCAGCCAAAAAAAAGAGAAGCAAATACTGTACAGCCTACCAGCTGGGATATCACAAAATTATGCATTCCTGAGCATCACGGTGCAGCAGGTAGGTGACACTTCATAAGCGCCCTCAATGCCTTATTGATGACTGGGTGTAACTTTTCCTTTATAATATATACTATGTATTGAGACCTGAGTTAGTTGAAAATGAGGGGGGCTGGTGAGGGTGAGGAATTGCTTAGGGGATGGGAACCCTGCTTAAAAAAAACAAACAAATTTACTCAATTTCAACTAGGTCAAGAGTAGATTTTTAAAAATGGGGAAGGGGGAGATTTGTCATTTTTCCTTCTGAAATGCCACCCCCGGTTTCCTCCCCCTGTTTTCTGAATCTTCAATAGCTGAAAAATGTTGACCAACATTATGATCTGGTTACAGTTCACATACTAACTTCCTAACACACTTGTTTCTAAACCAATTTTTCCCATTCAGTCTTTTTTTTTTCCCTCCAAATGGGAAAGAAGCAAAAAGTTGAACATAAAATAATTCTTCAGCAAAGTGGAATAGGCACATTTAATTTCTGGTTTGGAGTGTGTTCTCCCTCTTGTTATCTGCATGAAGCAATACTAATGGAGTGTGCTTGAAGACTGTTTCTATTGCACTACAGTTTTGTCATGCTGATTGTAAGTAATAATTGTTTAAGCCATAGAGCAGGACAGGTTCTGTGCCTTTCGCCCCTGAGGCAAATTAGTCATACAGACTCCTTTACATGACTTATTAGTGCTGTGCTAGCTGTGTCTTAGCTGTGGTTAATGCTGTGTGTTTGCCTCTCAGTGGAAGTGATAGAGGTAGGCAGTGTAGGTAGTTTCAGCTGAACTAGATAGGTTACAAAGTGAAAACCTTAAGGATTTAAGGCCAGGTCTATACTACAGAATCACTCCAGTTTAACAACATCATTCAGTAGTATGGATAATGATGTTATGTAGTTCTATCAACCTAAATGCTGGTGTAGACTAGTGCTACGCTGGCGGGAGAGCTTCTCCCATTGACATAGCTATCCCGTCTCACAAGCCTCAGAGTTACAGACGCCTCGGGAATGGAGGCTGCACCTCTGAAATGGTCTGTAACTCTGAACAAGACATTACAGACTTCTGCTATGGGGCAGTTGGGGCTGCAGCTGTAGGGTTGGGGTGTGTGTGTGTGTCACAGTACTCCAGGGTGTATGGGGGGGGGGGGGAGAGTCAGGGTTTCTGACCCTAGGGGCCACCAGGGTTCCCGGCAGGGGGCTCAGAGCTTCTCCCCCTGGGAGCACCAGGGCTCATGGATTTAGACCTGGAGGGAGTGCTGGGGATCGGTGCTTTAGCCCTGCGGCTCTGCTCTGTGTTTCGGCTGGGGGGGGTGAGGGGTGCGCCAGGACTCTAACTACGAAAGGACTGCTGGTGCTGAAACTGGCACTCCTCTCATAGCTAAAGGCCTGAGCCCTGGCACCCCCCACGGGGCTGAAACTGGAAACAGAGTCCTGGGACTGAAGCCTCGATCCATGGTGTTGTCCCTCCCCGCCACCCGCCCCCGAGCTGAAGCTGAGAATGGAGTCGTGGGGTTGAAGCTCAGTGCTCCCCCTGGTCTAAAGCCCTGAGCTCTGGTGGTCCTGCAGGGCAGGAGCCCCAAGCACCTCCTCCACCTGAGCCCTGACCCCCCAGACATACCCTGAGGCTGCAGCCCCAACTCCCCAGGACTCTGCTGGAGCGTGGAGACAGCCTATAATGGCAGGCACTTTCGGTGGTTAAATGAGACTGAGGCTACATCAAACCTCCGAGCAACTAACCCCCCAGTGTAGAGAGTGCTAGATCAAATTCTTCCATCAGTCAAGCTACCGCCTCTTGGGGAGGTGGATTACCTATACCAATTAGAGAACCCTCCCACTGGCAGAGTTCGTGCCTACACTGAAGCGTTACAGCAGCATAGCTGCAGCACCGCAGTTGTGTTGCTGTAGCGTTTCAAGTGTAGACAAGCCTTGAGGCCTGGCCTACACTTAAAATTTAAGTCAACATAGGGACATCGCTCAGTGGTATGTAAAATCCAAAACCCAGAGTAACTTAGTTATGCTGACATAACTCCCAGTGTAGAAGCAGCTAGGTCAACAGAAGAATGCTTCCATCAACCAAGCTAGTGTCATTCAGGGAGGTGATGTTACTACACCAACAGAACCTCTTCCATTGGTATAGGCTGTGTCTACACTATGGGTCATACTAGGATAGCTACAGCACTGTAGCTAAATCATTACAGTCCCCAGAGTGTAGACATGATCTGACTTAGCTGATAATCTTTTTACATATGACCATATTCAAAGTCTGTGTTATTATTTTAAACATCTCTGTGTATGAAAAATAACTTTGCCATATATAATACAATGGGACTTACTCAAGTCCCGTGGGCTAGCTCCATAGTACAAAAGTGCTTCTAGTAGCTGTGATGTTCCAAAGCAATGCACAAGGACCTTTGCCCTCCCTCCCAAGTCCTTCAATTTTTTTGTTACGCTCCCTTCACCAGTTCTCTCACAACCTTTTCAAGGCACACCCACTACTCATCTCTCCCCTCCATAAACCTTCCCACAACTGTATATAGCTCTGATCCTGTACCACTGAGGGAGCTTTGCCATTGACTTCAAAGAGCATAGGACCAAGCCCTATATGGGTATTGTTTATTTAGGAGAGGAAAGGAATAACATTGCTAGGGAAACTTCTGGATTAATTTATGGCTGTAGAATGTAATTACTCAACTGGGATTTGTTCAAGACACAAGGGCTAATATTCTTACATTTCCAAAAAGGGGGTCATGAAAGACAGCACTTAAAGGGAGTTAATCATCTCATAGCACTATGCTGGGGCACTGGCTCAGTCCTGACTGAGGGAGGAAGAGCACCTAGCAGCTGTTGTGTATACAGCACTCTTGCGACAGAGCAATGAAGTTGCTGGGTGTCCGGTGACGATCTCCTCTATGTAAAGACTGGGTCCAGTCCTGCTTAGATTATGAGATCTGATGACATATCCTGAGGTGAAGTAGTATGGCAGCAGGACATGCCCTGCAGTCTGGATAACAGTGTATTTGAACCAGCAATACATTTACAATACCTTTGTAAGTTCTCTTGGCTCACTTCCTTCTTCTACAACAATTAGCTTAGATCTTCCATTCCTCTCATTGTCCCGAATGCCAACAGCAACTTGAGAAGCCTTCAGACGCTCAAATTTATTGCATGCTGAGCCACACCACTGGTAAATTTCCTAGAATAAATGAGAATAGATACTTCAGCCATCAGAATCAACATAGGGCAGAATTATGAAATACTTTAGAGCAGTTACTAAAACACAAAGGGTCAGACTGTCAGGTTGTGTAAATCAGCACAGGATCATTGAATTTAATAGAGTTACCCCAAATTACACCAGCTGAGGATCTGGATCAAAGACTGCTTCCATGTCACATAGACTAGTGCCATGACTGAAGTATTCATGTAGTCTCAGTCGCCATAGTGTCTATGCGCTAGGGCTTGGATTTGGTTCAGAAGTCCAAAAATCTGGCTGTTTATCTGAAGCTTATCTAAACAAGCTGAATCTCTTGAGTTTCTTCACACGAAATTTCTTTCCCAATCTCAGAAATGAAATTTCTGGCACTTCTTCTTCCAATGAGGAACACTCAGAGTTCAGCCCCTTGTACAGGACTGTCAAGGCTAATTCCCCACTCTGGCACTTCGAGTGCAGAAGGTGAGGGCCCACAAAGATTCTAAAAATTAATACTGGCCACTCCAGGCTTGTATTAAACTCCCAAGGTTACAGCTTTTCTCTGATCTTGGATTGGCAGATGCTGCCACTACCCAAGTGCAGGACCCCTTTGAGAGCCCAGGAGGGCGCACTTGGGAATTCCTTCCTGTGAGGTACTCTCAAGCCCTTTCACCCCCCTACATTTGGGGAAGAGCTGAGAAAGAAAAGAAAAAACAGGAAATCAGTTGTTGTCACCAGCTAATTAAACAACATGTGCACAAACCTCTTAAGACACAAAAGTCCAATTCTGTTCTTAAAAAAGGTAAATTTTATTAATTAAAAAAAGGAAAGAAAATACATCTGGGAACTCAGGCTATTGCTAGATTTTAAAAGAGCAACTACAAGGATTAAGCACCAAGAATAGCTTTCTTGAGGTCCAGCTTAAAGGTTACAAGCAAAACAAAAGCACCTGGGGTTAGCACAGAGGAATCCACAAGCCATAACGAAATAAAAGGAATAAACCTAATCACATATTCCTAGACATTTCCTGATCTACTTACATATCTGAGGTTTTAAATTAGTAGTTTCTAGGTATGATACTGATGATTTTTTCATACCTGGCCCAAGCTTCTTACAGCATTGCTCCTGCTCTGTCCACCTCTACCCGGGAGAACAACAACAGACAGACAGAAGGGGAGTCTTTCAATTTTAAAAAGTTCTAGCCTTCCCATTGGCTCTTTTGGCCAGGTGCCCACTCATTTCCTTTTACCTATGCATAGCAGTGAGACTTTTTAATGCTTTACAGGTAGAACAATTAGAGAACAGCTATTAAGAGGGATTGTATAGCTACTGGCCAGCTGGGTATCCATAAAAGGAAGCCTTCATCCCCACCCCCCTCTCATTTATCACAGGGACTTTGACAGTTCCAGTTCTGATTCCAGCCAGAAACCAGAGCCAAAGAAACCTCACCCAAACATTTCAGAATTTTGAGTCTGGTTCTCAAAAATGGACAAAAGTCCTTCAGTTTGGTCTGTTAATTCCTGTTTTGGGGACTCTTCATTTTAGATTGCTATTCTCATGCAGGCCCACTCCTGCTTTGACACATCACTAAAGTCGGGTTCACTCAAAGGCATTTCCAAGAGAGCAAATGCATATTCACCTTCAATAAAGCTCCTCTGAATTGGAGAGTTTGCTCACCACCGTTCTGATCCAAAACCATGTGAAGTCAATGCAAAGACTCTCACTGAGCCTAGGTCAGGCCTTGGCAGGCCCTTCCAGGATCTAGTTATCGCTATGGGGATCCTTCAGTTGACAGTATCACAATGACTGACATTTGTTTAGAGCATCTGAAATGTTTCACGAGTCAGATAATCTAACCTAGATGCAGACTATGTGTCGGAATAAAGAAAACAGATTTAGGTCTTTGCAGTACTTGCTGAAAACATAGGCAGAATAGAAAAGGGTGAAGAAATTCTGGAGGTTGAACTGGAAGGAGCTAGTCAAAACGGAATTAGTCAGTATTTCTAGTTATTTTTTTCATTTCTTTTTGGACAGTATTAATTTGAAAAAAAAAATAAAAATTCACTAATTCTTCAGGGATTCCAATACAGTAGCAATGGTAAAAACCACACAATATACACATCACATTTTTAAGAACTAGGATCATCACTAAATATTTAATATTTTCATGTTTCAAAAAGGAGGTTAAACAATTGGCTGAGCAAGCTGGTGTCTCTGGATATGGTACAAATAGTAAGAGATGCAATGTTTGTCGGTACTTTCACAGGTAAATAACCTATTTGTAAAGTTTAAGTCAATATAATAAAAATAATGTGGCCCAAATCTTTTATCACAATTTTAAACTCTTCCTTGCAGACTGCCTCTATAACTCCCATGCAAGAGTTGTAGTCATATAAGTGTCAGTTTCAGACACGCAGGTTATGAAATATTGCTTCTTTGTGCAAGTCAATGCAAGTACCTTCTTGTAAATGTTAACTTGCTGTGTGTAAAACAGGCAGTAGATAATCTACTCTATGGCCTGGGCTACATTAGCAGGGGGGTACGAACTAAGATATACAACTTCAGCTACACTATTAGCATAGCTGAAGTCAAAGTTTCTTAGTTCAACTAACGTGGCCGTCCTTAAGGCGGCAAGTCGACTGCCGCGGCGCCCCCGTTGACTCCACTTACTCCTCCTGCCGAGGTGTAGCATGGGCGTCAATTAGTGGATCGATTTATCGCGTCCAGATGAGACGTGATAAATCGATCCCCGATACATCAAACACTACCTGCTGATCCAACGGGTAGTATAGACATACCCAAAGCTTATTTCAAACGTCTGTCTTTGACTGATTAAAGGAGACTAAAAAATATGCGATCTCACAGCCTAGGCCCTAGTCCCTTCCCCACCAAGTGGTTACCCATGTTTGGAATCTGCCACCAACCCAGCTGTTGAAGACTATTATTAAAAGTAGAGGTAAGCTACAATCAGACGCTCAAATCTGGACCTCTTCAAATTTCAGGGGGCTCATTTTTGAATCTCTATATCTTTGAAACTGCCTTTATAATTTTGATTCTAGGCCTGAGTCAAAAGCAGATGGGCCTGTTTTCCCCATTCTGGTTTGGATGTGTCCTTTGTGAGCTATCCACAATCTGGGGCTAAAATCTTGGCTTTAAATTTGGCTAAATCTAATCTGATTCAAATAGTGCCATTTTGACTAATCTTTAAAACAAGATTTTGTTATGAAGTATTCTAAATCTGTATCAAGAGAAGTCAGATAAAGTTATTGTTTAGAACTGTGCTACACTGAGTATAGGTAGGCGTGGAAGGATTATACTTTTACTGGTAAATTTCAGTAAACGTCAATTTCACTGTTCACAAAGAAACATGAAAAAATGATAAAGATAGGAGGCAAAGAAAGAAAAATGCTAGTTGAGATCTTATTGAAGTTTGGTTTAAGGATATTTACTTCTTATATTTTGACGTGATGTTTACAATTTGTGCTTTAACAGTTACAAAGCTTGAACTTTTTGAAATCAATGTCTACTGTCATTAAATAATTGACCCATTCTGTTGCCTGCCTCCCACATTTTCTTGCAACTGTGCACATTTTAAAAAAATGATAAAAAGGAAAAAATGCTTTAAAACAAACAATTATATGATCCAAATTATTCAACAAAATTAAATTCTGCCAAACCTAAGTGCAGAGTAAAAACCATTGCAAATCCAATCTCATTTACCATATTTTTTGATTCAAAAACAATCACGTATTACCACAAAACTAAGGGTGAGGTTAGGAAATCAGGGATGTCTCAGAAAGACCATGTAGCATCCACTTAATTAACTCCACTCAACAAATTTAGGCAAAACATTTACCAAAGCCAAAAATATTAGAAGGATGTATTAAAAACAAATACTGAACAAATAAGGTGAATCTAAAGAATGACAGAGAAAAGACACTGGGACTTAGTAAAGCATAAGGTAACAAACCAATACTGAGAAACAAATTTTTTTTCTTTGTAATCATACTGCATAAAATTAACACTCGTTGTAAACAAATATGACAACCCATATGAAGATATCGGGCGATCTCAAATGGATTGTTTAGTGTTGTTTTACTGCTCATTTGTTGAATGGAGGAGAGAGAGAAAGAGGAGCTATAAACAGATGTGTCTTCTCAGAAATCCTTCGCACACCTATAACTCCATTTACTTTTTTATTTTCTTCCTAAAATCTCACACATAGAGTTATTCCAGTTTAACTGTTCCATTTGGACACTCTGTTCCAGAATAAAATTGATTTTATTCCAGAATAATTACTTGGCTTTGTGAATGGAGTAATTACTGTGGAATAAAGTCACTTTCTTCTGGAACAGTGTCTGCATGGAGAGTTATTCTGAAATAGCTATAGTGGAAAAGTTTATTTTGCAATAGCTATGCCAGTCAATTTGATCAGTTTGTAAACAGGGCCTCAGTGATGGATGATCTCAAAAAACTTAGAATATGGTTCTGAGAAGCACCCAGAAGTTCACTTCTTTACCAAAATTCCTTAGATCTGCAGAACCCAACTGGAAATCTTTTAAGAAGTCGCACCTGCAAGATTTTTGGTACTACTATGAATTACGTAGCAAACCCTGAAAAAAAAAATATAGTCTCCATTTCAGTACTTCTGGTTTTCTCACAAGAAGCAGAAACATGGAGGTCAAGGTAATCAAAAGAGAGAAGTAACCAAGCTTTTTGAAACTTCAGTAAAGGTTTGCTTTAAGTTTAAGTGAAAGATAAAGGAACTAGAATTTTACCCAAACTGTATTCCCCCTGATCTGTTTCTCATGTATACTCGCATTTGAATTTTTTTTCAATGGCTTCCTAAATTCTCAAAGGCTTTCTGTGTGTATATATATCTTTTGTTCATATTACACTTCTGCAGAAGTGAAACACTCAAACACATATTTCAGGTTTAGTTTTCATTCTCATCTTGGCTTTTCTCTTTGTTGCTCCCAATGTAGCTGATTTCTAACATCAATGACACACGCTGGGACCACAGAAGATGTATCAGCAATAAATAAGAGTTCATTATTTCTCGTGAGATATGGAAGCAATAAGGAGGAGAAACAAAATGTGTTTCTAAACAATTAACTGGCGAGATTAAGAAAGTCTTGCCTTATCACTATGTGCTTTGCAACTTCAAAGAATCTCTATCTCCAGCACTTTCATTAAGGTAAAAGTTCACCATATGTGAGTAATATTCTTTGCACCTTGACTCTCTCTTCTTTAAATAAACATTACCTAGCTGTGTGAAGTCCAGTCTTGGAGGATGACTGCAGCTCTATAAATATATACTACAATATTAACAATATTGACACTGAGCTGTCATATGCATTTAAAAAAATAAGGCCAAGATTATCAAGTGACTAAAGATTTGGGGTGCTATCTTAATGCATCTTAAGGGGGCCTGGTTTTCAGCACTTTCTGAAAACCAAGCCCCTTTAAGAATGAAGTTAGACACCCAAAAATCGAGGTACCTTAAATCACTTTTGAAAAAATCTTACAGCCCCGCAAGCTTGACTCAGCTGACACAGGCCAGTCGTGGGTGTTTAATTGCAAGGCAGACAAATCCTAGGAAGCCAGCTCCATCTGCACAGATATCCTTTTCATCTGCACCCACCTGCCTGAATGGATGAAAATTTGATGGGACGAGCAGTCATTAGGACTGCCCCAATAGAAACGGGGAGGAAAGCACTCACTAAGGGATGCACTCCAGAGGTTCTAGCCACCCATTAACCAGCTAGGGAAGGAGGGAAGCAGATTGGTGTTCCTTCCCCCAATTAATTTAAAACCTAGCCCAGTACATTGAGGGAGTGGGTGGGAAGGGAGGCTTTTTGCTCTATTTGAGCAGCAGCACGGTTACTTTTTGGGTTCCCCAGATCCAGGATTCCTAATTTTTTTCCCCCTGGATTTTATTGAGTTCCCAGCTCCAGGATGCAAGGACAAGGAAGAATCGAGGCAGCTTCTGCACCCAGTAGAGACAACATGTGAAGAGAAAAGTAGAAGCTCTGGGACCCTCCTTTCTGTTTGTGAGGGTGCACCCTGTCAGAGGGGTCTTTGTCCTCCACAGGGGTTGTACTCCTGGCCCCCAAGCTGGCAGCACAGTCTGTTGAAGAGAAGAACCCATGCTGGGAGGAGGGGGCTGATGTGTCTGGCTCCAGGCCCTCAAGGCCTGCAGCTGAGCCTGGGCACACTGCTTCTGCCCCCCTCCATCTGCTCACAACAGAGAGGGATGCGGGTCATGCTGCTACTGAGGGTGCCCACTCCAGGAGTTGCTTGACTGGGACTCAGCCTGCCGCTGAGTCCCCTCCCCTCCACCTCAGCTCATGGGGTGAGGGGGTATGTCAGGGCCCCCATGGTGGGGAAGCTAGTGCAGGGATGGCCTTGGGCCATTCCCCCACTCGCTCAGTGGGACCCAGCCTGTAGCTGCAGGGCATCCTGGGGTATGGGGCAGGCAGCAGCACTGGCTGCCTCTCTGGCAGTGGTCCCTTCCTGTGCTGCCACACCAGGAGTCTGTTGTGCTTGGGGAAGAAAGGTCACAGAAGGGGACAGGGCTTCTAGAGGGAGTCTCTCTTCTCATGGCCTGGAAGGGGCCAGTCCAGCCCTCCCAGATGCATTAAGGGGTGGTTGCCTCTGAGGTGGGTGAGGGTTTCTTTACGTAGTTATGCCAGGGCATTGTGGTCCTAGGCTGGCTGCCCGTGGGGAGAGAGATTCTCGGTTGCCACAAGACTTCAGAGCAGAGAGCCCTACTGGCATGGCCCCAATGGTGAGAAAGAGTTACTGGAGGTCGGGAGCTGGAGGATGAACACATCATGACCACTGCTGGAAATGTTCATCTTACAGCAGTTAGTGAATCGGGTGATGGGCACCTCTCCTCCAGGTGGGAGCCCAAATCCCTTTCATAGGAGTCTGAGTCTGGAGGAAGTGAGGGTCTCAACCTGACTAAGGTTGATTTGGAGGATGGAGATGGCGAGACTGTCTCTGGGTTGTGCCACACTCTCCTTTAGCCAGCAAGGAGGCCATCTGAGGCCTCTAGATTCCAAGAACGGGGGTCAATGGCCCCCAGTAGGGGAAAGCACTGGCTGTGGTATGCTGTGCACCATGCCAGAGGTAGCCACTCAGATCTCATCTACTTTGGCCATGCCACCTAATGCACAGGCTTTGAAATGATCTGGCAAGATTGTTGGCCTTGGTTGCCCAGATGGAGGGGCAATGCTGTCACAGGTTTGGGGTAGGATCAGTGTTCCACAGTGGGCCACTAGGCTACCACGGCAAGAGACGCCTCCATCCCCTGATCCGCAGGAACAGCACACCCCTTGGGGCTTCAAGCACTGTAACATTTTCTAACAAGGTACAAGTGGGTGACGCAGGCGCCAAAGCTCAGGGATATGCTGAACCTGACTGACCTGTTGGGACTCATTTATCTAAAGTAGCAAAGGAAAAATATGAAAACCAAGGAAACGCTATCCAGGATCTTATACACTTGTGCTTCCAGTCTAATTAGTGTGTACAGAAAATTTAAATATAAATATGAATATAATTTAGAATACTATTTCATATGTACGGCAACTTATGTGATCCTTTTCAATTTCCATTGTTAAAAATCACCACATGATGGACTAGCAGCCTCCAACTTCATTTAAACTGATTCCGTAAAAAGATGATTGCAAGAAAGCATAGAAAAACATGTTAGTGGGTTTTGCAACCGTTCAGTTTTACAAAAAAACTATGTGATTCAATTTGAAATTTGTGGAAGAAAACAATACGACCATAAAAAAAGAGTTAACCCTAGATTGGCAAGTTTGTCAATCAATTTTCAAGTTTTAGAATGTTCTTAGTCAAGTGAGAGGCCCAGGAAGAGGTGAGGGAGTTCACACAGGAAATGAATACATTAGGGACCAAGCTAGTCCAGTAGATAGTCAGAGTCTTATTCTTAGCCTTTCAGTGGTTAGCTAGGCAACCTCAAGCAAGTCAGTCAGTCTATTTCAATTGAGTCAGCTGTCAAATGGATGATACATACTGTACGAATCACACAGGACTGTTGTGAAAATTAATTTGAGTGTTTACGTTCAAAGTATTATTTTTTACTACCTCCATCTAAGCAGCAGAATTAGAATATATATTAAAATTCATGCAATATAAAACATTATTTATAGGAAAAATGTTACATGCTGAACTTCAGGTACAGGATACATAATTTAATAGAATTTACTTAAACTATTTTTAGTCTTACTTTACTAGAGTTATTCGGAATTGGAAGGCTGACAAATCAAATATCTGTTAGAGTGAAAATAGCCTTCAAATGCTCACTCTTCTCAAAACAGCAACCTAATTCATGTGTAATTCCTATGCTATACCCTGTTTATTTTTCAGAAGTCCATTTCTGAAACTATATTAACAGTCAGCTTGAGAGGAATCAAAGTGACTATGTATGTTACAGAGCTGTGTTTTGTTACTAGTATGAATGGTGCTTTATATCTATCTCTATTATATACTTTCAACGTCACTGTGGGACAAATTATCTCCTTCCTCACATTGCTGAGCAGCTATTCACATGAGCAGTTTCACTGAACTCAAGTCTATGGGACTACTTACGTGTGTAACTGGTCACCAATGCACGCATGGAGGTCATATGCTAAAATAATGAGAGATTCAAACCCTGTCCTGGCTGATGCAGGCAGGAGATGCATGGCTACTGTCCCATGTTACATCTCCTACCACAATCCTCCCAGCGAGGGCAGGATTAGACTATTGTCAAGTGTAAGAGTTCAAATGTCTGAGTCAGGCCTCTAAAAAATCATGACTGACTTTAAAATAACAATTTGAAAAAAATAATTGTTGAATTGTTTGTTATTTGCCTTCTGGTTTTCAAGTTTAAGGTGAAATTGGGTTACAGTTTCCATCTTTTCTCCATAACCGTGCGCTGTTGACCGCACTTTATGTACTGACCAGTGGGTGTCTGGCCGCAGATACTTGTCAGCAGACCTATCCCCCTTGGAGATGCAGTGTACAAACTGGCATAGGAACAGGTCCATATTTCTAGTGCTCTCTCTGTCCTGCTGCTTTTGTGTGAAGGAAGCATCTAGCTTCTCAGGATAAAACAGTTATTTACCCATATTGTACCTGTTGTTCTTTGAGATATGATGCACACAGAGGTGATGCATGTGGGGGGAGGGGGCATTCATGGTCACGTGCCCCCGCTGCTGCCCTCACTCTGCCCCCACACTATCGGCAGGTACAGGTAGTCTCTGGATGCGCACATATATTCCATGTAGGTGTGTGTGCCCCCAGTATCCTGAAGCCAGGGAACTTTGCCTAGCAGTACCCATAGGGGCAGCGCTCATGCCCTATGGCCCTAGCCCCTCCTCTGGGTATATAAAGGCAGCACTGCCCCCATCCTCCCTCAGTTCCTTCGCACCAAACATCAAAAATGAGGACCTCAGTGCAGAAGGGATGGAGGATGGGTTGCAGAATACATGTCTGCATCACATCTCAAAGAACAACAGGGCAGTAGCCATGTATTCCATGTAGAAGTCTCACACAAGCACTACTCGCAGGAGGTGGGACTCAGAGTCTATTTAAACACGGACTGCAGGATTGCCTTCCCAAAGCTTGCACCTGATCTGGAAATAGTAGTAGTAATGGACAATGGTTTGTAAACATGTACAGAGGACCAAGTGGTAGCCCTGTAAAAAGTCCAATATAGGAATGTCATTAGGCCAGTAGTTTTCAAACCTTTTTTCTAGCGACCCAGCTGAAGAAAACTGTTGATGCCAGCGACCCATCAGAGCTGGGAATAAGGGGTTTGGGGTGTGGGAGGGGCTCAGGGCGGGGGCACAGGGTTGGAGTGCGGGGGTGACAACTGCGGGTTGGAGCCAGAAATGAGGGGTTCAGAGTGTGGGAGGGGGCTCTGGGCTGGGGCAGGGGTTGGGATGTGGGAGGGGGTCAGGACTCTGGGCTGAGGGTGCAGGCTCTGGGATGGGGCCAGGGATGAGGGATTTGGGAGGGGGCTCAGGGCTGGGGGTTGGGATGAGGGAGGGGGTCAGGGCTCTGGGTGCAGGCTCTGGGATGGGGCCAGGGATGAGGGATTTGGGAGGGGGCTCAGGGCTGGGGGTTGGGATGAGGGAGGGGGTCAGGGCTCTGGGTGCAGGCTCTGGGATGGGGCCAGGGTGAGCGGTTTGGCATGCAGGAGGGGGCTCTGGGTTTCGGGGACGGGGCTTGAGGCTGGGGCAAGGGATTGGGGTACAGGATTACCTCAGGTGGCTCCCAGTCAGCGGCGCAGCTGGGGTGCTAAGGCAGGTTTCTGGCCTGTCCTGGCACCGCGGACTGCGCTGCGCCCTGGAAGCAGCCAGCAGCAGGTCCGGCTCCGAGGTGGAGGCACGCAAGTGGCTCAGTGTGGCTCTAGCCTGCAGGCGCTGCCCCCCAGCTCCCATTGGCCGGATCCTGTCCAATGGGAGTGTGGAGCCAGTGCTTGGGCGGGGGCAGCGCGCTGAGCCCCATGGTCCCCCCACCCAGGAGCCAGACCTGCTGCTGGCCACTTCCGGAGCACAGTGCAGCATCAGAACTATGTTAGGAACTAACTTTCCTTAGCCAGGCAGCACCACTGATGGGACTTTTAACGGCCCGGTCAGCAGTGCTGACTGGAGCCGCCACGACTCAATGCCTTCAATTCCAGTACTGGGTCATGACCTGCAGTGTCTAAATCAGTGGTTTTCAAAATGTTGCCAGGGCCCTCATGGAAAGAGTTTATGCCCTTTGGGTTGATGCAATCTAAGCTATTTTGTATGCTGTCACAATACAGCCCAGAAGGTGCCAAGGACAAAATGGAGGATGAAGTGCTAGAACATACTGGAAAACTCCTGAACTACTGGAGACTCAGGTACTGAGAGGCAAAGCTAGACTGAAAACCCACTGATGTGAAAAGAGTCGGTACTGGTCCCAATTTCTTCAGTACTGGACTAAACGGACCCCGCAAGGCCAGAACTGGAGTCGATGATATGGGCTCTTGCTGACCTCAGCAGGATACTGGTAAGTGGTTATATGGCCCTGTTCCATCTGCATGTAGGAAGGAGTATGGTGCTGTCTGTACTCCCCGTAGATGATGAAGAAGAATCTACCTGAACTGGGGGGGTGATCCTGATTAGAATTACAGGACTTCTTCCTCACTGCATCAGAGGGAGAATGAATCCTCCTCCTCTTGCAAGGTCCGAACATGGTGCAGCATCACTTGCCACTTCCACAGGTGACCGCCAATCACACGAGGGCCTCAGTGCCAAAGCTGGCCTCATAGCCTGCTTCGGAAGGTACTGCTTCAGCCACAAGTCTCTCAACACTTGTATCCTCTTTTTGAACGACTTACAGATGGAGCACTGTTCCTTAATGTGTCAATCACTGAGACACAAGAAGCACCTCTTGTGGCGATCACTATTGGGAATGGCTTTCCCCACACGATGGACAATGCTTGACCCCTGGTAAGGACATCACACAAGGCAGCCAACTACTCCAACACTATACTAACGCTAAACTAAACCTATGGCTCTACTACAGTATGCAACTAGGAATCAGTATCCTGGGCTCTTCTTCTGACTGCTAGTAGCATGCTGAGTGACATGAGTTCTCTGTGCCATTTGAAAGAATGATATGCCTACACTTTTGAATATTGTGTGCAGTTCTGGTCACACCATCTCAAAAAAGATAGAATTGGAAAAAATACAGAGAAGAGCAACAAAAATGACTAGACGTATGGAACAGCTTCTACATTTAGGGAGATTAAAAAGACCGAAACTATTCACTTTAGGAAAAAAAAAAAAAAAAGATACTAGGGATCACTCAATGAAAATTAATAGGCAGCAGGTTTAAAACAAACATAAGGAAGTACTTTTTCACCCAATGCACAGGCAGCCGGTGGGATGTTGTAAAGGCCGGATTATGACATTCTAAAGCCCTAAATTATGTTAAGTGAAAGCGGACCCATACCATTAAAAAAAAAAAAAGTTTATTATTTTCACAGAAAGGACATTGAATATATAAACACAAAAGCTTTATATTTGCCTATATACACACGTGAAGTTGTAAAAATAGAATAATAATCTTCATTTTCAGCAGTCCTCTCTGGAACGATGACATGACAGAAATAAATTTTAGACAAATTCTTCGAACTAATTGTGTATGTAAGTAAAGTAGAAGTAAGCAATATAAAAAAATATAAAATAAAAAGATACAGTAAATAATACAACGTATCAGAAGAGTTCTCAAGAAATTTTTCTTCTCTGACGGGGCATCTAAATTGTGGAATTCCTTATCTGAATATGCAATAAGAATCTTAGAGGATATAAGATGGCAATAGAGGATACATGATGCACATAACCCATAGGCTTAAAGCTCAACTATTTTAGTTATATTGATATGAATTACACCCAAGTAATAAGCAAACCATCAGAAAATTGTATGCAAGTTGTAGTTTTCCAATAATTTGATTTGTTGTGTTTTTATAGAAGGTTATGCTGAATTACCTAGCATTGGCACTAAAATTAGTAGCAGAAAAATTTTATTGAAAGCAGTAAAAAATTTTTTTTACTATATTATAAATAAATTATACACATACCAAAAAGCTGTATTATTTTACCAACATATTTCTGTACAAGTTAGTGCTATGTTCTCACAGGAAAACAAGAAAGGATATATAATTTTTTACACCATGAATAAGGGAAATTATCCTCCTTTTCATATGAATAAATGAAAAAAAAATTTGATTAATATTGTTAGGGAAATATAAAGATTATCCAGACTATATATAAAATATATTTACAAATTTTTATTCCGATTTAATTTTCACTATGAAACAATGAATTGTTGGGATTTTTCTTTTGCCATACTATAAAAATACAATGTATTATGCATATATGTGTTTTATAAGTCTATATAAGAATTTTTACATAGCATAATACATATAATAAAATATTATCTTGCACACTCCAAACCTGCCAAGCAGAAAATCCCAGTCTTTTCTAGGCAAACATCTCTCTTCACATTCACTTCTCTATCCTGTGTCTCCCCCAGGACCACTAATTAATCTTGAGTAAACACCTTGGACACACAGAGAGACAACAAGCTAGATGTGCAAAAGAGAAGAAGAATTTACCAGAAAAAAAGATTGGTAGTCTCTACACAGGGATTGAGAAAATGAGAAGAAACTAGCTTATATTCAAGCAAATATAATGAATATTATAGGCTTTAATAGCCTATAAATTATATATGCACATGGTGGGTAAATTATTTCAAATTAAGTACTCAGAATATTTTTGATATCTATGTATATCTTCCTTCACTTCTCTCAAAACCCTCTATCCTTTTATCAGCACTCTCTGATATTTACTATGAAGGTTCCCGAAACTGACAGAGGGAAGCCAACACAAAATTTATCCTCCTCAAGATCCACTGGACCCAAGTCCATAAGATCATCTCCTGCAAACTCAATCATGTGAGGCAGGGATAGCACATGAAGCAGAATGCGGTGTGCACACTAAAATACACAGTGGTACGTATGTATAGATCAAAAGAACAAAGAACACACTAAGGTACGAGCGTGAACTTGGCAGGATTGCTTCACGACATTGCCGTCTCCGACCTCACATTCTCTCTGATTTTATCGGCAGTGATATTTACTTATTTATTTATTTAAATAAGTTATGAAGACATGGTCAGAATTTTTCCAGTAGCAGCTGGTCAACGAAATGCTGCCTTAGGTGACTGATAGTATTTCTATGAGAAAGTCTGCTAATTTTACAAGTGCAATTATTGTTTTTTTCCCTCAGCCCTGGCCCCTCGCCTGTCAATAATGAACAATTAGTGAAGGGTAAGGGTAAGAGTATTTGTATAGCCAGATGTGCATATTTTTGTCACATCTGAATGAAAATGTCTATATTTAAAATCTTCTTTTTCCCATGTCTCCTTTATTTATCACAATCGGTTGATAAAATTTGAAATGGAGTCAGTTTTTTATTTTTTAGAGGCCCCTCATACTGCAAGGCCCTCAATTGTAGCTTAGATAGTTTATACCTTAATCTAGCACTGTTCTGACTGCTAATTACCTGAAAGTGTGCACGAGTCTTCTGCATGCGAGCACCACGACCACCAAGCATTTTCCATTGCAGAGATATTCGCTGGGACTTCACATCTCCTTAGCCTATGTTTCACTCTAATACTGTCCCTTGCTCCAACTATCCTTTTTTTTTGGTAAGCTTTGCTTTTCCCTAGAGTTGAATGTGAAAGATGCTGTACACTCATTGTACATTGTCACAGCATCCCTCATCGTCTACCTTCTGGCTATCACGATTATATTGGAGAGTAGAAGCCCACTTATGGGACTCATGAATTTTTCCCAACCAAATCTATTTTTTCACATTTAAAAAAAGTGACAGACACAGAAATGAGATTTAGGTCCCTTTCTGCTTATGTTACACACATGCAGTTTGTAAATACAATCAGAAAAGTGATCAGGGCCTATGCTAGCCTCCCCAAAAGGGTCAGGTCTATATTACCTAATCCAAGTTGCATACCCGGCAGAGGTATAGGATTCTCTTTCAGAGTAAAGAATCAGTCAGGTTTCTAATGCGAGTTTAGACTCAAGAACTCCTGCAAAGAGGAGAGTCCAGTTATTTTCTTTCATGAGTACTCATACCTTCACTATGTCAGTGTTAGTTATGTGAATAAGTTTAAACTGATGACGATGTAACTTTTAACTAGTATGGATTACATCCCAGGAATTTGTTTTAATATAAAAACATTAAACTACAATTCAGACATTAATTCCATGAAGGCGACACTATACTAGTGCAGATAAGATCTGGAAACACAGGCAGACTTCTGTATGGATATGCAATTATGTAATATAAAGAGGAAGACATTTGCTGTAAATCAGTCTGTTTATTTTCACTTGAAAGCGTCAAGGTAGAGGATTGTTTCTCATAATCCCCTTCTCCTGTCTCTTCAAAGGATCATTTTTAAAGGTTTAAATATTCTCAACTCTAAATGAACATTGTTTAAAAGTGTCTTCTGAATTATAATTGGTCTCAGATTACCTAAACAGTTCTACAGCAAGCCTATCATTGTTTAATATATATTGTAAGATCATTATGATAATTCATTTCACGGTTATGTTTCAAGTGCATTGTTTGAAGAGTATAAATGAAAAGAGATAATGAATATTAAGAACTACATTTAAGGCAAAAACTGTGTCAACATTCCATACATGGATTTCAACTCCAATATTTTGCCCCTGACATCAATAGGTATCATGCACACAGGGAGAGCAGAACATAGGAGACCAAATCCACACATACAGTTTGGAGAATGCAACTTTAAAACGTATAACCCTAGCAAGACAGGAAAGTCAGAAAGGGACCTGCATGTCATTGCAGACAACTCAATAAAGACTTATGTAAAATCCTGCTCATACTGACATCAAGGTCTATGACATCAGAGCCTTCAGTGACTAGGAAGACTGGGTCCTAAATCAGAATCTGCTTGTACAAGACTCTGATATTGGTAAAGAAAATAAAACTAACTTTCTAAAGTTAGCCTTTGTGAGTCATTTATCATAGGACCTTCAAATCCTCATGTGATTCTACATCAGCTTGTGTCTTTCATTCAGTTCACGGGACCATGACAAGATCAGTTATAGAGACCATTCTATCATTCAGACTTTAGGAGGGATGTTGCTGTTATTTTTCAAAGACTTAAGTTCCATAAAAACTTACAGTTCCGAGATCAACAATGAAACAGTCTCCTTTGTTGAAACTGGCCCAGCTGAGAGGAACTTCTGTAGCTCTCACTACCCTCCGGCCCTTAATATGCAGAAGCCTCTGTGCACTCAAGTCGTTAGTGACTACGTGTTTAAATCCAGATGCAACACCACCTGCCTAAATACAACAAACAAATACGGAAACTTTGATTAAGTTTGGTTTGCTTTCTACAGCAGTACTGAGACATCAGACGTACAAAATGAGAGACATGTGGCATGCTCTCTTGGGATTACCAGCACTGACTGCAGCCCAGAAGAAAAGAGACAATGGGTCAGATCAACCCCTGCACTTCTATGAACAGAGGGGATGCAGCTGTAATTCAGATACAGCAGCGTGTGGCACTACCACAGAAGGGATGGGTGTCAGTATCATTACATCCCTTCTCCTGTTCCTATGGAGACCCTCTGAAAGCAGGAAGCAGAGAATGGCACTGGCTGCTCTCTCCTTCACTATTCCCCACAATCACGTGAGGAAACCCAGCATAAGATAATGCTGAGCCAGACTGTCTGGGCAGGACCCAAGATGGGAGCCCATAGGGGCTAGGAGGAGGTATGGAGGCATAAGGCCTCTGCACAGATGACTAGAGATGGGGAAAACTCCCCCTAGCAGGTGAAAGAAAAATGCAGATTTGGAAACACTAAAATGATCTGAGAGTTCATGTTGGTTTTGCTCAACTGTTTCAAAAGAAATCTAAAATAACTTTTTTAAAAGTTGAAACAAAACATTTCAATTTTTTTTTATTCAAAATGAGTTTGGTTCAAAATTTCCTTTAATTTCATTTTTTTTTAAAAAATCAAATATTAAAAAATGGTCAAAATCACATAACATTCTTATTTTTTTCAAAATGAAACATTTTGTTCTGACACAGAACAAACCAACCAACTATATTTTATTTGAAAAAAATTCATTTTCAGTTTGACTGAAATGACTGATTTTGCAGAATTGCCAGCACACCAAAAAAGCCATTACTTCTCTACAAATGACCCTACCCTCCTCCGTTCTCAAGAGATGTCCTGGTTTCAAGATGCTGTTCTGCGTGGGAAGGAGAGATAATTCTGTGAGTAATCTACTTGTCCCTGAAGTGGATGTTTACCATCAAGGAAGCAATCCTTGGGAGGGATAGCTCAGTGGTTTGAGTATTGGCCTGCTAAACCCAGGGTTGTGAGTTCAGTCCTTGAGGGGGCCATTTAGGGGACTGGGGTAAAAATCTGTCTGGGGATTGGTCCTGCTTTGAGCAGCAGGTTGGACTAGATGACCTCCTGAGGTCCCTTCCAATCTTGATATTCTATGACTCCTACCAATCAGATCCAGTGTGCTTTCCACACAGGGAAAATCAAAAATACTGGTTTGAGCTTTTGTGAGTTTAAATTGATTCCCCTGGGGCTAGGCTGACTTGGCCTATGTGGACTTGGGAATAGGCACTTGAGACCCCTAACAAGGGGTGCCAGCACCCATCTACTCCCTTCCTCAAGCAAATGGTCAAGGAGAAGTGGGGAATGAGTGCAACTTGGGTTCCAGCTCCTCTGCTCAATAGCCACTGTACCTGAGCCAGCACAGACTGGGGGTAGTATCTGACTGGACAGATCAGAATAGTAGCACGTGACTAGTCTCCAGTTCAAGGAGGAAGCAAAATAAGAATTATGACTGAGATACGAGTCGTGGGGCTACTCCTGGAGCTGCGTAGTTCACACAACACCCCTTGCTCAGGGTTGTGCCTAAAGGCACAGACTATTTATTTCTCAGCAAGCAGCAGCTGAATTAACAAAATAATATTTTAATGCCCAGAGATGTTTCCATCCCTCCAAATGACTAATTAGCTACTGCTGCCCAGGAGAATTTCTGTAGCAGCTGGTATGACAACCTACTGCAGGGAACACCACAGATAAGAAGTTATTGATGTTGGAAGCACTACATCTGGAAATGAGGTAGACACTGGTGCTGGTTGGAATTTTCAACTTTTTGAAATTTCAATGAAAGTTTCATGAAGAATGCTTGCTGTTTTTCATCCAGCTCTACTATATATACAAAACTCCAATATAATAGGAGTGGGCAAACCTCTCCATACAAGATGGAAACCAAACTTTTTGAAGCAAAAACCAAAAGGAGGTTCTGGGTATTTTCCACGTTTTTCTTTTTTATACACCTCCAAACACTAGGTTCTGTACGAGGCCAAAAGCAGAGGTGCCCCAAAACAGTGAGGCAGGGGTCATTTCTCTGACATTGATAGCTTACCCAGAAGCAGAAAGTACCAAGAATCCCAAGACTGCAGGCTCACATGCGGTTTAACAGCCCAGTTTTGCAATCTTAAGAAGTTGAGAGCTTATTTGAACAGAACCGTTGGTTCCAATATCACAAGCAGGCACTCTTTTTGTGAGCTGGGACACCCTTAGACAGAGACCTACAAATCTTTTCATGTACTCTATGAAACATTGTTTCATGCCTACTTTTTATTGCACAGATTCTGCCACTCTTATGTCAAGCAATACCTTACACTGAGAATATTCTCACTGAAATAAATGCTACTTGCAGAGAAAGGTACTAGTTTATATGAGTAACCATGGTAGAATGCAATCTATATTATTACCACAGGCAAAGATGGTTTGTTTTTTTGTTTTTTTTTTTAATATCAGTAAAAGTTGTCAAGAAATTGTGTTGTTGATTTTTTCAAAAGTTCTAATAATCATTGATTGTGTTAATATGGTTACTTTGTATTAAAGCGAAGTAGAAAGCAGAACGTATCCCAGAATCCAACAAAGATATGTTTTGACCTTTTTTGGGGGGGAAGGAGGGAAGTTGTGTTTGGTTTTGGAGAAACATTTTCATAGCTGACTGTTTACCTTGTACTTAATCCCTCCTTTGAAATATCCAACGAAGTCAGTAGACTCATGTCCTTGAATTTCTCTACTCTGCACAGGTTTCCCACCTAGATAGTCATCCATCTGAACAGTGAAGATTGCTGCAGCCGTGCTTTCATCTTGGCTGCATTCTTTTCCTGAAATAAGATAAAATATTACCCTTACTGAGCAAGTCATCCTAGCGTAATAAGATGGGTAGCCTAGATTTTTGTTTTGAAAATAGTTTTCCCTGACCCAATAGTCAGATGTGTAATGATATCCTGAGGCTACATTCAGCAGAATAAAAGCCTATGTTCTGAGAAAATGCACCCATCCCGTCCTCCTTTGGACCCTTTCAGCAAAAACACGGACACTGTTCAGGACTATTTCGTAGCCACTTGTATTACTGGCTTTCTACAGAAACAGGAATAAAAATGTCTAAACAGTACCTCTCTCAATCTTCCTGAGTAACAATCTAGTTTAATGAGACAAATTCAAGCCTGAAAAATGGCTCTGAAAGCTACTTCTGGCTTTCCAAAATGACTTGTTTTGAGCGTGAGCATGGAAAACCCTTGGGAGGACCAGGGAGCAGAAAAATAGTTACCTGGGGCAGTATTTGAGATGGGAGGAGGATACCAAGTTTGCTAAACGCACTGGTTCCACTTAACACACCAAACTCAGTGTATCTTTTCAGAGAATAGGGCACAACAATTCTTACCAGGAATGTGTGACTACATTTATGGTCAAGGCTCATCTTAGTCTACTATTGCATGCTTTGTAAAAACCCCTTTCTAGCCTGATTAGACTCTCTCTACAGTCCAAGAAACCCAGGTTGCACCTGTTTAGTAAGACAGGTGTTTAAGTTTAATTCTCTGGAAAGGGACCAGTAATCATCATTCCATCATCGGCAGTGCCTGTGCCTGGTTGTTCAGAAATTCTGAAGCAATCATATAAGGGGCAAGTTTGTTGTTTTTTTAAATTAAAAAAGTTGTGTGCTTTCCGCTGAGTCATCAATAGCACAGAACTACTGAACTCGGCTGTTGCCTTGCTGCTAACTGACTGAAGAACACCTGGATCAAAACACACTGCTGACCAGGCCACTAAAAGTCCAATTGGCCACAGCAGCCAGCTCTCCATGGCTCCCAGAAGTGGCTGGCATATCCTGCTGTCTCCTATGCGCAGGGCAGCCAGGAGGCCTCCACATGCTGCTCCTGCCTGTGGCGAAGGAACCGCCCCGAGCGCTGGCTCCTCAGCTCCCATTGGCTGGAAACCCCCTGCCCCAACCTCCTGCCCCAGCCCTGCCGCACCCAAAATCCCTCCCAGAGCCCACACCCCTCTAGTACCACAACTTCAGCCCCGAACTCCCTTCCGCAAGCAAACTTCCTCCTGGAGCCCACGCACTAACCTGCTGACCCAGCTCTGAGCCCCATCCTGCACTCTGAACCCCTTGGCCCCAGCTCAGATCCCTGTTCTGCACCCCAAACTCCTCATCCCCAGTGTTACGTTGCACTCCATGTGATTTGATAGCTGCTTTCAACCTGAAAAGAAGTTCCAAAGAAGATGGATCTTGACGGTTCTCAGTGGTACCAGATGACAGAACAAGGAGTAAAGGTCTCAAGTTGCAGTGGGGGAGGTTTAGGTTGGATATTAGGAAAAACTTTTTCACTGGGAGGGTGGTGAAGCACTGAAATGGGTTACCTAGGGAGGGGGTGGAATCTCCTTCCTTAGAGGTTTTTAAGGTCAGGCTTGACAAAGCCCTGGCTGGGATGATTTCGTTGGGAATTGGTCCTGCTTTGAGCAGGAGGTTGGTCTAGATGACCTCCTGAGGTCCCTTCCAACCCTGATATTCTATGATTTTATGAAAATATGCTAATGAGTGTGAATATAATGTAACTGGAATACGCTTCATGCAAAAGGTCTCTTGTAAGGTATCATTACAAATCTTACAATCTACTGAGTGTGTTCATCCTATTTGTATAAATTTATCTTTCTTGTATCTGAAACTAGAAATATGAAATACAACTCTGAGATCCTATTACAATTATGCAAAGTGTGGGCCATTAATGGTGGTTTGGAATCTTGATGGCTCCCATCACTTAGGACAATTCGTTGTAAATAGCTCTGTTTACTTGCAAGCCTTTCTGTGAGTCAGGCCAGAACGAATGAAGGCTTGGGGTCTCACAGGATATGTGACAATGTCACCTGGTACTGGAATCCATCTTAAACCTGGTGCTTTTCCATTTTGGAGGAGGAGTGGGGACCCAGAGAGACAAAAGATTCCTACCTTGTGCCAAAGCTATGTAAGGGGGTAAAACAGAACAAAGAGGGCTTCAATAATGAGAAATCCCCTAACTACTAGAAGGGAGTCTAGTCTGTGAAAGAAGCTTATTAGAACACCCTAGGGTGAGATTTCATCTGTAATCAGTTTCTTACTGTATTAGGCTTAGACTTGCGTGTTTTTGGTTTATTTTGTTTGGTAATCTACTTTGTTCTGTCTGTTATTATCTGGACTAACTTAAATCCTACTTGTTATACTTAATAAAATCACTTTTTGCTTATTAATTAACCCAGAATTTGTAAGGGAGCAAACAGCTGTGCATCTCGCTCTCTCAGTGTTATAGAAGGCGGACAATTTATGAGTTTACCCTGTACAAGCTTTACACAGAGTAAAATGGATTTATTTGGGGTTTGGACCCCATTGGGAACTGAGTGCTAGAGACAAGAGCATTTCTTAAGCTGTTTTCAGTTAAGTCTGCAGCTTTTGGGGGATGTGGTTCAGACTTGGGTCTGTGTTTGCAGCAGGCTAGTGTGTCTGCTCAACAAGAGAGGGTACTGAAGTCCCAAGCTGGCAGGGAAAACAGGCTCGGAGGTAATCTCAGCATATCAGGTGGCAGTCCCAAAGGGGTCTCTGTGACCAAACCCATCACACCCGGTTCCACCCCAGAGCCCATATCCCCAGCCAGACCTCACACCTCACCCCTATGCCCCAGCCCGGAGCCCCTTCTCATACCCTGAGCCCCTCATTTCTGACCCCACCCCAGAGCCCACACCCCTGCCACACGCCTGCTCCAGCCTGGAGCCCCCTCCCGCACTCCAAATCTGAATCCCTGGACCCACTCCAGAGATCACACCCCAGCTGGATCCCTCACCTCCTCTCTCACTCTAACCCTCTGCCCCAGGCCGGTGAAAATGAGTGAGTGAGGGTGGCGGAGAGCAAGCAACGGAGAGAGAGGGGGATGGAGTGCGTGAACGCAGGGCCTCGGAGAAGGGGCAGGGCAGGGCAAGAGGTGTTCGGTTTTCTGCAATCAGGAAGTTGGCAACCCTAGATGGGTAAGAAGTGACAAAACTAAGACTTTACTTCCAGCATCAGACTCCAGACAGTCTATGCCAAGAGACCTTTCAGGGGTTGCACGGAGAGAAAAAGATGGAGGAAAAAATGAAGCTCCAGGCAAATGTCATATCACAGGAGGCCAGACAGCTGTCCTCCCCACCTGCATGTACTGGGAGAGGGCAAGGAGAAGTAGAGAAAGGGGACTACATTCCATAAGAATGGCCACTTAACTAGCCTCACATCAATATGCATCCTGCCGTGCTTTGCAGATTTAGAGAATGCTTGTATGACTCAAGTGGGAGAGAAAAGCTGCTGGAGCTGCTTTTGAAAGAGAGAAAACCCTGGTTCTCGGAGTAATAACAACTTATGCAGAATCCTCTGGAGGGTGGAATCATATAGCTGCCTGACTTTATAGAAGCAGCTTTGGATCAGATGAAGCCAGCAAGCAGACAGTTTGAAGGAACCATGCCAGCCCAGAGGAAAGAGAGAATCCGTCAATGGGGTTTCCCCGCTTTTTGAGGGGAGACCAGACCAATGGAATCCTGACAATTTGATCCTAACGATCAGAGCTCCATTAATTTCCAGGTACTACATCAGCACAAAGGCCAAGGCCAGGACTGTTAACTCCATAAGCAGTATAGGCACAGACAGACTGGTGGTGAAACACTTCCACATAAATCACTGAGCAACTGTTAAAAATTGCTTTTGAAAATTAATTTATGGACATTCATTTCCATAAGGCACATATTTTAAGCTTATAGCATGTAATTATACCATAAGGTCCAGGGTCCAAGGAAATAGACTCTTATCCATAACAATATTTCAGGGCCTATTTCTACACCAAGTCTTGCAATAAAATTGTTATAATAAATTTAATATTGTTTAAGATATCAGGTAAATTCAGCCTGGCATACACAGCTGAAACTCGACTGAAGCTAGCAGGTCTGATTCCACACACACACACATATGTATGCCAGGAATGGCTCCATTAAAGCAAGTGCGAGCAAGAAGACATTCAGGCCCAGAGGATTTACCTCAGGGCTGATTCTGGCTCATCCATTTTTGTGTAGACAATTCAACTCTGGGAAAACAAAATGGTCTCTAGAACTAAACCTTGAAAAACCAGAGGCCATGCCAATCTTGGTAAAGATTGTCTCAAGGAGAATGCCATCCTGGTAACAGATGACTAGTATTCCAAATAACTAAGAACCCAGAATATTAAAACTCACAAGCATTGCTGGTAGGCAACGCGTGGGGGGGGGGGAAGGCGGGGGGAAGGCCTGCCACAAAAACCACATACAAACGGCAAGTCTCATGATCTCAGCAATCAGTAGAAATTTTCCATGAGATAGAAGGGTGAGCTAAGAGATATGTCTGGCTAGCATGCAAGGGCTTTTACTATGTCCTAATGGGGCATGGTTTGATGGCTAACTCCTAAAACAGACTCTGTCTATGCCGCCCATAGTAGCAAGCACAAGCTGTAACCATGACCACAAGCCAACTGGTGCTTCTGTAACCCACACGCCTCTTGGGTGTGGTGTTCTGTCCCATCTAGTGGCACTGAGACCACTTAGAGAGAGATTAATGAGTTTGCTCTATAGCCTTAGCTAATAGCCAGTTGGCATTTAGCTCATGTCGCAGAGGCTCATGCACTAAACTCTAGAGCTCCCTAGTTCAATCCAGCCCAACAACAACCAGGCTCTGTCAGTGTTACACTTGGTGAAAGGAGCACTAAGTTGGGCAACAGTGACATCCTACCCAGAACTAAAATATTCTCTATACACTCGCAAGCCTCTTTGCTCCACTTTTCCATTGCTTCATAAGCTCTTGGGTTAACAGACTGGAATTGATCTTTTACTGTTACATCGGCTTGAAGCCTTCACAACTGCACAGCAAAGAAGCTAGGAAAAGGTGAGGGCGGAAAAATGCCAAAAGCAAACTAGAAGTTTGTGGTGGTCTGTTAAGACTCAGAGGGAACCAAGAATAAACCATGTTAACATGGTGCAGCCACAGTCATGCTTTTAGAGTGCACAGGGCTTACGTTATTCTGAGGCACAAGAGGCACAGGGTAAGGTTAAGTCAATTACATAATGCTGGAAGTTTCCTCTCCAAGAATTGTATCGTGACAGCAATACCACATGCCTGTAAATTGGATTATACTTTTGTTTAGACAGAATATTTGAATGGTGGAGAGACGATTCTTTCAGAACATGGCAGTCAAACCAAAACCTATCTGATGCCGGAATTAGGATCAGTCTTATAGATTCCAAGATATGAAAGCCTAAGGGACCTCTATGGCCAGAGACATTTAGTGTGTTTGCTGAGCAGAGCCACTATACTGTAAATGCCAAAGTTATTATTTAGTTCCTTATTTCCGAAAGCCCACTCTTTTGTAAGAGTACATCCGACACTGGTGAAAAGAGAGAACAAAGCACATCCTTCTTAATAGCTTGAAGGATGGAAAAGTTATGAACTAAACACCACGCTTTTTTAAAAAAAAAAACACTAATACAAATAAGCCAAGGTGGAGGGGGTTGTTTTGTTTGTTTTGTTTTTTTAAGTAGAACCTAGAGGCCTCAGCCAAGACCCAGACCCTTTGTGAACTGTACAAAGATAAAGTGACAGTCCCTGCCCCAAAGCACTTTTAGTCTAGACAGACAAGTTGGACAAAGGAAATATTACTCCCATTTTACAGATAGGGAACAAAATTGCAGAGATTAAAGCTATGATCCTGTAAACTAATTAAGTGTATGCTTAACTTTAAGCATGGAATGTAGTCCCATTAACTATTCTTTGATGGCTTAGGACCTGGAGGTAAGTCCACACAGCCTGCAGCAGTTGGCCTCTCAGCCCAAGTCAGCTCAGGCTATAAGTAACTGTAGATGTTGCAGCTTGGGCTGGAGCTTGGGCTCTGAAGCCTAGAGAGGTGGGTGGGCTCCAGAGCTCCTGCTTCAGTCTGAGTCACAACATAAAAGAGAACCATCTACACAGGTATTTTCTGTGAAGCAGCATGAGCTGGAGTCTGTCAACCCAGTCTGGGATGTTCGCTGCCACAGGCAGTGTAGACATAGCCGGCGTGACTTGATCAATGTCATACAAGAAGACCGTGACAGAGCCAGGAAGTGAAATAAAATCTCCTGGACCCCAGTCTAGTATATGCCCCACAACACCATTCTTCAGTTGCTACTAGTTTCAGGTCATTCAGTTTTTTCATTCAGGGTTTTAAACACAAGTGTGCATTCCACTATATTTGGCCAGGACATCATCACAGATGTAATCCTATCACCAGGCCCCAGTATTCCCCTATATTAACCATCATTAAAAAGGAAGACCATTTTTCTGTGAAAGACAAATAGTTTGGCTGTATCTCAGATCTACTACCTTATAATTGTGGCAGTACAGTTAGTTTAAACCCACAACACTTCACTGGTTGCACATATTTGTTTGCCTTTTGCTATTTTGTTAGTCCCCAAATCACTGTAAATAAGGTATTTTGTTGAGAGACGATATTGCTATTATGAAAAATTACCAGAAACAATAGCTGTATTCAGACAATAACTTTAGTGAAACAGAATGCCTGTCAATGTTTCTTCATTAAACCAGTCTAGCTCTTAACAAAGCTAAGTGGCTGCACATATGGATCTCAATTTTAACACGTTGAAATTTAATCACATATAAAATTATGCTCAGAATAAACCTGAAATGCATCAGATTAAGAAATAAAAATCAAAGCCTGCTGCTCCAGCATATTAAGGTAATAACGAACTTAACTTTCAGTAAGTAAAATGACAAAAGGCTTTGGCATCTGAGCTTTGAAAACTGTGCCAGAAGATAAAACTTAGACAAAATATTTTCGAATAATAAGATATCTGACATTTGAATTTTCATGGGCAATCAAGTTGCAAAAGTACAATAAAAAAAGCAAGCTCATTGAATTTTAGAGCTTTATTTACATATTTAGGGAAAGAAACATTAAACCATTTCAGAGATTTATGGTAAGGGAAAGTTTAAGAACTTAACAAAGAGAGTCAATAAACATTGGGATCTATCTGCATCACCATTATGTGATTCAAGACAGACCCTGAATCAAAGGTGAGACTTATGGGGGGAGGCGGGGTTCTTTTGATTGCAATGGGAGTTAGGCACCTAAATACCTTTGAGGATCTGTAAAAAGCAACGAAGAGTCCTGTGGTACCTTATAGACTAACAGACGTATTGGAGCATAAGCTTTTTACATGTCTGATGAAGTGGGTATTCACCCATGAAAGCTTATGCTCCAATACGTCTGTTAGTCTATAAGGTGCCACAGAGTCTTTGTCACTTTTTACAGATCCACACTAAGGGTATGGCTACACTTACAGTTGTACAGCGCTGGTAGTTACAGCTGTCTTCATACAGCTGCGTAGGGAAAGTGCTTCAGTGTGGCCACACTGACTGCTACCAGCGCTGCAGTGTGGCCACATTTGCAGCATTTGCAGCGCTGTTGGGAGTGGTGCATTATGGGCAGCTATCCCACAGAGCACCTCGTCCCATTTTGGTCATTCTGCTTCCTATCCCAAAGCCCCATGGTGCATCGCTTCACATCCCAGCAGTCACTGTTTTTTCGTCCATGTTTGGCACCATCGAGAATCTCCCAACGGTTTCTGTGCAGCTCGATTTCTGTGGGAAATGGAGCCCGAGCTGCTGAGGACTTTGCTGATGAGTGTCGCCAGCACATCACGGTTGGCAGTTGAGCTATTCCTTCAGCTCTAAAGTGACAGTGAGAGGTGTCCGACGATGATATCGAGTCGCCTGACGCGTATGACACTAAATTGCTTGTGGCATTCACGGAAATGCTCAGCACCGTGGAACGCCACTTTTGGGCTCGGAAAACAAGCACTGAGTGGTGGGATCACATCGTCATGGAAGTCTGGGATCAAGAGCAGTGGCTGCAGAACTTTTGGATGAGAAAAACCACTTTCATGGGACTGTGTGCTGAGCTCGCCCCAACCCTGCGGCACAAGGACACGAGATTGAGAGCTGCCCTGCCAGTGGAGAAGCCAGTGGCTATTGCAATCTGGAAGCTGGCAACTCCAGACAGCTACCGATTGGTCGCGAACCAGTTTGGAGTGGGAAAGTCGACCGTTGGAATCGTGTTGATACAAGTTTGCAGGGCCATTAATCGCA
>NC_133770.1:56602859-56664041 GCF_003597395.2 Chelonoidis abingdonii | reverse complement strand
TTTTGCCTTTTGTTTCATAATAAATTTTATTTATATAACCCTTTTGCTGATTTTTAAAGTGTTACATAAACAGGACAGGTGAAATATTATCATGTAAAGCAACCATAAACACATGAAATGACCTAGGTTTACAATTTATGATTAAAACTCTACTATCTACACAATATACATAGACATAAAATGTAAAAACTTAAATATCTTAGAAACAGTAGCCAATCAGTTGTTTTAATTGTCATATTTGAATTCAGCACATCAAAATACATAATAAATAGCACATTTTATCTTTGAAGCAGATGACTGCTCAAAAATTGTAGACCAGTGTTATTACTGTTAGGGAATTTATTTCTATTTTATTTATTATTATTATTCTTTTTATTTCTGGGTTTGTGTTTTTGGGGGGAGTTGTTTTCTGTTTTGTTCATTTGTTGTTTTTTTTCTAAATCCTTAATTATAAGAGGACCAGATAATATCATTTATTCTGGACTGTCCTCCACACTCAAGCTGTGACAAAGTCAGGCTGGGTAGCTGCAAGAGAGGGGTCCTTATTGTGTTCAGGGAAAGGGGTGGGTATGTTAGCCCTAGAACAATAAAGGCTCTTTTTCCTATAAGCTCAGAAAAGGCTACAGCAGGTCAATTAGGGACCCTAGTCCAATTAAGGGCTGACCCAGACCTTTAAAAACTCTTCCTCTGGTGAGAGGAGGAGGAGGAGACAAGCTGCTGCAGGAAGATAGGCTATTCCAGGGTGAGAAGCTGCTCCCCTCTCTACAGGGACAACAACTCAAAACTGAGTGCCTGTTTAGGGAAGGACTGACACCCTGTGGCCAACAACAGGGCAACACTCCCCAGTGAGGAGGCAGGGGGTATGGCTACACTTGGAATTTCAAAGCGCTAAGTGTGAGTGTTGTTGGAGCAGCAGCGCTGGGAGAGAGCTCTCCCAGCGCTGCACGTAAACCACATCCTCTACAGGTGTAGCGTGCAGCGCTGGGAGCCACACTCCCAGTGCTGCCGCCCTGATTACACTGAGGCTTTACAGCGCTGTATCTTGCAGCGCTCAGGGGGGTGTTTTTTCACACCCCTGAGCACGAAAGTTGCAGCGCTGTAAAGTGCCAGTGTAGCCATACCCAGGGAAAGGTATCCTCCCCCTTTGTTCTGTGTTTGTAAATTGGTTTCTTTTGTTTGGAGGAGGAACACTCCTTGGGCCTGCCCCAGGCCTACCTTGAAAATACTGATCAGTAAATATAGACGGGGAAGACAAAACACTGTCCAAAGTGGGACTGATTTACTCCAGGCTCTGCCACTGCCAGAGGGCGAAGTGTTAAGTCCAGCGAGACAAAGGAAGTGCCTTGCCACACAGTTGAGTAGCCTGAGAGGAACAAACCCCTCTTTCCATTGTTAATGAAAACCCCGGAGAAGATTGTTTCAATTTACCATAATTCACTGTTCCTTAAGCACTGGAAGCAGAGGGCCCAGTTCTGCTCTCCTTGAAGTCAAAGGGAGTTTTGATGCTGACTTTAACGAGAGGTGACATAGGGCCCAAACTGCCTTCCATTTTCACATACATTTTGGGGTTTTCGCAGTATCCCTTCCATTGGCATGAAGGGGAGCTGCACTTGCTCACTGTTCTGAAAAGACAGACCTACACAAATGTTTCTGTTGAAGGCTTTGCCCAAAAAAGAAAAGTAAGTTCAGTGCATCACAGGCCATTTCGGCTCTAGCATATTATTTCTTTGGCTTTGCCAGATGACAATTTACTTACAGGACCACAAAGATATACCGGTAATTTTACAAGTGCAGAGACCTTATTCATAACCAGGGCTGCCCAGAGGTGGTGGGGTGGGGGGGGGGGGGGGTGGGGGGGGGGGGGGGGGGGCAACTGGGGCAATTTGCCCCGGCCTCGGGTCCCGCAGAAGCCCCCATGAGAATATAGTATTCTATAGTATTGCAATTTTTTTTTTATGGAAGGGGTCCCTGAAATTGCTTTGCCCCAGGCCCCCTGAATCCTCTGCTCACACCTGTTCATAATCACCTCTAGAAACATTTCTACCAACCATCAACTACAGCGTACTAATGGAAACTCCTCAGACACCTGAAAACCAAGAATATTAAACCTTAGCTATTAAAGGTTGGCTTTTAATCAAACAACTGATCAAAGAAGCCATTTGCTCAATAACTGTATAAGCCCACAATTTTAAAATAAATTAGCGTCAGGTTAACCAGGTTATTTTTGTTGCTTTATTATACTGACAGATACATTCTATTAGCTCTAATAAGCAAGCATAATGTGCATATTTACTACATGGGTAGCATATTTTTAAAAATGGGATGTGAATCTAACCAGAGATATTTTACTGAACACCACCATCCACACTAACACAGCTTGAAAGACGCAGCTCAAGTAACTCACATATAAAGTTATTTCTGTCTGCTTCCGCCATACACACCCATCCTTTTGTACACTAGTAGCCTTTTCTACTTGCAATATCCCATTAATTTGCTTATAATATGGGGGGGATTCTCAACGGCAAAAATGACATTAAGTGCCAAACTGCTATTGAAAGTCAAGTGATTTAAGCATTGAAGATCTCCCTCAAGGTCTTCTGTTGCTACTAAAACAGACTTTGTTTAGTTATGCCTCAGGAGAACATTTCCTGTTGTCAAGAAACTCAAAATAGCTAACTGGGGAAGGAGAGGCTTTAAAACCTACCTACACACTGCTGTCTAATGTTCATCTGAATAAATGAAGTAGACCTACACCATTTGAAGTCATTTCTAGAGCATAGAGTGTCAGCACACTTGTTTGGGGCAAGCTTTTACAAGAATTGCAACATGTATTTGTGTTAAGTGTTCATTTGTTTTCTGTTTTAATAGAAAATAAAAATTTCTCCACACTCTTGTCACAGCATCATCACAATGCAGACAGTATTTGTTTCCTACATTTGTTGGAAGTTTGACAAACAGAACACAAATGGTTAGTTTTTAGAATGTCAATTCTTATTCAGATTGTAAACTCTAAGGCAGAAAGAACTTTTTCTCCATCTTTAACTGTAAAGTGCCTACTACACTTTGGCCACGCTATCAATGATAAAGTACCGGTAATACAAAATATGCTCCAATACGTCTGTTAGTCTACAAGGTGCCACAGGACTCTTTGCTGCTTTTACAGTCTAAGGGTACGTCTACACTACGGGATTATTCCGATTTTACATAAACCGGTTTTGTAAAACAGATTGTACAAAGTTGAGTGCACGCAGTCACACTAAGTACATTAATTCGGTGGTGTGCGTCCATGTACCGAGGCTAGAGTTGATTTCTGGAGCGTTGCATTGTGGGTAGCTATCCCACAGTTCCCACAGTCTCCCCCACCCATGGGAATTCTGGGTTGAGATCCCAATGCATGATGGTGTAAAAATAGTGTCGTGGGTGATTCTGGGTAAATGTCATCACTCATTCCCTCCTCTGTGAAAGCAACAGCAGACAATCATTTCGTGCCCTTTTTCCCCGGATTGCTCTGGCAGATGCCATAGCATGGCAACCATGGAGCCCTTTCTGCCTTTTGTCATTGTCACCGTATGTGTACTGGATGCCACTGACAGAGGCGGTACTGCAGCGCTACACAGCAGCATTCGTTTGCCTTTGCAAGATACCAGAGACGGTTATCAGTTGTTCTGTACCGTCTGCCATGCCATTGTAAATTGGCGACGAGATGATGGTTATCAGTCGTTCTGTACCATCTGCTGCTGTCATGGGTGCTCCTGGCTGAGGTCGGCCGGGGGTGCAAAGACAAAAATGGGAATGACCCCTGGGTCATTCCCTCCTTTATGGTTTATCTAAAAATAGAGTCAGTCCTGCCTAGAATACAGGCCAAGTGTGCTAGAGAACCAGCGTACTAGAGAGCACAGCCGCTCCGTGTCAGATCCCGCAGAAATGATGAGCTGCATGCCATTCTAGGGGGTGCCCCTGCAACAACCCCTCCGTTGCTTCCCTGCTCCCCCAACCCTCCTGGGCTACCGTTGCAGTGTCCCCCCGCATTTGTGTGATGAAGTAATAAAGAATGCAGGAATAAGAAACATTGACATGTTAGTGAGATAAAATGAGGGGGAGGCAGCCTCCAGCTGCTATGATAGTCCAGGCAGGACATTAAACGGTGGCGGGAGTGAGGAGCCCAGCATCCCGCTACTATGATAGTCCAGGCAGGACAGAATCTTTTCTTTAGACATGAAAGGAGGGGGCTGATGCAGCTCAGCCCCCTAGTTGCTATGATGAAGATGGTTACCAGCCGTTCTGTACCACCTACTGGGAAGGACCGGGAGTCATTCCTATTTTTACCCAGGCACCCCCGGCCGACCTCACCTGAGGCCAGCCAGGAGCACTCACGGGCTGACGATGGATAGCAGTCATATTCTACCATCTGCCACCGAGGAGGAGAGGGGAGAGGATGCTGCTATTCATTTCCCCAGCACCGCCGTGTCTAAACAGCAGCATCGCATGACATCACGGTGCACATACACTAAAAAAGCTCAAGAAACGTTTTTTTCTCCTTTCCTTTTCACAAGGGAGAGGGGGGGGGAAAAAGCGAGAAAAGGGGGGGGAAGTAAATGACGAGCTCATACCTCCATCCACAACGATGTTTTTGACCCTTCAGGCTTTGGGAACTCAGCCAAGAATTCAAATGGTTTTCGGAGAGTGTGGGAACTGTTGGATAGCTACAGTCGTCAGTTACCCCTCCCTCTGTGAGCGTCCATTTCATTCTTTGGCTTTCTGCTACGCTTGTCTCAGCTGCTTAAGTTTCAGCACTGTGTTGAGCCCCTGCTGTGGCCTCTGTCCATCATAGCCTTGGAGATTTTTTCAAATGTTTTGGCATTTCATCTTTTGTAACGGAGCTCTGATAGAACAAATTCATCTCCCCATACAGAGATCAGCTTCAGTATCTCCCATACGGTCCATGCTGGAGCTCTTTTTGGATTCTGGGACTGCATGGCCAACTATGCGGATCGGCGCTCCACGCTGGGCAAACAGGAAATGAAATTCAAAAGTTCGCGGGGCTTCTCTTGTCTACCTGGACAGTGCATCCAAGTTCAGATTGCTGTCCAGAGCGGTCACAATGGTGCACTGTGGGATAGCACCCGGAGGCCAATACCATTGAATTGCGGCCACACTAACCCTAATCCGATATGGTAATACCGATTTCAGTGCTACTCCTCTCATCGGGGAAGAGTACAGAAACTGGTTTAAAAAGCCCTTTATATCGCTATAAAGGGCCTCGTTGTGTGGACGGGTGCAGCGTTAAATCGGTTTAATGCTGCTAAAAATCGGTATAAACACGTAGTGTAGACCAGGCCTAACACGGCTACCCCTCTGATACTTGACAAAATACAGAGTTAACTGGTGGAGGTGCTAATTACCACATTCTGCTAACAATCGCTAGTGCCTGAAGCCAAGTGAATATCTGCCAAAATGCACTCCCATCTCACTAGAGCAGGGTAAAAAAATTTTGGAAAATAGTAGGTTTGCCAAAAAATGCATTTTAGGGGACACTAAAACTATTTGTGAATTTGGGTCAAATTCAGAAAACAGTTACAGCACAAAAAAACTGATTTTTTCTTTATTTTGTTTGACTCAAATAACATTTGTTCAGTTTTTCATTTTGGGAGATAAAACAAAATAAACAATGCAGGTTTGGTTCAGAACAAAGCCATTTTTTTTTTACTGCAAAATCAGTTATTCATTCAGCTCTTCTTATAACACTTCTAGCACTGACCCCAAGCAGTACCCCAAGCAGACAACATTTCTCATTTCTGATTGGATAAGAGTTACCCAGGGTGAGCTCAGTATGATCTCCACAAACATCTGAAAGTGAATAGCCCAAGCTCCACCACTTTGCTCTGGAATTTCCTCTCAAGGAGCCACACAGATCCAACATATCCAAAATACCAGTTTATAAATAAATCAGTATTTTTTTGTCTCATATGCAATCACTGTATTTAGAATCCATGGGAAATGAAGCTTCAAACACAAAATTGTTATTAATCCTTGGTATTAAAACTGATTTTACTTCTCTGCATTTAGCTGTGTGTCTGTGAATTCAGAGAAAACTTGTGCAGCTGAATGTTTTGCAGTGTTTCCCACAAGTAACTGGGAAAGCTAGATGACCTTTTGGTGGCCAAGAGGGAAAGTCTCAATACTCTGAACACAAAAAAACAATGTCTTCATCCCGGCATCCTCATGTCAGGCTACTATTTTCATTCTAAACACTTTACTGGAAGAGAGTGTAGATGTAGTTGACAGACATGAATCCCAGCAGTTCCACTTGCTGTGGGAAGAAATTGTTGCATATATGCTAAATGGAGAGTGGGAAGAGTTTGGGTTAAAGATAGATCTAGTCACATCCTGTTGATTTTGCACCCAAGCTTCTCTAAATTGTACCATTAAAACAGAAACCAAGTCTAGTGGCTCTACTACAAATAATTCTAGATCTTCACACATCCCAGTGCAGCAGCACTGCAAAACCCCAGACCCTCCAGCTGGGAAGAAAACCTGTCCACACTGAAGTTGAAGGCAAAACTCCCACTGACTTCAATGGGTCCAAGATTTCACTCCTGGATATAGCTAGATTCCAACCAACTTTTGACCTCATCACCGCTCTTCTTCTCTCCTGGACACATCCCAAATTATACTCTGTGACTAGTAAGATCCTCTTTCACTAAAGCAATCTGGATCCCAAGGTATGCAGGCACAAGAGCCCCACAACAAGCCGGAGCTGGCACTAGCTGAGTCCTGCTTGGTTTTGGTTCCAGTTCCATTGCTTAAGTACAGAAGCTGTTTAGCTTCTCCAGTTCCACCTTAACAATTTAGACTTTGTTGTGCTACAAACACAACCACCTGAGATCATCTGGCACATCGAGCCTGCTAAGTTTTGGCTACAAACCTAGAAAGTGTATTATTGAAACAGCCAGCAAGTGCTACTTCTACTGCTCCACCAACACAAAAGCTGCATTCCAAGACATCCCTGTACAAAAACTGCAAGCCTCTCATTTGGCACCGGTCTCCTGCTGGATCCAGCTAGTTTTTGGCAGCACCCCCACTCCCTTCAGCATCTAAGCGAAGTACAAATGCCACTTCTCCCCGTCTACTTTTTGCAAGTATGTCCCTTGGCGTCTCCTGGGAATCTTCACAACTGAGCGCTCCCCTGGTATTTAAATACCCTGCAGCTCTCAGATCCTGGGCGAGACCGACAGAAGAGGCGGTCCGCGTACCATGACAGGACCAGGGACGAGCCCTCTCCCTGCGCCCGCTCTCCCCCACCTCCTTACCGAGCCAGTAGTGCAGCTTGTAGAAGGTGGCGTGGCTCTTCTTCAGGGTGTGGAGCACCAGGTACGCATCCCCCACGTAGAAATTGCCATGCAAGTTCTCAGGCACCGGCACCAGGTCCATCTTCTCGATCCTCCAGATCTGCAGGCCACTCTTCTGGCCAGCGTTAGCAAACTCCTTGTGGTACAGCTCGGGGGCCATGCTCCGGCAGGCAACGCCACAGGGGCGAGAGAGAGAGAGAAAAGCGGAAGCGACGCCGCGCTGGATCCAAGTAACCAGAGCAAGTCCAAGTCCAGCTCCCGCTCCGCTCCTGGCTCTGAACCGCGACAGCCCGGCAGGGCAGCTTTATAAAGCGAACCCGATTGGCCTAGCGGCGCTCAAGGGGCGGGGCCTGGGACTCCGTTTGCTGCCTCCCGGCTAGGGCGGGAAGTCGCTCTGCAGCCCGCAGGGGGGTTCCCGTGTGGCGCCTCCAGAGCCCTGGGCCACTTGCCTGCGCGTGCGGTTAGTGCTGGTCAAAGGCAGCTTGTACTGGAGAACAGGAGAGTCTTTGAGGAGTGAGTCTTCGCCAGTCTCCAGGGCCTGACCCTGTCCTCGCTTGCAGCCTGATCAAAGCCCTAGTGTGATACTAAGCACACCTTTAGGTCAACGCTCAGCGGGTAATTTTTCACCTGGCATGTGTCAAATAATGACTCTATCCCATGGAAATCAGTGGGGGTGTCACATTGTTCAAGAGCCCTGAGATGAATCTTTCAGGCCTTTTTGCTTCTATTACAGGGAGTAATAAAGACTGTTTTTTCTGGGGAGTGCCTAGTTAGGGGCAAAGAAAGGACCATGAAGGCCCAGTAACCCACCGAGTTACAAAGCCAAGATGTAAGGCAGGTAATTGGCATAGCGCTGCAAGCTGTGTTTGGGCACTTCTTTATTCTAAATCGAAAGAAAGTAAATAAAAAAAAAGAAGGGAGGAAACCAAAATACAACTGAGTCATGAATCATAGGTGTCATGCTGCTCTGTTTGCCTATATAATTATTTCACATCAGGATTGGTTTTGTGAGCAACTCTTATCTGAGTGCATAGAGTACTTACAGCTTTCTCTTATTGCAGGGCTGTATTTCCACAGGATGTGTACATGCATTCCTGGAATGCAGCTCACATCTATCTTCCTCCCATTCCATACTTTTACTTTGCTTGTTCTGGGGCAAAGGTTTCCCAAAGAAACCCAAGAAAAAAAATAGACTACTCCCTGTCCAGGACAGTTTCTATACCATACCTTTCCTTCCTTCAGAGGTTTAAAAGTGTTGTATTTGTGGATGAGGAACACACAATCACAATATAGTCAGTGGTGACAATGAACTCTTTTTTTCAGGAGTGAGGGAAGCAAACAGGAAAACCACAGATAACTGCCTACTAGCATGGAGGAAACACTATAGGGACTAACTGGAGTGAATTTTTTTTTCCATTCCCTCCAGACAACTCACAGATGTACTACTAGCAGCATCCTTGGTGAGCATAGTCACCCACACAAAAAACTAAAGCACTCTGTATACATACATGAGAGCCCTGACACACACACCCCCCACTTAGAGTGACCAGACAGCAAGTGTGAAAAATTGGGGTGGAGAGTAAGAAAAACACCCCAAAATCAGAACTGTCCCTATAAAATCGGGACATCTGGTAACCCTACCCCCACGCCGTAGGCAACATAATCACTCAGCCATCATGGATGCTCTCACCTGTGCTGTGGTGATGTGGTATGTCAGGTGTCTTTGGTGACTGATTCAACGTGAATCCGAGCCAAGAGAGAAGCACTGTCCCCTCCAAAGATCAGCTTGGGGTGTCAGAGACTAGAAGCAGTATGGATGATGAATCAACGGTTGGCTCTAGAGTAGGTGCATCTGAAGTTTCCTCAGGGCAGTGTTGCTTGGGGGTGACGGTCTCAGCTGATCAACGCAGCAACACCAAACTTTTCCTTTGGCAGTCTAGACCTTATATGTGATAGGTCCAGTGACCTCAATGATTTTTGAAGCAACCCACCTTGGTCTAGCTTTGTAACTTTTAGCAAATACACGTCCTTTTGGTGTAAAGGAACACAGAGTAGATGGTGACAGGGAGGAATCCAAAGCCTGTTCCTGTTTGTGTTGCAGTTCCTCAGATAGGTTGGTGTTGAGATGGTCCAGGCATGTCTTAATCCGTTGTCCCTGCTGGGCTAACCAGTAATCAGACAGGGAGTGACATGCAGAGGAACCTGGCAAGTCTTCTTGTCAGGCTCTGCCTCTGCTGTTCAGGCCTAGTGGTAGGAGCATGGATCACAGCTAGGCGTAGGATTGGTCCTGGGCCAGTAGTGGTCCTGGAACTGAGATCCAGGGACAGACCAGGGTCAAAACTGAGATCAGAGCCTGTAGCCAAACCAGAATGAGAACTGTAGCCAGAATCCAGGTGCAGGCCAGAGGTCGAAGCCAGGTGATCAGAGTCCAAAAGCAAGCCAAAATGATGTCAAAGCTGGAGCCCAGATACATGCCAAGGGTCAAAACCAGATGGTCAGAGTCTGAGGGTTTGTGGGGGGATCAGGAGGCAGATGCAAGGCTGGAGCGAGGCTAATTCAGGGAAGGATAATGTTGAGACAGGGCTCAGGCAAAGCTGGGACAGGAACAGAGTGGGGCTCATAAATGACTTATGCTTCCCCGTGCTGGCGGGGCACAGTCTAAAGGGGAAGACATGTGAACCCCATGTGTCTCCTCTGCATAGTGACCTACCCTCCCTGCATCCAGCTCGGGCCACCACACTCTCCCTGCCCCATGTTACTTTTTGGGTGATAAGGATGGGATACCGTTGAAGATTAAGGCAAGCAGCAAAGTTCTGGAACCATATCCAGCAGCAAATCATGATCTAAAACAATCAGCAAGCATTCAAGTTTGAAGGCCACCTTTTTAGAATCTGAACCAATGTTGTTCACCTGTAACTTAAAATGGTTATGCTAGGACATGTTGAGGACTTTGACGTAAATCACCCTGAACCATGGGATTCTTATTCAGGAAGATTTTTATTATTTTAAGCAAATAAGATCAACTACCCAAACAGAAACAGGTCCTTCTGTTGACAGTCTGCAGGACCAAGACATTTGACATTATATGATCATTTGCTGAACCTGCTTTGCCCAAGGATCAAGACATGCAATGAAATAGTAGCATTGGTGAAGGAACATTATATCCTATGCCATCTGTCATTGTTCGGAGATGTCAATTATATAAACAAAATCAACGAGCTGACGAGGCATTGCTCCCTATGTTACCGACCAACGTCACAGTGCCAAACATTGTAACTTTGGTAATCTTCTCAGTGACATGCTGTGAGATGGCCTTGTCTGTGGAGTTTACAACAAAGCACTTCAATGTTGTCTCCATGCTGACTTGAATTTGAAATTTGTCATAGTAACTATGATCATCATCAACAAATTCATTGCAACAATGTCAAGTATCAGAGGTGTAACCGTGTTAGTCTGGATCTGTAAAAAGTGACAAAGAGTCCTGTGGCACCTTATAGACTAACAGATGTATTGGAGCATGAGCTTTCATGGGTGAATGTGTCTGATGAAGTAAGTATTCACCCACAAAAGTTTATGCTGAAATATGTCCATTGCAACAATGGGAATTCAAACACATCAATGTCCTCAGACAAGATTAACCATCCCAACATCTTATCAGGCTCCGGGGCTTGAGCACCCACAGAAAAAAAAAGTGGATGCTCAACACCCACTGGCAGCCCTGCAGATCAGCTCCTCCCCCTGCCCCCAGTCCTTCTGTCTGCCTGCAGGCCCCGCCAATCAGCTCCCCCCTCCCACCCACCATGATTGCTGTTCAGCAGCATGCAGGAGGCACTGGAGAGGAGGGGGAGGAACGGCAGCAGGAAGAGGCGGGGTGGAGGTGGGAAGAGGTGGGGCAGGGGCAGAGCCTGGGGTGAAGTGGGGATTGAGCTCCACCCAGGAACTTGGGAAGTCAGTGACCTATGGCATCAATGTTCTGCTTATATATTGTGGCAAGTTGCTGGCACTATTATGATGGGTCTTGCGCTTTCTCTTCTTTGGTGGGGGTTCAGGGCACCATTTCTTGTCCCTGAATTGGAATATTAATTGCCCCACTAGTGTCTTTGAGGAGGGGAGTGGAGAGGGAGGGACTTGGGCCCGCCATTTACTCCAGGTCGCAGCCCAGGGGCCCTGAGGATAGTGGTGAACCACTTGAACTGGCGGTTCCTTCCCCTGAGCTACTTCCCTCTCATGCCCTTCAGCTTGTGGTGGTGGGGGGCTTCCTGCCCTCCCTCTGCACAAGCCAGGTGCCCCTTACCTAGGGTCTTGGACTTCTTAGCCCACCACAGCACTTCTCCAAACTTTCCTCTACTTCTCCTTCAAACTGTTCTCTACTCCAACACCAATCCTTTCTGCTCCAATTCCCACACTGTCTGATTGAACCAGGGGGTTTTATCATGTGACTGACTGCAGGTGCTCTAGTTAATCTATAGCTAACTTTCTTCCCCTTACAGGGAATAAGGCTCCCTTCTAACCCTCTCCTGCTGCCCTCTGGCTATGCTGTATCACAATATTCAAACATTCTGAGTGGCATTTCTGCAGGAAAGTTCACCTTTAACAAAGTCTGCCAATCAAAGGTCAACAGTATGAAGCAAAAAGACTGTGACAAGTATTCTCATCCTCAAGCATCAAGCAAACTTGACACTTCCATCAAAAATGATGTCAGGAAGCTTTACCACATTGAGTGCATTACTGTTTTCAAAACTACTTAAGAAAGTCCATTCAGGCTTGTTGGAGATAAGTCAGGTTTACACTTAAAAATTAGATTGACGTAGTTATGTTGCTCAGGGATGTGAAAAATTTCATGCCCTGAGCACTGCAGTTAAGTCAATCTAAACCCCACTGTAAACACAGCTAGGATGACAAAAGAATTCTTCCATCACAGCACCTCAAGCTTTGTTTGGTTTTTTTCACTGAAAAAGGAAAAACTATTCATTGGATGAATCAAGAAGGTAAAAGGAAATAATATTTGAAGCTAAGAAAAGGAGGAACTAAGACAGAGGTTACACAAGGGTCTACAGAGGCCTGATCTACAAGGCTCATTCCCACTTCACCACATTCCCATTTCACTCTACTCCACAGTCCAAATCTGAACTGTGGGATTACATGAGCTTCCTCTTCTTTCTTCCCCTTTTGAGCACTGGTTACACCTTGTTTCACACTGAGTAAATATGTCAAAGGTGTGAACTTGGCCAAATACCAAAACACAGGCCAATTTCTGCTTTTGGTTACACTGTAGATTAAGGGTAAATCCCTGGAAGTCAATGGAGTTATTCTGGATTTATACCAGTATAAAAGAGCAAACTCTCCACCCAGTGCAATCCTTAAAGACTTCAGTGACGTGCATTAGGGGTACTGCAGCCCAGAAGACAGCGTGCTGGAGTGGAACTGAGGAAACCTAGGTGCTAGTCCCAGCTCTGCCGCTGGCCTGCTAAGTGATCTTGGTCAAGTCACTTTCCTTTCTTCTGCCTCAATTTCCTAATCTGTAAAATGGAGATAATGATACTGACCTCTTTTGTAAAGTACTTTGAGATCAATTTATGAAAAGTGTTATATAAGAGCTACGTAGTATTTAATGAGAAGTGAATTTGATCCTTAATCTGTATATACAATTCTTTAAAGTTTAAAAAAAACACAATTGTCCATAATCAGACCTAACTACATCTATTTGAACAATGTCAATTGCCACAAATGTGAACCATTTGACAGTTTGAATCTAAGTCTGGGTAAAAACATTTTTAGTGCTGTATCAGAGAGACATGAAGTGTCAGGAATTGAATATGGTATAGCAATGCCTTTTTATACAGTTTCCTCCTGTTCCAAGAAATTGTTTTGATGAAGGTTTTATACCTACATTAACAGTTTGATTAATAATTTACACTTGTGCTCAACCCAACCTATAAAACAAATTCAATTGCATGTTAATACCAATATTTAAAACCACAAGAGGTCAGAGATAAGGAATCAGAGACAATTGCCTTGGTCACTGTTCTCCTCCCGGCATATCTGCCTCCTTTTCTTTTATGTGTTATGATAGAGTCTTTCATTACATGGTCACAAGACATTAGACAACAGAAATATTCTTGGACAAACTGTTTACAAGTATGGGGTCCTGAGATGAAGGCAGAGAAATAGGGTTATGTTCATTCTAGTAAGTTATCAGACCATACAAGTTTCCGGCTCAGTTGTCCTATCCTGAAACTAAATAGTGAATGAAGATATGGTGATAACTGCAGTTATTTTGAAAGGTTCAAAATCATCCCAGCAGGACTGGAGTTTGCTTGCCTCCATTTGGACACACTGTCAGAAGTTCTATGGGTAAAGACTGGAGATCTTTTCCACAGGGAAGCTCAAGCGTACAATGAGGTAGTATTTCTTAACACGAAACTTGGAGGAAAGGCAGGAAATAGAGAAAAATGGAAAATTAAGTGGTCTGGTTTGAGAAAGATTCAGGGCACTAGGCTAGATCCTCAGCTGGTGTAAGTCAGCATATTTGCACTGAAGTCAGTGGAGCTAAAACAATTTACAACTGCTGAGGATTTGACCCATTATGAGAGGGCTTCCCTTCCCTTTCATTTGTTGACAAAAGGGTCACCTGGGGCCTTATTTTTCACTGCCTTGAGTAATAAGGGTGCAACAGACAAGAAAGCAAGTAAGAGACTGATCTTTAGTGACTGATTCCAGTCACATGACATGGGTCAGAATTATATGGCATGGGCCAGTATCCATTGGCTCCAGTGGCTACTGATCTACTTTGCTCAGGTGTAACAGACAAGTCAAGGTGTGGGTAACATTACCAAATCAACAAGGAGTCCGGTGGCACCTTAAAGACTAACAGTTTTATTTGGGCATAAGCTTTCGTGGGTAAAAAACCAAATTAGATAGACAAGGTGGGTGAGGTAATATCTTTTATTGGACCAACTTCTGTTGGTGAAAGAGACCAGCTTTTGAGCTCTTCTTCAGAGCTCTGTGTAGCTCGAAAGCTGGTCTCTTTCACCAACAGAAGCTGGTCCAGTAAAAGATGTTACCTCACCCACCTTATCTCTTATATCCTAGAATCAACACGGTTACAACACTGCAAATTCCAAATCAGATTGGCAGTATTTTATGCAAAGGAAAAAATGAGTTTTCTGGATGTTATTTTTAGAGCCAAGAAGTGCTGATGTGCTGCTGATAGAGATTTGATTATTTCTCTTTTTATTGGTCTGAATTCTTAGAAACTAGAGAAGGAGAAAATGTCACATTGCTGTGCTTTTAGCAATGTGACAATTAAAATAAATAAATGTAAATAACAAAATAAAAATAACATCCAGAAAACTCATTTTTTAGAATTAGACTGAGCAACTACCACAAAAACCCTAGGAAAGCAAGTGAAATTCTGGCAAACACCCTACACAGCGATCGACAACAATTTACAGAAAGCACAATCTTCTTCCAGGCCCATTCAATGCAACATCCATCATACTCATAAATCAACTGTCTGCTAAGCTTTACTTTACCTTTACTCAGTCCTGGTAATGATGCAAGCATTAAATATGAAAAATATAGCAATCTTCTCCATCCATAATAAAGAGTTTCATCATCAGATACAATGAATCTAAGAGAACTTCTGTCCCAAGAGCTTATATTACTGGCACACACATTAATAGTTTCAATGTGTTTCCTTGGGAGTTTTCCAGCAGCTGTAGAGCAAGTTGGAAAATGAGATTTCTTTTTCCAAGATGAGTTTTTCTTGTTGGTAAAGTTTCCCCTCTCCAATTTTTTTTTAACCAAAAAATTTCATATTTGTCATTTTGTTTTAAAAAACAAATCAACAAACAAAGGGGGGAGGGCATTTCATTTAGACTACAAAATTTAGGTGTGTTTTTTCTAAAAACTAAAATATGTTGCTTAGAGTTTGGAGGTACCTCTATTTTTTACTTTCTCTCAAATGGAAAAAAGGGAGGGAAAGTGTGAGAAAGAGGAGAAAAGCTCAGTGTTTACTCCTTTTACTGTTTAATTAAAACAATAAAAAGATGTGAAAAGCAGCTCTATTTCAAAACAAATTAAAAAAAGTAGTTTTGAAAATTCAGTTTTTCCTAACATTTTTTATTTTGAAAAAAAAATGGAAAATTAAAAAAGTTCATTTTCAACAAACCCATATTTCCTGACAAAAAGTTTTCAACCAGTACTAAGCAGTTTGCTTCATAGTCTGCAACAGTCCATGAACTCTCATTCCAACCAGCAGTACTGTGGTTTTTGAGATACACCATATGGAGGCATTAAAGAGACAGTTACAGAAAAATATTCTAATTGTATCTAGTTTTGCTGTAGGGAAATCATAATGATAAACTCTCTTGTCTAACTCCCTTTCTCTGAAAGCTTTTTCGAATGATTAAAAATAAATAAATAGTCACACTCAGGACTAATCCAAGATTCAGCACCGTATTATAAAATTTTAAAATGATGGAGTGTAGCATTAGCAGTTATGGAGATTACTGAAAAATAGGAGCCTCATTCCTTTATCAGGAAAGAAACAATATCAGATTTCTTACTTCAACTGTACCCTGAAGTGCTGGGAAACATACTTCTTAGTGTCAATGCTAATAGCCACGGAGGATGCCAACACAGCTCTTTAGTTTTTAGGAGAGAAGCTGTTCTTCACTTCCTCTTCTCAAACTCTTGTGTATCGATGCTCCCTAGAGGTGGCTACATTTCAGTAATAGCTGGACTTATCCCATTTACTTTCTGTGAAGTGTTTTGGGATCCTTCTGGATGAAAGTGCTATATCAGTGTCTGCACACTTTTCAATGCAAGGTATATTAAGTACGTTTCATTTAAGTCCAAGGCACTGATACAAGAAACAAGCTTCTTTCTGTTAGTTTATTTGCAATTTGAAAAGTCTGAGCCAGATTCACCACTATGGTCTGGTGACGCAAAGTTGTAAGCTTAGTTTAACTGGCCAGCTGAACTGGGCAGTCAACTGTTTTGCATCACCAGAAAGACATTGGGCAACCAATGTGTAATGGTGTCTCTGGGCCTTTAAACACATGGCTAGGTCTTTGCTAGCTGAGGTTGGCAACTTTCACTTGAATGCAGAAAAAACAAACACAAACTAACAAAAAACCAAACATTTAAATTAACTTCTGGTTTCACTGTATTTTATTTTACATTTATCTTTTCTTCGTTGTCTTTGATCTGTTGTTTTTAACCCTTGTAACTCTAACCTTTCTACCAGTCAGAGTTAGGAGCAGAGTTGGTTCAGAATCTAGGGGTTCCTTTTCAACAATGCAACACAAAACTGTCTCGAGCCCCCACCCAGTGACCTGAGACAATTACACACCACCCTCTGGCCACCTCTAAGAGACAATAATTCCACACTTGTAAGCACAGAGTCTGAGTGTAGCAAAACTTTTAATAAAAGGAGGGAAGTAACTCAGCAATAATTTGGGAAAACACCATAAACATGGTCCATAAACACAAACCATGAGCAAAAGACCCACCTTTCCCTCAGGTTCTTAAGTCCAGTAACCAAAAGTTCCTTTAGCGTGCCTGTCCCTTCTCTGCACCTGACTCACAGTTGCTGCCCTTGGTCAGTGCAGACCCAGAGATCAGAGGTGCATCTGCATAGTTCATCTCCCACCCTGGGTGGAGACGTGCATAAGAAGGCACCTTACTTGCTCTGCTGCCTGGGCACTTGCTTGCCACACCTCTCTGCCCACTGCCCTGCTGGCAATCACCACAGGCTCCGCTCTTCTCCACTAGCTGTCCTGCTGGCTGATCACCATGCCTCTCTGCTGGGCTCCACTCTGGCCCTCTCCACCTGCTGCTTTGCAGGCCAATTGCAATACCTCTCCTCTGGCTGCCCTGCCAGCCGATCATCCAGATGTTTTCAGATCCCACCACTTACAACAGTTCTCAGTAATTTCAGCTGTTGGTGCACACAGCACAGTCTCTTACATCAGTGACGCTGTCCCCAAACCAGTCTAATATTTAAAGCTAGGTATCAGTGATTTCAGTTCTGTAGTATCAATTAAGTCTAAATTAGCTCTTTTATTACACAGTGGAGAAAGGGAGAAAAAGTTAAATACTGTCTAAGACTTAAGCAGGTATAGATACCTATCCCCACCCCCTCTCAACTCATTGGGCTTTGGAATCCATGCCCCTACCTACAAGAGCTGTTTAGTTGAGGGTGAGTCCCTCCATTGAGGCATGCCAAGTACAGTTCTACTGCCCTCTATTTACACAACAAGAATAACTATGCTTTATTACTCCTGGCCCAATAACAAGGAGACTGGGAATCCAACACCAGCCAAAAGTGATCATTTGGGGAAGCAATCCCATCATGCTGAGCACCTAGGTGTGCCCATGCAAACGAGACCAGCTCCTGAAGTCCTTTTCCACAGCTCATCACTAAAAGTCAGGGGAGAGCTCTTTCAGACTCTGCTTACGTAACATTTGTATGAATCTTAAAATAAATTAGAAAAGTCAGTTTACGGATCCTTCTATTTTACAGTAATTCATGGACAAGCAAGAAAAAAGCTTGTGTCATGATCAGACCTACAGCGCACACTGGCAGGGAAGAGATTTTACTTGGGATGTTCTAAACATTAATGTGACCCTTTCTGAAATTTAGGAGGTTTTTTTACATTTTTGCAGATCTCTTTAGAAACACAAATAATATGGGCTTAGTTATCATTTGCATAAGCTTTTATACCAGCGTAACTCCAGGCTTCAGTGATGTAAGTAAGTCAGTGCAGTAAGTTGGTATAAAACCAGTGTCAACTATGTCCAGAGAGCTTGGTCAGAAGTTACTTAGAAACCCTCTATGATGTGTTGGTGACTGTGGGGTTAGAGGGGTGAATATTTTCTAGTTTGTTCAAGGCATCAGAATTCTTATACCCAGTATTTTAAAGAAGCTAGTTTCAGACTCATGTTTGTTTGACTAAATACTACTGTGGTTTTGGCCAGCTTCAACTAATAAAGGTCAAAATGGTTTCAAACTACATTTAAAAATACTGTTTTAAAAATGTAGAGATAGGTCATTAACTTTGATGTTTAGTGTCAGCCTGAAAATGAATGTTAACAGCCAAGTTAGTTATACATGCCCAAGATGCTGACAGCCTGTTGAGAGGTGTTCTGGTGAGCACTGCTCTTCTAACAGAGAGCCTCTTAGCATGAATGTACACATTAAGTTTTGGATGATTTTGATTCCACTTGGACTCAGACAGGAAATGAGCTCAGTCCCATTGATCAGCTTTCCACACCAAGGATCTGGTGTTAATGGGAGCCCTTCCACTGAATTCAAGGGGTTTTCAGTCAGGCCCAAAAGTGGGCTACAGCCAGAATAGATAAGTCCAGAGAAGGACATTTCCATTTTCAGGTTAAGTCAGCCTGAAATATAATTTAGAGGTAAACTGCCCGTCCTGTACCTCTGTGAAGCAATAAAGGGTATTCTTCTTCTGCAGAGCTCCTTGGAGCTGCATCTGAAGCAAACCTCTGTTGATAGGCCGGCTTGGCAGAAGTCAATTTTTATTTATTTATTTTACAATTTTGACAGATGTTTATTTTTCAGCATTTTTCACAGCTGCTGGAAATAATGGAGGGTGATCAGATAAGAATCATGTAATGACAGAAGTCATTGAGACTAAAAAGTTAAAGCATTATAACCATTCAAACCCAAATTGTCAACATTGCATGTAAAAATATACAAAGTAAATATTTTAAAATCGAGCTCTAATAAGGTCTCTAGCAGCATTTTTCTGACTTTGGCTTATCTGTAAATGTTGATAATCATCGATGGAGATATTTTTTCCTTTGTTTGGGCATGTACAATGAAATTGACATTTACCGATATAAATCTAATTCTTCCAAGCCTATTGATAGAATATGGTCCAGGCAAACACTTTAACCTAGAGGAAGGTTTATTTTAAATCAAAGCTTGGGATTGGTTCCTGTTTCCAGATACTGATAAACACATTTAGTGGAAAATGGCACATTTTTTCCTGTCCCTTTTCTGACTACCAGTGACCCTCAGAAGCATGGGGAAGGTGCTCTGACGTTGGAAGGAACATTATCAAAATAAAATCCTTTTCAAGTTTATTTCACAGGCTTAAAGGACAAATGGGGATGTGTCATATTAACTTATAAAATGCACTAGATGATTTTTACTGACAGCTGGGCATGTTAGGGGTGCTTATTTTGATTTGTATAGTTCAAAATGCATCCATCCTCCATTCCAGGCCCAAGTGCCAGAATTAAATAATAAAACATACAAATTAGGGGAAACATTATGTTAAGCACAGTCTCGCATTCAGGGACCATCATGTTTAACACTGTCAGCCGCTCAGAGGTAAATTTTACTGGAATCACAGTTTACCCAGGATTAGCTGATAAGATGTCAAACCCTATCTGCACTAGCTGCCAGGTCACAGTTAGCATCATGTTAGTGCAGGGTTAGGCAAACTTTTTGGCCCTAGGGCCACATCGGATACAGAAATTGTATGAAGGACCAGGTAGGGAAAGCTGGGGGAGGCTATGCCTCCCCAAACAGCAAGGCATGGCCTGGCCCCTGTCTCCTATCCAGCCCCCTGGAACCCTCACCCCCATCCAACCCCCCCATGCTCTCCACCTCTGACTGCCTCCCGGGACTCCTGCATCCTATCCAAACACCCCTGCTCTCTGCCCCCTGACCTTCCCATCTCCTATCCAATCCCCCCTGCTCCCCACCCTGTGACTGCCCCCTTTGCCCCCTCCTGCCCTCAATCCAACCCTCCCTGTTCTCCCCGCCCCATGTTACCTGTGGGATGGGGGGCTCAGTCCTTTCCCTGTGTGTTTCCCCTGCTCATTTGGCTGCTCTCCCTGGCAGTTGGGCAAGGCTCGCTCCCTGTCTGGGCTTGGCTGCTGGGCACAGGGGCCAAGCATGCTGGGGGTGGAGGAGGGCCCTGGCTTGCTCTGCCCCGGGGCCCTGCTGACAGGGACAGGCCCCTTGTCAGCCCCTCTGCTCCTCACCTCCCCCCCCCCGAGAACTCCCCCTGCTCCCCCTCCCCCAACTGTGCTGCCCTGGAGCACCAGGTCTGGTGACCCTATAGCCGTGCCACCCGGACGGAGCTGCAGCCATGCTGCCCAAGGTGCTGGGGGAACTGTGACTGCAAGGGAGGCAGGGAGACAGGGGAGTAGAAGGGAGGGGCTGGGGCTAGCTTCCACCCCGCTCACCACAGAGAGTTGGGCTGGCTCCTCCACAGGCCTGTCCTGACCCTGCTCCCTGGCAGGAGCTTTGGGGCCAGAGAAGGGTCCTGCAGGCTGGATGTGATGGGTGGGCCGTAGTTTGCCCCCTTTGTGTTAGTGGATACATCTCCTTAAGCTCATATGCTAACACATCCTAATTTTCTACCAAAGACAAACCTCCTGGGGCATAAATTGTCTTTTCAGCAAACTCCGTTGTTCTGACTGTTCCCTGTCTATTTCACTGTGTATGCTGATAACCAGGCAGCAGGTACAAATATCAGAATGCTTAATGAACACAAGGACATACCTGCTTGAGTCGTCCCTGCTTTCCTGGGCACAGCTCTGATGTGAAGGCTTTTCCAGTGATATAAATGCACCCTTCCCGACTACCAAGGTACCTCGGCACCAGAATTAATCATTTGTGGTTGTAAGCAAGGGCCTTACCTCTACAGTAACCATCACATACCTTCACCTCATTTCCCCTATTTTCAGTTTTCCATAGACATTAGGTCTCTGGTCAATAGCCCAAAGTGTCCACCTCTTCTAGAGTTAAGTAGAAGCCCAACACCATGAAACAGCCTCCTAGCCATCAGTAGTTCTTTACTCCTGTCATCACAGGGTGCATCCTCCTTAGGTTGCAGCTCTTCTGTGTGCCTTCTCCAGGCTACAATAGTCTATTTAGCCCCTCTCCACACTGAATAGTACCCATAGCTCCTTTCCGTAGCTCAGCAGCTCATTTGCCCTGTTTGTTCAGAGATAGATAAGAGGAACTTCCTCTCACCTTCACCAGAGGCCATGTCCTGGGTCGCTAAGTGAATGCAAGTGTCAGCTCGTGTCTGAACATACTCTGCATTCTCCTTCCAGGGCCCTTTTCTTTTCCCATCATCCATTCCAGGAGTCTTTCTACATCCTATCTTTTAACTCCCCTAGGGCCCTTCAGGCTCCATTCCTCAAGCCCTCCTGCCTAGGCCCTGCAAAGCAAACAACCCTACATTTTACCTTCATCCAAATCACTTTTAAACTGAGCTCCATGCTTGCTTTACATGGAGTGGCAGATGTCACTGTCTTCCCTCTAGGATTACATTTCCCAGGGCTCCTCCACCTTAAGGAGCCAAATCCCCACTAATAGTGTGATTGGTAGTGCCCACTGCCTAGATACTCTAGTACAGTCAGTGACAGTGACTATGATAATAAATGATAAAAATAGGAGCCCAACAAATTCAATAAATACACGTGTTAGATTTATGTAGTGTTTTTGTGCAATAATTAAACCGCAACATAACACCATGAGGATGGACTGTGTCCCAGATCCAGGTCATGCAGCTAATGCACTAGGGCCTGATCCAATTCTTATTGAATTCTATGAAAGTTCTTCCACTATGATGCAAGGAGTTAATGGAATCATAAATTGTTGCACAATCCCCCCTCCACCCATCCAGACATATATCTAGCCCCATGTTTTATGTATTACTTATCAGCCAGATGCTATAGACGTGATCAATGGACAGTGTGCATATCATTCTGGTACTTTAGGATAAATCAGACCACTGTTTTTCCTTTTACGTAGTCTCCTTCACAAGCTCAGAATATTTCCTTAATTGAAAAAAATCTGTTATATTCTTTGGCTTTGTCTGGTTCTAATTATGATTGACTATTAACAGTGGACTTTCTTATGAAAGTGCATTACTGGCAACAGGAGAGACTTTTCCTCTTTGGAAAAATATGCACCAGAATGTATCTGTTTACTGCATTGTGATTTAACTTTCCACTGTGTGCCATGGGATTGTTGTGTTCCAAAGAAGGAAACCGAGTATAAGAGCACTGCTCAGATATAATTCTCTTGAGCTAAACAAGGATGCAAATTGAAAAGAAACTGGTGCAATTTTCATGTAGAAAGTGAAAGATTAACAAAAGACAATGAGAGCACACACCAAAGTGCCTTGGACTGAGTGCAATTTTAGTACAACCTACATGACAGACATTTCCGTGTCATATTTTTCCAACTAAGAAGGATCAGTGTTTTTGTAAGAAACCCAGCACTTGTCTGTTTATAAATCTTTGTGCATCACGTGAGTGCCTGCACAGGTCCTCCTCTGCAGTGCAGATATGTAAAATTCAGAAAGAGTATTTCCAATACCTACTGGCTGCTCTAGGGATGAGGGTCTTAATAACAGACCTGGTTCTCATCTCTGCTAAGTAGCTCCACTGAAGTCCATGTTGTTACAAAAAGTGTAAAACTTGTGTATGTGAAAGCTGGCGCAGGCCCAAGACATTTCTTCTTTAGGCCCCAATCTTGCCTTGAGCTCTGCCCCGACATGCTTGTGTGATTCTCAGTGCAGGAGTGGGCCTCTTACAGTAAGCTCTTTGAGGCAGAGATCTTCCTTCCTGTTTTACAGGAAACATCTGGCATACTTGTGTGTGATACAAGTTAACTGTTAAGAAAAACACCAGCAACAATAGTGTACAACACAGAGAGACACAAATGGCATTTTCTATTCTAGAGTAGTGACTGGCAACAAAGCATTCACTATTACAATATTATTCGCTCAAAGTAAATGCTGATTTGGACCATGCCACATTGATCCTCCGCCCAAGAAAATCTGCAATGAACTATGCACCAGCATTGCAAATTTTGGCAAATTAGGCCCTCAGGATTCCTGATCAGTGGCTCTTTATCCAGCTAAAATTAAAAATGATGGTGGCTTCTTAAACTGTCAGGTGGTTAGTCTAACTCAGATCCTCAAAAGTACTGAAGTGTGTAACTCCCATTGAAATAAAATGGGAGTTAGATACAAATGCTTTTGAGGCTCTGAGCCATTGTGCTCACAATGATTCTTCCAGGTCCTTTCCTGGCACCATTCAAGAGGGAAGACTGCAACCTTAGCCATGCCGAAGACTCATACACAGGCTGTCACTTCTCCTGTATTAGGAAAGGGATACAATCTCAAGAGATCAGCCAGCTTGTCCTCCAGCATAGAACAGACAAAAACCAATACACAACAGTTAAAAAACAAACAAACTGATGGTGGTAGTTAGCAACAGAGAAAACAGAATTTTACACGTGTTTTGATTTTTAAATATAAAATGACTGAGATGAGTGGAGACTAAGCAAATTTCTTTCAAGTGATCTTAGATGGCAGTTATATATGAACACTGATACAGTACAAACAATAAAATTACTCTAGTAGTTAAATTGGATCAAACAAGGGCTGTGAGTCAGGACACTTGGGTTCTAATCTAGACCCTGACACCAACATGCTGTGATATCTTGGACAAGTCACTTAGGCCTAGATCCTTAAAGATACTTACGCTCCGAGCTCTGATTGAAATCAATGGAAGTTAGGCACCTAAATATCTTTGAGGATCTGGGCTGTATGCCCCAATTCAAGAAACCATTTAAGCACATGCTTAAGTCCAGCCCTGATTAGGACAGCATTTAAGCATACGCTTTACTTTAAACATGTGCTTAAGGACTGTCCTAAACAGGGATGTTTTCCTGAACTGAGAGGCCTTAAAATCTGTCCTCCTCAGTTTTCCTGTCTCTAGAATGGAGTTATTAAAGATCCGTGAAGTACGTTAAGATCTATAGAAAAAAAATACTATCTAAATGTCAAATATTAGTAATAGACGATGAGCCTGCTGATTTTTCCTTTTAAATATCAAGTTGTCTTGGAAGGTAGATTTGCCCATACTCTTGTTCAGCACTCTGATTTCAGGGCATGTTTCAGCTCATACCATATAACATTAACTAATGCAAATGTCTGGAAGTTATTTTTCTTCAATCTTTCAAAACAGAGGAGGGCAAACTACAGCCTGTGGGCTAGATCTGGCCCGTCAGGGCTTTCAATCCAGGCCGCAGGATTGCCAACCCCATGGCGCAGCGGGGCTAAGGCAGGCTCCCTGCCTGCCTTGGTCCCACCCTGCTCCTGGAAGCAGCCAGCACCATGTCCTTGTGGCCCCTGGGGGAGGGAGCGGCAGAGGGCTCCGTGTGCTGCCCTCAACTTCAGGCACCACCCCCTGCAGCTCCTGTTGGCCAGAAATGGGGAACTGCGGCCAATGGGAGCTTCAGAGGTGGTACCCACAGGCAAGGGCAGTGTGCGGTGGAGCCGCCTGCCCCACACCACCCCCAGGAGCCACTGCCGGACATGCTGGCCACTTCTAGGAGCGGCATGGGGCCAGGGCAGGCACGGAGCCTGCCTTCACCCCGTTGCATGCTGCTGCCACCCTGAAGCTGCTCAAGGTAAGCGGAACCAGGCCAGAGCCTGCACTCAAACTCTCCTGCACCCTGCACCACAACCCCCTGCCCTGATCCCACTAACCCCCTCCCGTACCCCCTCCTGCACCCCAATGCCTTGCCTGATCCCCTTCCCGCACACCACACCCCCTCTCACACATCACACTTCCTCCTGCACCCGAACCCCCTGCCCCAGCCCTAGATTCATGGCCCTGTATACAATTTATCCACCCAGATTGGTCATCGAGCCAAAAAGTTTGCACATACCTGTTTTAAAAGGACCGAAACCAAAAGTTCTAGGATTTGCTCTACATATATGTATAATGAGGCGGCAGAGGGTTGTATAAAAGCACTGTGTAAAAATACCAGAAAATGCAATCCAACTCAGATTTATGCCATGTGGATAACACTAGTACCATCCCAAACAAAACAAAGGAGTAAATTCATCCTTTCTGAGACTAATCCACAGTCCACTGAAGTCAATGGAAAGATAGTCATTGACCATAATGGGGTTTGGATCAGACTTATGCTTTTAAAAGAGATTTACAGTAATGGATATTGACTGTTCTTCCTACACTGTGCAAAATGGCGTTCGCACTTCAGCTGACTGCATCCCAGCATGGGCAAGATTTAAAATGCATTGCTCAGTGATAGTGAAAAAGTTAAAAGAATTAAAAGATTTTGCTAGAATCTCTAGCACCAATGACTGTTGAGGCATAGGAACAACACGCTCTAACCAGTGCTTGCTACACAAAACATACTGCACTTTCTTTGAGATTTAAAGGCTTTTTGAAGCATGTCAGTGGAGATGGAGGTCAGTTTGAGTGGCAAACATTTTTGAGATAGAATCACAGGATCTTTTGCTTTGTGAGTGGATTCAGACCTAGGGTACAAGGACAAAGTGACGGTTTTAGGGCTTGTATCCACTTACCAGGGGATCAACATGCAGCGATTGATCCACCAGGAGTCGATTTAACAGGTCTAGTGAATACCTACTAAATCAACTACTGATCATGCTCCCATCGACTCCAGTACTCCATCGAAATGAGAAGCATAAGGTAAGTCGATTGGAGAGTTGCGTAACTTAGGTTGACTTAGCCCCATAGTGTAGCCCTGCCCTCAGTTGATGCAACAGGAGAGTGATTGGCAGTCAATTTAGTCTAAGACCCATTAAATCAACCCATGGTGGATCTATCACTGCATGTCGATCCCCCGGTAAGTGGAGACAAACCCTAACAGCAGACACAGTTCTTTGTGTATGTGAGTGGTTTTCCTGTATCAGAAAGGAGTAGTGAAAACCTTATAAAAATCATGCTTTTTTCTCATTCTGATGAACAGTAGAATGCAGCACATTCTTTTATCCGCACTTTGCCAACTGTAATTGTGGACAGCTCTTTCCAATTAGCACCAGTGTTTGGATCGTATGTTGTACCATACCAATCTCACATCCCCAGATCAAATGACTGGAGTGTACTGGATGAGTCCTGCAGAGTTAAATGTGTTTATGGCTGGACACCTGGCCGTGGTAATGCCTATTCAATTTCTAAAACCATTAATTCTAGTCATGTTGATATGAAAATTTGGATACTAAGTAGGAGGTTTGGTGTGTTTACTGGCCTGTGAACATCCAGAGCGCACATCAAGCTCACAGTTATTGCACAGCAGTGCTGGTGTTGGAATGCTTGGGGGGCGGGGAACAGAAAGTTTTGTGAGTTCTGTATCTTTTTTCCAGTGAGTTCTTAATAGAAACAGATTCTTCCACTCCCTCCTTCATATACTGTAATAATTCCATCAAAACAAGAAAAGGATTTGAGATGGATTTTTCCAAAGGAGTGCAGTGGAGATAGGCTCAAAATCTCAGCCTTATTTCTTAGGGGATCTGTTAAAAGGTATATTTTAAGAAAGAGTACTATGGTTTGCCAGAAGCTGGGAATGGGAGACAGGAAATGGATCACTTGATGTTTACCTCTTCTGTTCATTCCCTCTGAAGCATCTGTCACTGGCCTCTGTCAGAAGACAGAATACTGGGTTAGAAGGACTATTTGTCTGACTCAGTTTGGCCATTCTTATGTTCTTATGGTTTAATGAACTGAGCACAATCCTGACAGCTGAGAACTTTCTAATGTAAGATGTGAAATGGATTTTTTCTGTGGCCGTGACAAGTCATTTAATGTCTCTGTGCCTGTTTCCTCATCTGTAAATGATTCTTGATTATAGTGCTGGAGGAAAGCTAGGCACATCACAAATACAATGTATTATTTCCTTAGTTCACAGAGTTTGAGAAGGCTCAGATCACATTTGCCAAGTGGCATATGAGTGCTAAGTTTTATTATTGTATATAAAAGCATGAGGTCAAATCCGTATGTCCTGACTCAGTTTTTACCAAGGCCTTGTAGTGCTAAGAACTGTACAAAGCAAGTTTAAAAAACAAACAAACAAAAAGGATGAGGAGGAATGGCATTGTGCCTATTCAGCACACAGAGAAGAAGAAAAATCACAAACATGCCTGGAATATGGTTCATTCTGGGTCGAGATTCAGCCCTTGAAAGTTACACAGTGAACTTTACATTTTAAACCAGACAAGGGTCTGGAGATATAATGAATTTGCTCCCTGCCTGGTATTACATGAAGGCAGATGTTAGTGTTTAATATGTAAAAGGTCATTTAATACACACTTCTGCCTCTGGGAAGTATTGGAGAGACACTTAATGAGAAAGCAGTACATGTAGAGCTGTGAGATCATTGCACAGGGGAGTATCATTGGTGAGAGTTAAACTGGGGTCTCCATCTTTCCAAAACATCATGTGCATTGTCATCAGCCTGAAAGTGCAATTCAATTCTGCATGCAGTTTTCTCATACTAAATCACCATTGGTGTGTATAATACTACACAGATTACTTATGACTTTAGTAAATAAGGTTTTTAAAATGTTTAAGAAGCTTCATTTAAAATGCAGAGCCCCCCGGACCAGTTGCCAGGACCCAGGCACTGTGAGTGCCACTGAAAATCAGCTCACATGCCGCCTTCAGCACCCGTGCCATAGGTTGCCTACCCCTGCTGCAGACTGTGGATCTATTGAGTGCCATTTAGCAGAGAACAAGAGGAATGTGGTGCTCCCTTGCTTCATCCCCTTTCACTCTTCCCTTCCTTCATATAAAATGATGGAGAAAAAGGAGAGTAACTTGGAGAGAAAATAAAAAAGGAGGTGTCTAGATAAAGAGAAGAGAGAGTGGATTTGTTGGGAAAGTGTTGGAAGTAAATATGAGGGGAATGTGGGTTAATGAGAAGGGGAAGAGACTGAGGAGCAGGAAGGAGAAAGAAAAATAAAAGACATTCTTAGGGATGAGAAAGTCATAGTATCAACCAATTCATTCCTTCAGGAATAAAAACTCCATAAGAAAGAGAGTTGCCATGGTCAGTTATAAAGATAAGAAGACACAAAGCTTAGCAAAACTGTAGTAGATTTAGGGTTTCCATTTTATACTGGTATAAATTTAAAGTTATGTCTGCTGCATTGTGCTACAGATGTTCCAGCTCCTCAGTCAATGGAGCTATCTATGCTGATTTACAACAGTTCAGGATCTAGCCCTAGTTAGTTTTTCCAGGTTGGAGTTCTCAAAAATTTGACATCTGACACAACAGGACATACAAGAAATGCAGCGAAGCACCACTAGTATCTTTCACAGGATTTGCTGAGGTTTATGCATTTCATAAGGCTGGACTTGGTGCAATGACTTGGATCCTGCTAGAAAACTTCCACTGCTTTGCTTTTTCCTCTTCCTGCTATTTGGGCTGGCATGCCTGTGAAGTTAAGACAGTCTCCTTTAGTGCAATATACAATATAAGGCTGCATTGGGTTTGTAATAGACACCATGAAATTGAAAGCAAAGAATATTTACAAAGGAGTGATCTATAAAAAGGCAAATAAGGACAACCTGAGAATCGTAGACCAGTCAGCTTGACTTTGGTAGCTTTGGCACAAATATGAAGCAATAGATAATACAGCAAATAAACAATCGATTTGTAAGCACCTAGAAAATATTAAGATAAGTAACAGTCAACATGGATTTGTCAACAGCATATTATGTCAAATCAACCTAATAGCCTTCTTTGACAGGGTAACAAACTTTGTGGAGGATGGGAGAAAAGAGTAGATGTGATATATCTCAACTTTAGGGAGGCTTTTAATACTGTCTAATATGATCTTATCATAAGAATATTAGGGAAATATAGCCTATATGAACCTACTATGAGGTGGGTGCACAACTGCTTGGAAAACCGTACCCAGAGAGTAATTATCACTGGTTCAAACTGGAAGTGCATATTGAGTTGGGTCCTGAAGGAATCTTCATGGATCTGGTTCTACTCAATATCTTCAAAAATGCTTTGGAAATGGCACGGAGAGTACACTTATAAAGTTTGCGGATTATACCAAGCTGGGAGGGGTTGCGAGTGCTTTGGAAGGTAGGATTAGAATTCAAAATGATCTTGACAAACTGGAGAAACTGGTTTGCTATAACTTGGATGAAATTCAATAAGGAAAAATGCAAAGTACTGCATGTAGGAAGGAATAATCAAATGCACAAATAAAAAGTGAGAAACGACTGCTTAGGAAGGAGTACTGCAGAAAAGCATCCGAGTTTTGTAGTGTATCACAAACTAAGTATGAGTCAACAATGTAACATTGTTGCAAAGAAAGCAAACATCATTCTGGGCTGTTTTAGCAGGAGTGTAGTAGTAATCAAGGCACAAGTAGTAATTCTTCAACTCTATTCAGCATTGACCAGGCCTCAGTTGGATACTGTGTCCAGTTCTGGGCACCACGCTTTGGGAAAGATGTGGAGAAACTGGAGAAAATTCAGAGGAGAGCAACAAAAATGATTCAAGGTCTAGAAAACATGACCAATGAGGAAAAAGTGAAAAAAATGGCTGTGTTTAATCTGGAGAGGAGAAAACTGAGATGGAGCATGTTTCAAGTACATAAAAGCCTATTATAAAGAGGTTAATAAATTGTTCTCCCTATCCACTGAGGACAGGGCAAGAAATAATGGGCTTAAACTGCAGCAAGAGAGATGTAGGTTAGACATTAGGAAAAAGCTTCCTGTCAGTGTAATTAAGCACTGGAACTAATTATGTAAGGAGGTTGTGGAATCCACGTGATTGGAGTTTTTTCAGGGCAGGTTAGCCAAACACCTCATCAGGGATGTTCTAGATAATGTTTAGTCCAACTTCAGTACAGGGGACTGGACTAGATGACCTACTGATGTCCCTTCCAGTCCAGCATTGCTATGATTCCATGATTGCACCTGTTGAAAGATCAAAAATTTGCTTGTGAAATGTTAATGATCACAGCTATGTGGGAACACCAAAGTGCTGCATTCAAAGATTCAAAGTATTTGTTGGAATGTTCTGTTCCTCTCAGGGGGCCAACCATTTGGACAGAGATGGCTTGAAACAACTTGGAAAGGACTTCTAAAAAGTCCACAGATGGAACACAGCAGGAGAGGCATGCTAGGAGAAATATCTCAGGAGACAGATTTTTTAAGTGCTGCATTGCTCCCTTACTGATCAGGACAAAAATGTACGTGGAGCTAACCACAACTCCCAGGGCTGCTATTTTGGCACTTCAGAGAATCACTGAAGCACTGAGACTGCAGTGAATGGCATTAGCAGGATAGTTCCCACCAGTCTTTCTGACACTTTATTCACCACAGCACTAGGTTAGGGTGGCTGTGGTTGTAGAAGATTGCAAGAGCTAATATGGGGAGACTAGTACACTAGAATGAAATTCACTTCTATCCAGCAGGATAGGATAAGGCTTTATGAAGTATGCAAGACCCACGTTAAGGGCACAATGGGATGTGGGCTTTGCAGGCCCTCAATACTGGGGTGAATTTCCACCCGAAATACAGAGTAAAAAAAGAATTTTAATTGAGTTAATCACAAAACCAACATCAGATAAAAATACTAAACTTTCCCTAGAAAGGTGCCCTCTATTTAAACTAGTGCTTGGCAGTGTTTTAGGATATAAAAGATGTCCTTGGTTTTGGATTTGATTCCCATTGTCAGTTTGGAATGCACGTATGTAAGCAAAGTTAATGTCAGCAGCGCTCTAGTCTCCAAGAGCAGCTTTTCTGAATCATATTCTGGCTAGAAATATAAGAATGCAATCTGGCAGAAGGTGACTTTGCATCTGAAAACGAGTGACTCATTATACACCTCCTGCTTTAATCAGCAGGTCATCCAGTTCTGCTTTTTAACCGCACTGTTATGGATCTGAGAACCACTGCAAGAGGGGAGGAGGTGCACTGCCTGCATGTTAATGGATGGAGATATCATGCCTGTGTAGGACAGCAACAGGCATAATATCTCCCACAGCACTTCAGATTCTCCCAGAGCATTTTACAGAGCTCAGTTATCAGTGGTTCTTGTTGTTCCCTTTCTCTGCCAGTGTGCAGAGGGGTGAGATCGTAACTATCGGTATCAGTCCAGGTCTGAGAACATCCCACATTCTAAGCGAACACCTGAGGATGTCTGCAGCTCTCTCCACTCCATCCTCCAGGAGGGGGTTGGATTTGTTGTGTTTCACCTTCCTTCACTCTACCCAGCACTCTGTGTCTCCTGGAGTTCATGAGAAACAAATAGTTGTATCCTTGCTGCCTCCTGCACAAGCAACCATCATGTGACCTTAAGGAGACACTGGGTTTTCTCCATAGAGAACAATACAACATCACCACCTACCTCCTTCTGCCATATTGTACGTAGCTTTTCATCCACACGATCTAGGAATGCTGTGTGGACACCACGTTGCCTTCTGTGTCTCTAGGAATAGAATAATAAGGATTAATTAGAGCAATTAAATGATACACAGGGCATGAGAATGCTCTTATGGTCTTTGATGGGAGGGTTAAAGAACCAGAATCTTGGACATGCTTACACATCTGAATCAGGGAATAGGGCATCCAAATGTCTATTCAGGCACATTTGTATATGCAATCACCTTATTTGCTTGTGCAAATATTACAAGTATTACTTTTAAATAGCAAAACTATTGCTGCAAATAGATTTGGTACAGATGATCTAATGTCTCTAATCATTACACAAGAGGACAACTTCATAACTTGGGGCATCTGCTACCCAAACAATATCCGTGTTCAATACATTCTCCATTAACATTAATGGGAGTTGAGTGCATGCACTGGGAGCAGAGATCCTTTTATGTTTAGAGACATTTTAGCTTTAAATGCTTGGTTTATGTTTCTAAGCCTTCCCAATATCATTCCCTCCCCCTCACCTTCGGAAATAGTCAACGTTTTGCACAGAGAATATGACACCCACCCCTAGACCCCAGTAATGAACTTCCTTCCACATGGTTCCCTGACAGTTTGAAGATATAAGGGTATGCGCCATTGCCATGTGCTGTGTTGTATAATTTAACATTAAGGGCTTAATTTTCAAAGCAACCCCAAGATAATTACTCTCCCAACTTCCACGAGGATCAGTGGGAGTCCCACACCTAACCCCCCCACCAGGTACAAACTACATCCAGGGACAGGGGAGAACCCAACAATCCATCTGCTGAGTCTCCTAAACTCTCCAGCAGTCTGGTGCCCTCATTAGCTGCATCAAAACTACACTTCTACCTTGATATAACGCTGTCCTCAGGAGTCAAAAAATCTTACCGCATTATAGGTGAAACCGTGTTATATTGAACTTGCTTTGATCCACCGGAGCATGCAGCTCCGCCCCCCGAGTGCTGCTTTACCGCATTATATCAGGTCTCATTATATCGAGGTAGGGGTGTACCTACAACGTCCCTAAGGGCCTGATCTGAAGCCCAATGGAGTACAACAGAAAGACAGGGAGCTTGGCTCAGGGTTCAACTAACCGTAAATGAAGCAGACTTCGGTGGCCAAGGGTTCTTTGGCAGAATTAGCCTGGATTCCCATTTGCATTCACGAGGCTTGTATGTAATGAATCTCCCCTTGGTGTCCTTTTGCTTGTCTTTCAATGGCTGAAGTCCATGAACTGAAGAAGTTAAGTAAACAACATGCTAGCAGTTATAAAACAGGCAGTCTGTGCTCTGGAGTTATATCTTACATCACTATTGCCAGGAGCTCTAGGATCATCGGGGTTTGGGGAGCTGTAAGCAGATGGAAGTTTGGGACAGCGTCCCAGAAAGAGGAGTGTGAAATGTGTAAATGCATATCCCTTGTGAACGCCCTGCCCGTCCCATTGCTGTAAATGTTTGATGATATTAATGTTTTACTGTACAGGGTATATATGTATGGTGGCCATAACTATTGTGTAATTGTTGACAAGAAACATGTGAATTACAGTAAGAGCATTCTTCCCATGTTCCATCTGCTTAATATAAGATAGCACAAGCTAACTCTGGGCAGAGTTTGCATAAGGAAGAGCACATACATTGAGTTCAAATCCACAGATCTCAAATTCTAACCCTCAGCTGTGCCATGTAATTATGGCCCTGCATTAGGAGCGTTTGGAGCTGCAGTGCCTCTGAAGAATTCCTCCCTGAACTTCCCCACATGCAGGCAAGCACACCTGCAGCTATCCATCTCCAGAGAGTCAGCTTGCACCCCTTCTGGGCAGGCCTCATTCAGAGGGCTGGTATTGAGGAGCAGAGAGGCCTGGCCCTGCTTCCTCACTGCACTCTGGGATTGTGGATGCCCCCTGTGCCCCCCCAAGGGCAGAGACTGCAGTTGTGCCTGTCCATTATGCAGGCCATGCAAATGACTCAAAGATCTCTTGTGCCCACTCCCCCTGCCATACACTTTCACATGGGTCAGGCACAATCTAGCTCTAACAGTGAAATTTAGCTGACTTATGAACTGCTATCTACAGTAAATCTATGTCTGGAAGCAATTTATCCATCCACTGTTACTTTCATATATGAATGCTACTCCCACTGCCAGAATCCAGTGATCTAGGATGAGGATCTGACCCTGCCCTCATGAGGTATTCTGAGACAATGAGATGATGTGCATGAGTCAGGTCTATGCCACAGGCCCCATATGTTAATTAGGGGAATAAACTTTAATTTGTATACTAATTGTCCAGACATATTGGCATTCAGTGCCTTATGCTTCATTTGAGGCTACTTAACCTCCCCTAAGGTCATTTACCTCACAGCCTTATTCCTACCCTCTGAAGTTACCACATAGATAGCTAACTTCTACAGTACAATGAGTTTGCATATCAGCAAAAACTTACCTGCATTTAAATGCTGAGATTTGAACTTTAAATTGAAAGGGTCTCTGGGGTAACTTGTCACAAAGTCTGGTATATTAGTTTCATACTGCACAAGACAAAGGAACATTGCAATGTCAGACGTGTCATCATACTAAAACCAAGAGTCAGAGAAGCCCTTATGTGCTGAAATTAGACAAAAGGCAAGATATACCAGTACATCAAAAATAGCTTTAATGGCTTTTCAATTCATAAAACAAAAGATTTAGGGTTAGATCTCCAGCTAGCTAAATTGGTATAGTGCCAATGGCACTACACCAGCTAAACATCTCGTCATTAGCTTACTTGCCCAGAGATAAGCTCTCTGAGGTAGGAACCATCTTTATATTCTGTTCATATAGCATCTAGCACAATGGGATCCTGGTCCATGAGTGGGGCTGCTAAGCACTACCACAGTATAATTAATAATAGCAGCACAGCATTTTTCCACAGAAAGGAGTCCAGGTCCTAAAACAGCTAAGGATGAGGATGTCTTGGAGTCAATATGTTGAGCTATCTGTACAGAGGGAGTACTTAGGACCATCCTCCATCAACCCCATTTAGTTGACCTAAGGAGCATCATGAATAGACATCTTGTACTAGAGTTGGTCAGGGATTTTTCGAACAAAATAGTCTTTATCAACCAAAGAATTCTCATTCATTGAAACCCAAAACTTTTTGCAGAAATGTATTAATTTCAACACAACTTTCTGAGGTCCATGATGGGGTTTCTGATCATGGCAAATTTTGAAACATCTCAGGTTTTGTCCCAGTGCGGATTGGGAAAATTATTGGAAATGTCAAAATTTTTCAAAGAATGGGAAACTGTTTCCCACCTGCTGTAATCTGTACTCCAGAAAACATGTTTAAGGGAATCCTGTTGCAAGAGAACTAAGACTTGCTAGAAACAATGCTCGAACAAAGCAGACAAGGAGCTTCAAAGAGATGCTTTATTCGAAAGGATGTATTTAGTAAAAAAGGACTCTGGGTTCCAAATAGATAAGATTTAAAATAAACAAACAAAATGTCCTGGAATTTGCAACAAGAGGGCATGAAGGTAGCAGCTTTTGTCTGAATTAATAACCTTTCTCCAAACAGAGTCCTCATGTGCATAGGACAAGATTTGGCCCTAATAAAGTGGACTTAGAAGTCTGCAGGGAAAAGAGACTTTCATTAGGGTAAGTTCTTTCACCTAATTTTGGAGATCCGTGGAAAGCAATGCTAGAAAGGGAATAAGAACACTTCCTTGTTGAAGCCTGCTGCTTCCAATTAGATTGCTAGCATGGTTGACTGGACAGTTGCACACAACAAGAATGAGTTCCTAGGTGTGCTTGCCAAGGTGAGCAATGACGAAAAAACATTTAAAAAAACACACACAGAGCTTTAAGGTGTGTGTGTGGGGGGGGGGGGTAGCTTCTTGTCTCAGTGACTGTTGGGCAGTGGAGTTTATAATTATGGTCAGAGTAATCACTGTTACAGGGAATGGGGCATTGTGGGACAGCTGCTGAAGGACTGTTAGTGTAGACACGTCCCACAATTTGTCTCTATGCCATTTGGGGAGATGATTTTACAGCATCACTGTAATGGGATATTTATGTCGGCTGGAGACAAATTTGAGTGCACAAGTAGGTTGATACAGGTTGACTTACATCGACCTAACTTTGTAGTGTACACCAGGGCCTTAGGTAGAAACACAAACCAAATTCACAAGTTTCTCAGACCTCCACAAGCTGTAATGGATATAAACATACCCGTGTCTACGCAGTGAGTGATCCAGTATTTTGGAAGAAAATTGGTAACCACAAGGTTTAGTGGCGTCTGGGTTAATGATCTGTGTAAGTTATGGGGACATTATGCCTTAGTTAACTGGACATGTGAAAACTGAAATGGTGAGGGCTTGTGCAGCAGAAATAGTCCCAGGGAGAAATTCAGAGGTTACCTAAATGGTGGTGTAAACGACAGACTGGTAATTTGATGAAAGCAGATGTGAAACTATGAACTGATGGAATGTAGTGTAATATACACACCAGTGGGTCAGAATGGAGGACAGCAGGAAAAGCTACTAATACGAGTATGACCTTAAACTCTATTAGCAGCACCTGCTTCTAATCCTATGGGGCCCAATTCTGCCTTCAGTTGCAGGGTGCAGCTCCCACTGATTTCAATGGGAGTTATACCATGTAAGAGAGGGTAACTGGGCTTTTAGTGTGTAAAAAAACCCACCAAATTAAAGCCATTTACATCCACTTACTATCATATAATCTGCATCGACATTTACCTCACCTCTGAATTTTGTGCCTTGTTCTTTTGTCTCAGAATCTGTCACCACCAGAGGTTTGGGGGCTAATATAACCACACCCCTGCAAATTTTTAACATAGATGCACTGAACTGGTGGAAAAAAGTGACTTGCACTAATGTTGCTTATCTCATTACCAAAGTCGTGCAGCTACATCAATGGACAAGGCCTAACCATCCTGATCCTGATCCTAGGAAAACGCAGCAGAACAGGGTGCAAATGTGGCTTTAAACCACTAAAACAGCTCTTCACCAGTTTATGCTGGTCTGATTCTGCCATGACTTAAAAGCAGCTTTGCCCTGATGGCAATGCACAAAGCAGTCCTGACACAGGGGAGCACCTGGGATTGAGACTGTAAGGGCTTGTTGTCTTCATGGAGATTTTTACTGGTATAATTATGTCAGTATAATTGTGCCTGTAAAATTCCCTAGGCAGACTAACCCTCCGTATCTCTCAAATTTGCATCACTCTCCAGAAAAATATTATAGGCTTACTAGACTTGTGCAGTTTGTTTGCCAATTGGCTACAACTGTGGTGGTATGATAAAGTTTAGCAATTGGGGTATGTCTACACAGCAGCTGGGAGAGCGATTCCCAGCATGGATACACAGACATGCACTAGCTCTGCTCCTGTTAGTGCACTAAAAATAGCAGCATGGCCATGACAACACAGGCAGTGGCTGCCTGAGTACAGTTCCCCCCAAACACCTTGGCACAGACTCAGGTGGCTAGCCTGAGCCACTGCCCATGCCGCCACGGCCACACTATAATTTTGAACCCACTAACTTGAGTGGAATTAGCATGTGTACATCTACCTGAGCTAGGAATCACCCCTCCCCACATCCGCTGTGTAAACATACCAGTTCTTTCTTTGTGATGAAAGAGGTGCCAAGGCTCAAGCAATTGTTTTTACATTCATAACAGATGCAGCAAGCCCAGAGGTGCTGGGGCTATGAACTGCCAAGCGCTAGAGGTGCTGGGGCTCAGCCCTGGCAAGCTTACTGGCACAAATTGAGCACTGAAACATACCCTTAGACGCTTAGTTCTGCATTCCTCGGCCTGTTAGAGTGGGGAACCAACCCTTGGGCCTGATCCTGAAGCCAATGGGTGCTGAGGATACTTACCTCTTAGCATGAACTGACTCTCAGTGCAAGGTTGGAATCTGAGTGGCTGGGTGCATATGGTTTCTTTCTGTCAGTGGCAGAGTTTTGCCTGGGAGGCAGAGGTGTGAGGAAAAAACCTTCCTTTCTGAAGTATTTAGTTGAAGGAGAAAAGTTTGGATTTGTGGATTTTAATGGAAATCAGTTTTTCACTAGGATTCCTGTAGAATGAAGGTGTTGAAGCACAAGGAGATTTCCCTTGAGACAGCATTCAGTTAGACAATGTTCTTTTGTCAACAAGAAGGGACTGAAGCCAGGTCTACACTACAAACTTCTGCCAGCACAACTGTGTTGATCGGGGCGCTCTGTGACTGTCAAAGGCCCCTATTGTAGATGCAGCTGTACTGGCAAAGCTGTGTTTTCACCAGTCTAGCTTGTTTCACTCATGGGTGTGCTTTCAGCATGCTGATACAAGCTGTAGCTGTGCCAATATAGTTTGGTCCACCCTAGGAGCACTTTGCTGGCAGAAGAGACCAGTATAACTTAAATACTCCTAGTATAGACAGGGGCCTGAGAATCAGCTTTCAGTTAAACTGAGTTAACACAAAGAATAGGGAAAATAAATTCCCGTGAAAGTAATTTGGCAAAGGAATTTGGCTCGGGGTTATAGCTGTGACTGAAAGAAACTGGAGAGAAGTTATTTATTGTTTTCCTGATAAACGGGACCTATCAAACAAAAAAAAATGCGGCTTTTTTTGGTTTCTTAGTTAATTATAACAAAGGTTTAAAAATTGTTTTGGAGAGAGGAGGGGAAGTTGCTGTTTTTCACCTTAGAAACCTTCTATTTTTCCTGGTTGATTTTTTCCACACTCCTAGCTTTTGTCGCTTTGTGGACAAAACTTTGTAGTGTAGACAAAACCTTAATCTCACCTGTTGAAGCTATTCCACTTGGTATAAAATACTTGAATAGACCTTAGGTCCTCCACACCACCACAATGTCTGTTTTGTGATTGGCATCTCAATTTCTAGGTGAATCTATCCTGAACAACTGAAATGATTCATTTCTACTTTTCCAACTTCTTGTTTTGTTTTGTTTTGACCAAAGCAATTGGCCAAAACAGACATGAATTCACAAAATGTTTCAGTAGACCTGAATCTGCAGGCTTTTTTTTAATTTAAAATTTTTTTTTGTTAGGGGGGAGTTTTGGTTGAAAATTTTAACCCCATTCTACTCTAATGCAAATAAATAATAAATACAAATAATAAATGTAATAATAAGCTTTCTCCTCCAGTTAGCTGGGGAATTCAGGCACTGCTGTTAGAGACCAGACTTTGCAGCCAGTAAGGAGGGAGGAAAAATCATAAGATAAGGGGGAATGAATTAGTCATCAACAAGTCATATTCATTTTTTTTATTTCAATCTCTTATGCAAAATTCATGGAGAGCTCCAAAAAGCTAGATTCATCAGGGAACCCCTGTGCTTTCAACAAAGCTTTTCAGAGACTATTTTTTTCTTAATTATAGCTTGTATCCAGCTGGGTACGGCAGAGTTAGATGTTAACTGCTGCACTTCCTTGTTTGGTCAAAGTTTTTGTTGCAAGAGTGACATCTAGTGGCTTATCTAGTGAGTGGTGTAGCTGTGCTGGTCCCAGGATATTAGAGAGAGAAAGTGGGTGAGGTAATATCTTTTACTGGACCAACTTTTGCTAGTGAGAGAGAGACAAGCTTGCACACAACTCTTCTTCACCTTGCCTCTCTCGCCAACAGAGGTTGGTCCAATAAAAGATATTACCTCACCCACCTTGTCTCTCTAGTGGCCTAAAAAGTTAATTATCATAGATTTTATAGCTAGTGAGAGAGAAATTGCTTCAAATAGTCTAAGGGTATGTCTACACAGCATTTTGGAGCAAGCCTTCCAGCCTGGGTCGATTGCATTGGCCACTGTCGGAAGACAAGATATTGGGCTAGATGGGCCTTTGGTCTGATCCACCATAGCCGTTTCTTATGTTCTTATGTGCTAGAACTGTAAAAATAAGTGTGTAGACAGTGCTTTGAAGTTGCGACTCAGGCTCTGACGCCTAGGGAGAGGAGCGGGCTGAATAGCCCAAGCTGCAACTTCAAAGCGCACACTATACATGAGCAGTAACTTGAACCCCCACCAGGCCAAGTCTGTTGACCTTGGTGGGAGGCTTGTTCCTACTCACTCCAAAGTGCTGTGTAGACGTACCACTACGACATACTCTTACATACCTTACCTGCCTAAAATCATGTGGTTTGGGATCTTGGTATATGCCAGTCTTATATTTTCCATTCTTCACAAACATTATATCCACTTCATATGAGCCCACGTGTGGAAACCTTGTGACAATCTTGGGCAACTCTTTCTTCCTTTTCAAAGCAGTGTGGAACTGTCTGGACTTTATCTCTGGCAGCTGTTGCTTAGTCTCAGATTCTGTGCTATTGGCCTTCTTCAGATCTTCCTTTTCCTTTTCTGGTGGTTTTCGTGAAGGCCTGGAAGATTTATAACATTTGTAGCTAAAATCGGGAGGCTGCTTTTGCCATATATCCCTCTGCGGGGTGGCTTGGAGCGGCTGCACAAAACTTTGACTCTGTGCAAAGGCCAAATCCAGGCATGCAGAAAATTTGATTTGTCTTTCAAAAGAGAAGGTGGGCTGTTTGCCTTTGTAACTAGTGGTGAGCATTATGGGATTTTTCCTCACAGGTATTTTAACCCCTGGAAAAAAAAATGCATATGATTAATAATTGTTTTGCATGAGTTTAGCACTGACTACGTATCCAGTGCTGCACAGTATTATTGTAGTTAAGATAAATGAATGTCTGTAAAACTTTGGATTTCATTACATTTCATTCAATATCAGTATTTAGAATAATATCATTGGGTGGTTATAGCTGGGAACCGGGGAAGGATGATTTTGTAATTATGGCACCAAACTGGGACTCTGGAACTGGGTTCAATGTCTTGCTCCACCAGAGATTCTATTCCATTCTACATAGGTTCCTATACCTCACTCAATCACCGTAGTATCTGCATTGTCCTGGATGAGTCCCATAGGCCTCAATTCTGTAAGCTGATCTGAACAAGTGAACCCCCACTTACAGCCCCATTAAAGTGAACTGGATATGAATAAGGTTAAGAATTTGTCATGGTTATTTTTAGTAAACATCACAGACAAACAAAAAAACAAAACAAAACAAAACAAAAACAAAAAAAACACAGAAGCCCATGACCTGTACCTGACTTTTGCTAAAAATATCCATGACAAAATGGGTAGGGTCGAGTCCAGAGGGTGGCTGGGAGTTCCAGGGCAGTGGCTGGGAGCTGAAGGGGACAGCTGAGCACTCTGAAGTCCTACCAGTGCCACTGGTGGCTCAGAGCTGTGGATCCCTCCTCTTTCCCCCCACCCCCCGCGGAAGATGGGAGCTCCAGGGTCTCTCCATTGCCCGTGGCAACTGGGAGCCCCAGGACCGCTGTTGGCTGACAACTCCAGCCCCGCTGCCCTGGGGCTGAAGTGGAAAATATCACAGAGGTCTCTGGAAGTCATGGATTCCGTGACTTCTGTGACCTCCTTGACATAATTGTAGCCATAATTATAGACCCCTTACACTTGTGCCTGTCATCTTGTAAGATCAGGATTTTGATCTTTCTGTGCGTCAGTTCCCCATCTTTAGAATGGAGATAGTAGTGCTGCCCTTCTCCCACCATTTGTTTTTCTTGTCTATTTAGAACTTGTCTAGACAAACAGCATGTGGCAAGCTGGGGTGTAAGTCTACAGCACACTAGTCTAGGGTTGCCAAGTGTCCAGTTTTCGACTGGCACGCCCGGTCGAAAAGGAGCCCTGGTGGCTCCATCAGCACTGCTGATCAGGCATTAAAAGTCCGGTTGGCAGTGCAGTGAGGTTGGCAAGCTCCTTGTCCAGCTTTGTGGGCTCCCAGGAAGCTGCCAGCATGTCCAGCTCCCAGGAGTAGGGGCAGCCACGGGGGCTCCATGCACTTCCCCCACCTTGAGCGCCGGCTCCGCAGCTCCCATGGGCCAGGAAACAATTGGCCTGTGAGCCAGAGGGACATGCAAGCTACTTCTGGGAGCAACCTGAGGTAAGCGCCTCCCTGAGCCCCTTCCTGCATCACAAGCCCCTGTCCCAGCCCTTAGCCCTCTCCCACACCTCAGCCTCCTGCTCCAACCCCAGCCCCCAGCCCAGACCCCCCTCCTGCACCCCAAATCCCTCATCCCTGGCCCCATCCCAGAGCCCGCACCCCCAGCAGGAGCCCTCACCTCCTCAACTCCTTCCGCATCCCAACCCCCAGTCCAGAGCCCCTTCCTGCACCCTGAACCCCTCATTTCTGGTTCCAGCCCGGAGCCTGCACTCCCAGTCTAGAGTCCGTGCACCCTCCCACACCCCATGCCCTGCTTACGTTCAGAGCCCCTTCCCACACCACGAACGCTTTGGTCCCACACTCCAGTGCGGACCCCCTTCCTGAACCCCAAACACCTCATCCCCGGGCCCACCGAAGAGACTGCATCCCCAGGCAGAGCCCTCAACCCCTCCTACACCCCAACCTCCTGTCCCAGCCTGGTGATAATGAGCAAGTAAGGGTGAGTGGGGGAGAGTGAGCGACAGAGGGAGGGGGGATGGAGAGAGTGGAGGCAGGGCCTAGGAAAAGGGGTGTGGCCTCAGGGAAGGGGCAGGGCAACCGTGTTCCATTTTCTGTGATTAGAAAGTTGGCAACCCTATACTAGCCTTGCCACACACTAACTCTCCATGGGGACCCTAGGGCATATTGACCTACTCCTGTTTCAAAGAAGATTGAAACACACTAAGGAATTTTTAGTATTCAGCAGCGATGTCCGCTCAGACAGTTATTACATGGCATCGCGGTGCACTGTAGATGTATATCCCAGCTTGCCATGCACTGCTTGTTCATGTAGACAATCCCTTGGATTATAGGTTCTTCAGGGTATACTCTGTCTCTTAGTATGTGTACGTAGATCATCCAGAACAATGGAGCCTTGATGTCAGGTAGGACCTGTAGGCAGAGTTGGTAGAGTTTTACACCCACTTTGATCAAGTATAAATGACTACATTAAGTGCAAGGCTGAGAAGAATCAAGCCCATGGCCACATTCTCCATCCTGCCTGGTGCAGGAACGGAACTGGGGTAGGATAAAGGCGGCTTTTGTGCCATCTTTGTGATTCTCCACATTCTTGGATCTGCCCTCACTGCACTGGTCTGATTTATACCAAGCTGCAATGTCCAGCTAGAAACTGCTGCATCAGCCAAGGATGGCTAGTGTGTAACTGATCCGCTTATAGACCCCTTACACCACTGAAGCGACATTAATCGGATAACAGGCAATAGAGAATTTATCCCAGTCTCCCTAGTTACATACTGCTTGGCTCAATCCACAGAGGAATTCCCATTGATCTCAAAGACAGTTCTATAGCTAATTTCCTTTTCTTTTTAGATTGTATTTTTAAAAGTAGTTTTTAATGAATTCCTGGAGTCTCAGGCAAAGTTTTGAAAAACTGCATTTGATTTTAATGGCATTACATCAGGACCTTGGCTAACATATTAGGATACCAAAAAATCATAATGTTAAGATTCCACCGGCCCCCACCCCTTTTTTTCATATTACTAAGGAAGCCTGCATAAAAACTGGAACCTTACTGCTTAGCTGTTCATCTGCTCTTGCTACTTATTATTTATCTCTTTGAAGTCATAATCTTCTATGACATCACAGTGAATTACTGTGGACATATCTGCATGATATCACAGAGGATTATGAATAGAGAATGGCCCACGTGAAAACACCAGAGCTGAACCCCCACCCCAAAATCTTTGGAGGCTGTTTGACATCTGAAGCCAGGTCAGAATTTTACAGATAGTATGCATCTGGATTTGAAGTCCAGAACTGAACGTCTGCAATGTCAATTCAGAGTGACTTGAGCCCACTCTCAGGACTCTATCTGCATTAAGGAAATTCATAAGTATGCTGTGCAAGTTATGGTTTATGTTGATGTGGCTTCAATGGATAACCTACGAAAGCAACATTTTACCAGCAAAAGTCACGCTCTGCACTAGTGCGGCCCTATGCATTAGGAGATTTGCACCAGTGTTAATTGCTCCAAGGTAGGTTTCCTTAATGTAGACAGTGCCCAATTACAACTTCAAGTGAAGGATAAGTAGCAGGCCCAGATAAATTCCAAAGCAACTAAGGTTTCATCTTAACATAAATATCCAGAGCATTAGGAAGTGGGGTAAGAGAAATTCCTAGACTCCAACATCTGGAGTGGTCTCACTGGAGGTTCCATTGAACAGGTTCATATTCATTTCAGTGCAGGATTGGGTCTCAGATTTATGTCCTGACCACAATCAAATTATCCTCAGAATATCAAACACTCATCATGAAGCAGCTCCTGACCCAAGTGCACAACCTAGGTACCCAGTTCTGGACTTGAGAGATTACTGGAGGCTCGGGCTGAAGAATCCTAGCATCAGGCCATGAAGCAGCAGCAGCAGTGCTTTTGCCCTTGCAACTTCTGCTTCCTCCACTCCACAGGGCAAATGGAAAGAGATTTATATAATGTAAAGCCAGAAGGGACCTTTGTGATCAGGGCCGGCTTTAGGTCGATTCACCCAGTTCCCCAGAATTGGGCCCCGTACCTAAGAGGGCCCCACGCTGGCACCTTTTAAAGTTTTCCTCACCCTCCGGTGCTCTGGGGGTCTTTGGTGGCATTTCGGTGGCAGGTCCTTGAGTGCCGCTGAAGACCCGGAGCGCCACCAGGGGAGTATGAATCAGGCCCCACACTTGCTAAAGCCAGCCCTGATTGCGATCATCTAGCCTGATTGTGATCATCAAAGACATAGAATTTCCTCAAAATAATTATTTTGAACGAGAACATATCTGAAATCAAGACTGGATTTTTTTTTTTGTCACTGATGAAGAATCCACTATGTTCCTAACTGTTTCAATGATTAGTTATCCTCCCTGTTAAAAATTTACACTTTATTTCCAGTCTCAATTTCTCTAGCTTCAAACTTCCAGCCATTTGGACCTTCTTATAATTTAGTCTGCCACACTGAAAAGCTCATTATCAAATATTTGTCCCGTGTAGATACTTATAATAGGTCAGACCTTAACCTTCTCTTTGTTAAGGTAAATAAATTGAGCTCCTTGAGTCTATAACTTTAAGGCAGTGTTTCTTAATAACTGATCTGTGGACTGGCACCAGTCTCTGAGATCTTTGTGATATAGTTGAGGAAGGCAGCAGACCAGTCCCTGATCTCAAAAGGGTTGAGAAACACTGCTTTAAGGCATGTTTTATAATCCTTTAACTATTCTCATAGCTCTTCTTTGAATCCTTTCCAACTGATCAACATTCTTGAATTGTGAGCACCAGAATGAATATAGCATTCCAGCAGAGGTCACACTACTGCCAAACAGAGGTAAAAATAATCTCTCTACTTCTACTCAAGATTCCCCTATGATCGCATTAGCTCTTTTGGGCACAGCATCACACTGGGAGCTCATGTTCAGCTCATGATCCACTATGTCCCCCCCTAAATGTTTTTCAGAGTCACTGCTTCCCAGGATAGAGACCCCTATCTTATAAGTATGGCCTACATTCTTTGTTCCTAGTTGTATACATTTACATTTAGCCACACTAAAAATGCGTATTGTTTGCTTGCGGTCAGTTTACGAAGCAATCCAGATCACTTTGTATCAGTGACCTGTCCTCTTCATTTACCACTCCTCAAATCTTTGTGATCTCTGCAAACTATCACTGATGATTTTATGTTTTCTTCAGGTCATTAATGATGTTGAATAGCATAGGGCCAAGAACCGATCCATGTAGGGCCCCAATAGAAACACAACCATTTGATGATAGTTCCCCATTTACAATTACATTATGAGACCTATCAGTCAGTGTTTAATCCATTTGATGTGTGCCATATTAGTTTTGCATAATTCTAGCTTTTTAAATTAAAATATCATGTGGTACCTTGTCAAATGTCTTACAGAAGTCTAAATACTGGATATCACTATTGCCTTTATCAAACTTATAATCTCTTCAAAAATATCAAGTTAGTTTGACAGGATCTATTTTCCATAAATCAATGTTGAATGGCATTAATCACATTTCCCGCCTTTAATACTTTAATAAAAAAGTCTCATTTCAGCTGCTCCATTATCAATATCAGACCGACAGGCCTATTATTTATCAGGTCATCCCAGTCTCCTCTTTCCAAATATTGGCACAACATTAGCTTTCTTCCAGTCTACTGGAACTTTCCCAGGACTCCAAGACCTATTGAAAAAAATCAGCAATAATGGTTCAGCAAGCTCCTCAGTCAGCTCTTTTAAAACACCTGAATGCAAGTTATCCACAACTGCTAATTTAAAAATGTCTAAATGCTGTTTAGGATACTCATGAGTTACTGTTGGAACAGCAAGAGCATCCTCATATGATGACTACATCATCTGGCTGTTTTCCAAACACAGGAAAGAAATATTTATAGAACTCTTCTGCCCTTTCTGCATTATTATTGATAATTCTACCATTATCCTCTAGAAAGAGGATGCAGATTGTCATGGCTCTACTGACCCTGTTCCTCAACCATCCTTCCTTGTCCCCTCACAGCAAGGCCTTATGGTAATCAGGAGGTTTGCAACCCCTCTGGTGGGCTTCCAGAGTCCTGCCCCACTCCTGCCCAATAGAACTGCAGGAAGGCAGGCCCTATGGGAAGAGAAACGAGGAGAATAGATAATTTGCCTCATCATGAGTAACCATCATGTATATTTCACTTGTTTTTAATACTTAACAAAATTCTCCCTAGATTATTCATTTACTTAGAACTATCTCCTTGTGTATTTACAGCCACAGAGTGTTTCTGGGTCCTGTTTTTAGGCTTTAATTGGGCAAAAGGAAGAGGTTGGGATTATCCATAAACTTCACCAAAGAAACGGTCACACTTACAATACGGTTACCCTCTCGGCTCTGTAGAGTCTGCCCTCTTGATTTATGGTCGGGGCCAGCTCCAGGCACCAGCTTAGCAAGCAGGTGCTTGGAGCGGCCACTCTGGAGCAGGGCAGCAGGTTCAGGTATTCGTCTGCAATTTGGCGGAGGGTCCCTCACTCCCACTCGGAGCGAAGGACCTCCTGCTGAATTGCTGCAGATTGCAATCATGGCTTTTTTTATTTCTTTTTTTTTTTGGGGGGGCTGCTTGGGGTGGCAAAACTCCTGGAGCCAGCCCTGTTTACGATGCATGTTTTAGTAGCTTAGAAACAGACCCCTTAATCGCCGGGTGCACACAGCATTCATACATGTGGTGACAACCACAAAAGCAGCCCCAAAGAGAAGAATTTAACAGAAGGGGTTAAGAGACACCACTCACCACTCTGTAAAGTCAGGTTTCTCTGCCCAGCTTCATGTGTGGTATCACACAGCCAGGCTTCTCTTCTCTACAGTGCTAGGGGACGATGAGCAAAGACATGAACTCACAGCACATGTTTATTCTGGGAACTAATTATTCTTTTGTTGTACAAAAGAGCTCAAATGTATAATCTGGCTCTGCCCATCTGGGTTGCTAAGAAACAGGATCATTTCGCCTTAGGGCTTGATTGAGAATTCAGAAATGAAAATAGTGCCTCAGTTGGCTGCATAAAATTAAACTTGAAATCTAGCAACAAGGCCACAAGTTTATTGCAATTGTTTCAAATGTTAGAAAACAAAGATATTAGAAAGTAAATATGATCCAGGGGGAGAGAGCAGCAAGTTGAAAGGAGAGCAGATCTGTGGCATTTTGTATGGAGTCAAGCGATGGAATTTTGCTGAACACACTTTTTTCTGGAAACATAGGGCCAGAATCTTTGCTGTTCTGCACCTTGTTTAGTCATATAGTAGTACACAGTGTATGCAATGCAACTGTGAGTGAGAATGGTGATGTTTTGCACCAATATAACACTCACTTTTCACTGATGTAAGTGACTATAAGGTGCAGGGTAACAGAGAATCAAGTCTTTCATTTGTATTTCAGTTGGTAACTAGTCTAACTCATTTACTGATTACCACCCCCTACCCTCCAAAGTACACTCTCCTACAATTTTATAGATTATATAACTTTAAAGGAAAAATACACACAGAGTATTTGCAATGTGTGCTCATGGCATGCCTTCAGCATAAGGAATTGCGAATGACAAAGTGTGAAGTTATAAATACATTATAATGCCTGCCTACCTTGATGTCCTGTGATTATTTCACATAGGAAAACCGAGTATGGCACAAACATTTAGTTGCAAAACCTGTTTCAGATTTCAATGCAAATTTTAACCTCAGGCCAGGACCCCAGAAAACATTGCAACTCTAGGCCAAGCTTTGAGCAAGACTGGTCTGAGTTATGGCTTTCACCTTGGTAAGCCTTGGTAGTTTCTTATTCTAGGAGGAAACCAAACAAAACTATAGTGAGTCTATTCATAACGGACTCAACTGGGGATGAAAAAATCACAAAAACATAATGGAGACATCCAGCTGTGCTACCACCAAAACTGAGTGACCACTTCCCTGGTTTTATTATTCTCACACAGAGCACACCTCCAAAAGAACAGCCAGATTTGGTTCTGACTTACCCACATGTCAATCTGGAGCAACTCCATTGACTTCAGTGGAGTTGCTCCAGATTTACACAGGTGTAACTGATCAGAATCTGGCCATTAGATTGTAACTTCATCCAGGCAGGCAGAACTTTTGTCCTTTAATATTTTTGTTTAGTGTTTATATAAATAGATAGTAAAGCAAAATGCAACTTCTCACGGCTTCAACCCAAAACCAAGTTGGCAGTTTCAGCTGAGATGTGTGATAAGGTTTTGGCTTTGAAGGAAAGATCATGCAGGCATGCTGAGTTAAAATCAGGGGATGCATTTGCATTAATCTTCTGCAAACCAGCACTGCTGAGGTTGCAGTTTCTTTGAAGAGAAAATGCCTTCAAATTTCACATCATAAATTTTTAAACTAATTTGAAATAATTTTGATTGCCACTAGATGGCAGCCTATTACTTGCTATATCAAAGAGTAAAGCACTGAAAATTAGGAAAGGACCTTTTTGATCTAGATCTGCAGTGCAAGTGAGCATGATATTTTTCTAATAAAAATAACCATAAATGTGCATCTAAATGCACTTTACTATTACAATTAAATATGATTAAGCAGACCATGTACTACCGCAGATAGAGCAAAGTGGGAAACTAAGAGGATTTTAATTGGAGACATTAAATCATTGTGAGATCTTGGGAAAATCGTGTGTGTGACTGAATATGGCTGGAAAATTATGTAAAGAGGATCTCACATTGAAAACCACATGCTGCAATTGAACTGAGCTATGCCTATTAATAGCTTCTCCTACAGAAAATAAATGTCCGAACAATATGATTCTATACCACCATTTATTTTTAATTATTTTACTTATATTGTTTGTATTCTGTTTCATCAACACCTTGGAAAAGGCAACATCATCCAAACACTGCTTTAAGAAAAACTATTCCATTTTATATCATTAAAAGGACTTTTCACATGTGCTGGTTTTAGTTTTCCTTAAGCTTTTCTTATCATAGAATCATAGATTATTATTATATGGAAGGGACCTCAAGAGATCATCTAATCCAACCCCCTGCTCAAAGCAGTACCAGTCCCCACATGGCCCCCTCAAGGACTGAACTCACAACCCTTGGTTTAGCAGACCAATGCTCAAACCATGGAGCTATCCCTCCCACTCATCATGCAGTATGGACTCCCATTGCAGTAACTTTATTCCAAAAATTCATGGAATCATGAAAGGAGTTTTACTATTGAGTCTGAAGGCAGCTGCACTTCATTATAAATACTCTTCAGGCTATGAGAGGAGTAGATTCTTTGTCAGGAAATTCACGTGGACACCATTGGATACTTATGAATCTGATTCTGATCTCACACTGGTGCAAAATATTAGTAACCACACTGAACCAATGATGTTAAAGACAACATAGAAGTGTGAGATCAGGATTAAGCACGTAGTAGAAAAGTATTGGAAGCTGCACCAAACAGGATATAATCATAAGTACTACCATCCTCACGTATCAGAGCATAATGCTAATCCTCTGATGTCAGGGAAAGGTTTCCTTTCCCCTCATGCCTATGGAGTGGGATTTGGGCAAGAGCATTATTGGACATTATGGACCAGATTATGCTCTCTGCTACACTGGTGTAAATATGGAATAAGCAAGGCCGGGGCACCCTAGGCGAAACTTCCACCTTGCACCCTCCCCCATCCCCGAGCCCTCGCTCTGAGGTGCTCCCCCTTGTGCCCGCTCCCGGCCCCAGCTCATCCCTGCCCCACCTCCTCCCTGAGCACGCTGTGGCTGCTTCACTTCTCCCCCCTACCAGGCTTGCGGAGCCAATCAGCTAAGGCGCCGCAAGCCTGGGAGGCGAGAGAAATGAAGCAGCCACGGGGTGCTCAAGGGGGAGGTGGGGCAGAGGAGGTGGGGCGGGGAGTTTCCCTGTGTGCCGCCCCCTCCCCCTTACTTGCTGCAGGCGTCCCTCCCTGCGCTCCCCTTCCTCAGCTCCCTCCGCCTAAATGCTGGCTGCAACCGGGGTGGCCAAAGAACTGGCTGCCGCAGTTGCTGCCGAAGAAAATGCCACCCCCCAAATCCTAGCGCCCTAGACGACTGCCTAGGTCGCCTAAATGATTGCACCGGCTCTGAGAATAAGCTTTCTTCTTACTCCTTGAAATCCAGTTGCTGACTAGACAGGGTCACTCCAGAGTTACATCAGTGTATTTGAGAGTAGAATATTGCCCACTGTCTCATCTACTCTGGGGAACAGCTCTCCAAACTCAGGTCTCCGGGAGATCATTTCCTGATCACTCATATGCTTTGCTCAGAGATGTGAGATAGGCAAGCAGAGCAGTCTCCCAGGATAGACAGGAAAGCAATGACCTCAGATGCTGCTTCAGGAGCAACAGACAGGTGGAATATTTTGGATGGCCAGGAAACCATAAAAAGTAAATTGCAACCCAGCCCATACATATCACATTTCCATCCTCCAACCTTAGTGGTTTCAGTTGGGTTTGGGGGGCATTTTTCATCTCCTTTATAAGGTATTGGTTTGATTCTCCAGTGCTTGCAGCAGCTTTGCACTACTCCAGTGCATATGGGAATCCTGAATGGAGAGGAGGTATAGAACCATTGTAGTGGTTTCTAGGCTGCCTCCCTCTGAGCCACCAATGTGGGGAGAGTGGCCAGGAGAAAGAGGGAAAAGTGAAGATACCCCTGCTAATTGCCAGCTGCTGGTGTGTGTGTGTGTGTGTGTCGGTAGAAGGCTACACCACCTCCTGGCCAAATTGATACTGTACTGAATATGCAGCTGGAACCAGCTGTGCCAAGCCAGCCCAAGAATGTCAGTAAAACAAGTTTGGGTGAAACAAGGAAGATCAGGGGCCTCATTTCTAATTAAATCCTGAATAGTTGAAACTTCATTGCCACTAATCTTGCATTTTACAGCATGGACCTAAGACAGGGCTCTGTCTGCAACCCCTCTGCCTCTTGAGAGCATTCACTACGGGCAAGAGCAGCACAGCTAAGATTAAACATTTTCACTTGGGATTATGCCATACATGTGTTTTTTCCCTGCCTTGTCCATCCCCTGATTATTACCCTGGGCTCAAGGGACCCAAAGCCTCCATATTCCCAGCAATTGTTCAGCCTTTCTGGTTCCCTTAAGACAGCCTTTGAAGAACCACAGCTGCTATTCCCAGAATGAGGCTATTCAGGACAGACTGCAAAGCCACTTTAGCCCATTTCTCCCAACTCCCAGAATTTAATTTATTCACTCCCACCTCTTTTAATCCCCTCATCTCTCACCCTGCCAGACGCTAATTGTCCTTTGAGCTGTTACATTTTAATCAACAAACATTGAAAAAAAAAACTTTTTTGGAGTTTTTTTTCCCCAAGAAAACAATGAAACATTTTTATGGGAAGTTTAGAAAAATTATAAATTTGAATGAAAAATAATTGTCCTTTTCCAGCCAATTCTGGTACCTCTGTATGGTGGGTTTTTCAAAATGCAAAATAGAGCTGAAAAGTAAAAGCAAACAAACAAGCAATGACTTGGCAGCAGGTGAAATTAATAATGAAGCCATCATAATTCACAGTGACTTACCAAATCCCAGCCTATTATAGGGTGGATTGGCCTTTTAAGAAAGTTTGGTTTAGTTCCCACCTGTGACTAATCAGCTGCCTCCCAGGTTGTCAGATAAAAGACCAACAAGCTGCTCAGCTGTTTGTCTCATCTGCAGGAAGTAGGCAGGTGTCTACTGGAGACCCTGGTTCATACGAAAGACTGTTTATATGACAGGTTTCAGAGTAGCAGCCTGTTAGTCTGTATCAGCAAAAAGAACAGGAGTACTTGTGGCACCTTAGAGACTAACAAATTTATTTGAGCATAAGCTTTCATGGGCTACAGCCGACTTCATTGGATGCATAGAATGGAACATACAGTTAGAAGATATTTATACATACAGAGAACATGAAAAGGTGGAAGTACCTATACCAACTGTAAGAGGTTAATTAATTAAGAGAAGCTATTATTAGCAGGGGAGAAAAACTTTAGAAGTGATAATTAAGATGGTCCATTTTGGACAGTTGACACAAAGGTGATAGGATACTTTAACATGGGGAAATAGATTCAATTAGTGTAATGACCGAGCCATTCCCAGTCTCTGTTCAAACCAAAGTTAAATGGTATCTAGTTTGCATATTAATTCAAGTTCAGCAGCTTCTTGTTGGAGTCTGTTTTTGAAGCTTTTCTGTTGCAAAATTGCTACCTTAACATCTGTCACTGAGTGGTTAGAGAGGCTGAAGTGTTCTCCTACTGGTTTTTGAATGTTATGATTCCTGATGTCAGATTTGTGTCCATTTATTCTTTTGCGTAGAGACTGTCTGGTTTGGCCAATGTACATGGCAGAGAGGCATTGCTGGCACATGATGGCATACATCACGTTGGTAGATGTGCAGGTGAATGAGCCTCTGATGGTGTGGCTGATGTGATTAGGTCTTATGATGGTGTCACTTGAATAGATATGTGGACAGAGTTGGCATTGGGCTTTGTTGCAAGGATAGGTTCCTGGGTTAGTGTTTTTGTTATATGGTGTGTGGTTCCTGGTGAGTATTTGCTTCAGGTTGGGGGCTGTCTGTAAGCGAGGACAGGCCTGTCTCCCAAGGTCTGTGAGAGTGAGGGATCATCTTTCAGGATAGGTTGTAAATCTTTGATGATGCGCTGGAGAGGTTTTCATGTTCTTTGTATGTATAAATATCTTCTTACTATATGATCCATTCTATGCATCCAGTGAAGTGGGCTGTAGCCCACGAAAGCTTATGCTCAAATAAATTTGTTAGTCTCTAAGGTGCCACAAGTACTCCTGTTCTTTTTGTTGTTTATATGTGACTCTCAGGCAGATGGCTTGGGGGCTGTAATCCTGCAGAGAGCAGGCTAAGAAAGAGAAGGGAGTCTAGAGGCCCAGGAGGATGGCCTGAGAAGTGAGATCTGAGGGGAGTAGATGGTCTCCTGCAGGCACCCCTGGGTCAAAGGAAAGGCCATGATTTATATGCTGCACTATTTTATTTGGAGAAATAAAACTTTGAAGAAAGGGATTGAATCCCTGTGCCTGGTGAGAGCAGTCTGAGTCTCACTGGCCTGTGACTTTGCCTGCTGGTGTACACAGCAATACATTTTAATGCTGCTATTCAGGCTCTGACCTCCTGAATACCTTAACTGTCACACTGCTGATGTCACTAACCATGACTTGATCTTCACCACCATTCTTCAAAAGAGTTTTAATAAGATCTGTTTAAGCAGACTTTCCACCTGTCTGTATTGTGCGCACAAACACCACAACTTCTAAATTGCTAAGTTTATGGCCAGAAATGAATGGAAAAAGAAAAATCAGAAGCCAGTCTGCCATGTACAGTCTCTCAGCTCATCCTCAGAAATGCAAGCTGTTGTTACAGTGCTGTGACCCACTGTACCCTTGAATGATATGAAAAGACAACATCCCCAGCTGTGCTAGAAATCAAGCGCACATCCGCATGGCATGGGGGCTGGCTAGGGTAGTACCCCAAAGACTACATTCATGTTCCCTTACCAGCTACCCAACATGGCTGCTCTGGCTTTGAGAGTTTGTAATTCACTATTTGGGCTGTGTGATTGGTCACCTAAATCATATGTGACATTTTTTTCTACTCCCTGACTAGACGACTCTCAAATGACAAGGCACTTTCAAGATGGATCTGCAAATAGTTCAGGCCTGGATTGCTTGCGTAGTCCCTGCACTTTTACCTTTTTGTGGGCGTTCTCACAAACCAAAGCTCTTTTCGGCCATGGTGCATATAAAGGACTTGACAGTGTTTGGGAAAGTGATGTGCTGTGACTGCTGAGCAGTATTCTTCCATTATTTCCTTCTTAGCTTCCGTCTCTTTGTTGTATCCACATGTTGTTTTTTGTCCTATATTTACACTAAGCTCTTTGGGACAGGGACTTTTTGTCATGTATTTTTACAGCGCCTAGTGCAATCAGTTATTACGGCCCCTACTGCAGCACAAATAGATATATAATAAATTATTGTAACAGTATATAAATGTTTACAGAAAGTGAATGAAAGGAGTTCCGAATATAGTCAAATTAAAGTTTTTATTCAGACAAATAACCGCCATCTGTCGTATCTCTCCTGCTCTGCTGAGTACCATCCACTCCTTTGACATTCAATGCCAGTGAGGGCATTCAGCACATTGTAAGATTGTCCCCCTTCTTTTTAAACATATTTTTTAAGAGGAAAAAGTCTTTTAAAGCCCCCCTACCCAAGAGTGCTTATTAATTTCATTGATTTGTTTATAGTAAACCCCCAATATGCTGGGGCTTTCCAGACACATAGGAATGGATGGGTACTTGCCCTGAAGAGCTTAGACTTTTGGACAGACAAACATCAGGGAAGGGGAACAACAAAAGGGCTTTTATATGCAGAGCAATAAGATTCACTATAGGCTGCTTTCAGGAGAAAGCATATGGTGGTAAAAGAAGAATCAGTTTTTAAGCTACTGGGTGTGAATAAAAGCTGTTGAACCTAATACACTTTCTATATTTTAAAAGAAAAAACTATAAACCGTTGCAAATAAGATTCTGCACACCGGAATTGCTGACAAAACCTAACACATAGTGATTCTATATCATAATCATACTGTGGCTTTGAAGCCATTATTAGTTATTGTTAAATCAATTATTCTTTTTTTCAGTGTTCTGAATCTAATGGAATTTGGATGGCCACAGGTTTTGAATTAACTGGAACTTACAGTGTATGGAAGATAGATGATGCGGTTTCAGTATATACTTACTGCATTTTTTTTTTTTGTTTAAAGAACTCAGCATGTCTCCTCTGAGCTAAATAACTTCAGCATTCTACATTTACCTCTTATTTTTCCTGGTTCCTTTGCTTGTGATTGATGTGCCCTACTTGACTCGATTTCACGCACACAAGATGCTTCAATATACAGACTTCCTTGGGTGGCAGGGTTTTGACAGCCATACATTTAACAGCTGTTTGATGACTGGATGAATGCTAGGGTCAGAGGACTGGTAGATTTTGTTACAGCTAATTAAGCAGGATGTTTGGAGAATTTCCAGCTGCTGCACTTCTGCAGGAGAATCCTTACAGTCCAGGGATTCTCAAACATCTGCATTAAGCGTGGGCCACATTTTAACAGGGATTATTTTGAGGAACCACCTCACATATATATGGAACATTGATAATCTTGTAAGAATCCCATGGCAACCACAGGAATTGTGTATGTGGAAAAATCATAACAGGACAGTTTTATTGTATTTTCAACTGCTTCTAAATGAAATTTAGCTGCTAGAAGCAAGGAACGGAGGCAGCACTATATGACCAACTGACCATCAACCCTATCAGCAAGTGCCCTCTGGATCCCTATCCACTGACCCTCTGCTGTGGTATATAACTGAGTTTCTGGCTTTCCCAAGAATGAACTTGTGGTAAATCTTGTTATCATATAAGTCTCCTGGAGATCCTGTGTTGGATGGTACAATTTCTACAGATGGAGCAGATGATATCAAAGGAACATATATGTCTAATCCAAGCAATGCAATTATTATTTACAGAACAAGGAACCAATAAAATTCCCCAAAAGACTTTCAGACTTGATAGCATTTCCATACCAGATCAGTCCAGAGATAACTAGGATGCAGGCTTTATGGAAAGTAAAACAAACCTGTCTGTACTTATTCTAATACAGTCATTTAAAAGAGGGCAAAGTCTAAGCAGCGATCATTCAGACAACGTTAAGCAGCATTTATGATTTGGATGTCCAAGAGCCACATTTTTAGCATGGGATATTCTGCTTGGCTGGAGTTTGGTGAATCTGTGATTTCTATCACAGCCCCCTCTCCTGAAGTGGGGACAGGCTCCAGGTGTCATATTAACCAATTCTACCTGCAGTATGCAAATAGCAAGCATATTGAATCTGCTGAGCAGACAGTCCCCATTCCCAAAGATCTTACAGTCCCATTTGGATGGATTTTGTTCACAGTTTTAAAAAAGCTGAGCTGACCAGCTGCAAGCCTGCATGCCAGTTTTGCTTTCAGAGTCATCTCTTGGGTTAAATCCTGGCCCCTCTGAAATCAATGGGACGTTTGCCAGGAATTCACCCTTTATGTCCAGCAATAGAATGCACAGAACAGTTGAGAAAAGCTTAGCAAGAGCATTGCAAACAAGATGCTACGATCCATTCTGCTTTATTGGCAACTATTTCTTTATTCCTAACTCCTACTCTCTAGGGTCTCACTCTTTACTTTAGTTGGTTTATTACGAGTCCCAAGGACAGAAATGGAAGAGGGAAGTCATTCATTGCTTCTTTAATTTGGATATTTTTGCTTCTACTTTCGGCCTGCCAGTCTGCACAGCACCCCTCCCTCTGGCCAGGAATAGAGGCTTCATGGCCTCCTGCAATGACCATCCACTCAGTAGATAGGCTGGTTAGAGATACTCTTCTGAACTCAAAGCAGTCTGTTTGATGGGTCTTTGCATTCTCTGCTGGCTCAGGGGGCATTCAGAGCAGGGCATTTTCAGGCCAGGTCACTCTCTTTTTGCTCCTGCTAAGCACCTTATTAATGTGCAGTCAGGCAGGAGATGGTGGCACTCAAGGGATATGTTTGTCTGAGTGATTGGCTGAACAAGAAGTAGGACTGAGTGGACTTGTAGGCTGTAAAGTTTGACATTGTTTTGTTTTTGAATGTAGTTTTTTTTGTACATAATTCTAAGTTAAACTTTCATGATAAAGAGATTGCACTACAGTACTTGCACGAGATGAATCGTACACTTTGTATTCTGTAATGTAATTGAAATCACTTTGAAAATATAGAAAACATCCAAAAATAGTTAAGTAAATGGTATTTGATTATTGTTTAACAGTCCTATTAACTGTGTGATTAATTATTAATTATTTTTAAATGAATGATTAATCATGATTTTTTAAATTGCTTGACAGCCCTAGAATAATTATTAATCAATAAACAGCATCATGTGATTTAAGTGACCAAACATGATTTTTTTTTTTTTTTTTTTAGATTTATTCACACACACACACAGGCGCGCACTGACTTACATGCTCTCAGCATTCTTGACATAATACACCAAAATTAATTCCCAAATGGCTAAAGTGCAGCACATAATACAGTATAACCCACTACCAGCAAACCATGCAACGCAAAAGATCAATTACCCTTTGCCCCTTCTAATACTAAATTGTCAGAGATCAAAGACAACAGCTTGCAACTGAACTAGGGTGAAAGTTGTCTGTATCTTTCTATGAATACCACACACACATTAACAGAAATCAGGTTCATTCATAAATGGGAAAAGGGGCTAAATTCAATGACTCTCAGTCACAACAAATAACCCAACCAGTTCTAATCTCAGAAATGTACGTGGAAAACATGGCAGATGTATTCTGCATTCCTTAGGGGTGTACATTTGTGATATATTTCTTTTAAGGCTATAGAATGACATACATTCCCACAGCTGTACTGCAGGACACAGCAGCATTTTGTGCACCCATAGGGCAATGAAGATACAACCTATCACAAGCATTCCCAAATCTGGACCTTAGCATCCAGAAATCTGGGTGCCTGCATAAACCCCTCTAAGCTTAATTACCAGCTTAGATCTTATCTCGCTGCCACCATCCAAAAATTCCAGTGTTTTGGCTCACTCTGGTCTCCCCAAAACCTTCCCTGGGGAACCCCCAAGACTCAGATGCCTTGAGTCTACAACAAAGGGAAATAACTCACTTCCCTTCCCCCTCTCTCTCCCACCCAGAAAAAAATATTTTCTGAAACATGAAAGACTGATTCAGAAAGATGTGGGGCAACACCTGGGTGTACGTCTGTCCCTTCTTTAGCCCCGAGAGCGACAACGAACCAAAACAAACAGACACAAAACAAAGACTCCCTCCACCAGATTTGAAAGTATCTTGTCCCCCATTTGGTCCTCTGGTCAGGTGTCAGCCAGGTTCAATGAGGGAGTTATTCTCTCTCTTAAAAAATATTTTCTGAAACATGAAAGACTGATTCAGAAAGATGTGGGGCAACACCTGGGTGTACGTCTGTCCCTTCTTTAGCCCCGAGAGCGACAACGAACCAAAACAAACAGACACAAAACAAAGACTCCCTCCACCAGATTTGAAAGTATCTTGTCCCCCATTTGGTCCTCTGGTCAGGTGTCAGCCAGGTTCAATGAGGGAGTTATTCTCTCTCTTATTTTAACCAAACATTTTTCGCGACCCAGCACTACACACACATGTAAATACAAAAAAACCAATAAACAGCCTATTGTGGTTTCTACCTTTGTACTTACAACGTGACACTGAAAGATTAGAAGCTTAGCAGATAGAAAAAGACACCTCTCATAGCTGAAGTCAGACAAAGACACAGAGGCCACAAACATTCCTCCCCTCAGCTTTGAAAAATCGCTGTTTGCCTGATTGGTCCTCTGGTCCAGGTGGTTTGGTTCTCTCTTTTTACCCCTTTACTAGGTGAAGAACATTACCCTAGCTATCATTGATTGACACCCCCCTTAAAAAATATTTAAAACATCAAATGCCAGCTGACGGACAACAAAATCTGAACGGCCTTAACAAACTTATGGAGACTTACAGATCTAGATCAGCAACCGTGGTTCTAGTCCATCTCTGATAAACAACGTAGCAATGGACAGCATGAGAGTCACTGCCCATGTCTGAAAAGGTCAGAGAATTTATATTAAAATAAATACTGAAGTGATGACCATTCCAAAAAAATGACACATACACAGCAATGTTCATGAAAAGGTCAACGGATATCTGTAACCAAAGGAAAAAAACACAAACATTCTTTTCCAGTGAGAAAGGAAAAAATGGAGAGTTTTACATGCTGCAAACCAGTCCTCAATACGGAAAGTTTACATAGTTTTGGTGCTCTGTGAGGACAATACTGTCCATTAGGGAAGTTGCTGAGATACTGTCTGCATAAACAGATGGGTTAAGGGTTACAATGTCTCGTTTACCTGTAAAGGGTTAAGAGCCCCCTGCAGTGAACCTGGTCCTGACACCTCGACCAGAGGACCAATGGGGGACAAGATACTTTCAAATCTGGTGGAGAGGAGAGTCTTTGTTTGTGTTGTTTGTTTTGGGTTTCGTTGTTCGCTCTTCGGGGCTAAAGAGGGACCAGACGCTACACCCAGGCTGTTGCCCCAATCTTTCTGAATCAGTCTTTCATGTTTCAGAAAAATTGTAAGTATAGCCAGGCAAGGCGGATTAGTCTTATGTTTGTTTTCTTAACTTGTAAATGTGTCTTTTGCTGGAAGGATTTTTACCTCTGTTTGCTGTAACTTTGAATCTCAGGCTGGGGTGGGAGGAGTCCCTCTAGTCTATATGAATCTGAGTACCCTGTAAAGCATTTTCCATCCTGATTTTACAGAGATAGCTTTTAATTAAAGCAAGAAAAGGTAAAAATTTTCTTTAAGAACCTGATTGGTTTTTTCCTTGTTTTAGAATCCAAAGGCTTGAGTCTAAACTCACCAGGGACTGGTGGGGGGAAAGGAAGAGGGAGGTTAATTCCTCTTTTTTTAAAGATCCAAGGAGTTTGGATCTGTGTAGCCTCTCAAGGCAACCCAGGGAGGGGAGAGTCTGGGGGGGAAAAGAGGGGGATGGTTAATTTCCCCTTGTTTTAAGATCCAAGGGGTTTGTGTCTTGGGTTCCCCAGGGAAGTTTTTGGGGGAACAGAAGTGTGCCAGACACAGACTTCTGGCTGGTGGCAGCGTACCAAATTTAAGCTGGTAATTAAGCTTAAAAGTGATCATGCAGGTCCCCACTTTTTGGACACTAAAGTTAAATACTGTCTTTCCAATAAAAGCAGCAAAGGCCTGGTCTACACTACGCGTTTAAACTGAATTTAGCAGCGTTAAACCGAATTAACCCTACATTCGTCCACACAACGAAACTCTTTATATTGATATAAAGGGCTCTTTAAACGAATTTCTGTACTCCTCCCCAATGAGGGGAATAACGCTGAAATTGGTATTGCCATGTCGGATTAGGGTTAGTGTGGCCACAATTCGACGGTATTGGCCTCCGTGGTATCCTACAGTGCACCATTGTGACCGCTCCGGAAAGCGATCTGAACTCGGATGCACTGGCCAGTTAGACAGGAAAAGCCTCGCGAGCTTTTGAATTTCATTTCCTGTTTGCCCAGCGTGGAGCTCTGATCAGCACGGGTGGCAATGGAGTCCCAAATCCAAAAAGAGCTCCAGCATGGACCGTATGGGAGATACTGGATCTGATCGCCGTATGGGGAGACAAATCTGTTCTATCAGAGCTCCGTTCCAGAAGAAGAAATGCCAAAGCGTTTGAAAAAATCTCCAGGTTATGGTAGACAGAGGCCACAGCAGCGACTCAGCACAGTGCTATGTGACAAACATAACCGAAAGCCAAAGAATGAAATGGATGCTCATGGAGGAAGGGGGAGGGGACTGAGGACTCCTGCTATCCCACAGTCTCCGCAGTCTCTGAAAAGCATTTGCATTCTTAGCTGAGCTCCCAATGCCTGAAGGATCAAAAACATTTTCCCGGGTGTTTCATGGTATATGTCGTCAATCTACCCCTTTCCCCCCGCCACCTGAAAGAAAAGGGGAAAAATTGTTTCTCGTCTTTTTTCAATGTCACCCTATGTCTACTGCATGTTGCTGGTAGACAGGGTGCTGCAGCGCTGAACAGCAACATCCTCTTCCCTCCCCAGTGGCAGATGGTGCAAAATGACTGATATCCGTCCTCATCATCATCCCGTGAGTGCTCCTGGCTGGCCTCGGTGAGGTTGGCCGGGGCGCCTGGGCAAAAATGGGAATAACTCCCTGTTATTCCCGGCTGACTGTACAGGATTGAAAACTGTCCTCATCATAGCAACTGGAGGCTGAGCTCCTCCCCCGCCACTTTCATGTCTAATGAAGATTCTGTACTGCCTGGACTATCATAGCAGCTGGAGGCTGCCTCCCCCTCATTTTATCTCACTAAAAAGTCAGTGTTTCTTATTCCTGCATTCTTTATTACTTCATCACACAAATGGGGGGA
>NC_133770.1:56540044-56602026 GCF_003597395.2 Chelonoidis abingdonii | reverse complement strand
AGACATGCATAAGGTGAAGTGGGTATTCACCCATGAAAGCTCATTCTCCAATACATCTGTTAGTCTATAAGGTGCCACAGGACTCTTTGCTGCTTTTACAGATCCAGACTAACACGGCTACCCCTCTGATACTTCTCATTCCAATCTCTCTCTAATGTAGACATGCTGCTGCATTATATGGATATGCATGGGTCAAATTTAGAAATTATTAAACATTTGGCCCAAACCAGTATAGGAGTATTAGTTATTATTCAGTCTCTAGATTCAGATCAAATTAATAATGCTCAATCATAGAAAAACACAACAAAACCATTTCACAGCACCAACACAGCATCTACCTTATTACATGTCCCTGGGCAGAGAGATGAAGGAGAGAGGCACAGTTCATTTGCAAAGAGAGAGGGAGACCCACACAACCAAACACAGTGCTCCTGATGCGGCTGAGACAGTTCACAAAGGCCTGTGGCAAATGAGCAATCCTACACGCACACACAGAGAGGCAGTGACCTCACAGAGGCCTGTTGCATAAGAGCAATGCAAGACTTCTCTGCTTAGCCAGGCACAGGACACAGTAAATAGCAAACTAGTCTGTGTGTTTCAATTACAGTGTGGTTATCTTTTTGATTCCTACAGATTAGTCAATCCATACAATCAGAAGGTTAACTGTGCTGCCTCTTTGTTTCACACTTAATATATGTATTTTTAGAATTCAGAAACATTAAGTACACTGTATTTCCATTGTAATTTCTGTATCATTAGTTAACCTTGCTATATAAGTTAGTGGTATTTATAGTTATCAAAAAGAATAACCACAATGTATCTACAGTCACTGGACTGTTAAGCACAACTCTTATCCCTTTGGTATGTATGCTTACATTCCAACTCACTTATTTTTCTAATTCCAGCAAGTATAGGAGGCCAAAGCATTCTTGTAGAAATAGGGAGATTATCTCAAGCACAGTCAGGAGGGTTTAACACGTCTAAAAATAAATACACCTTCTGTTTTTTCCAATATACTGGGATCAAGTCACCTCTCAATTTTCTTTTGATAAACTATACAGATTGAGTTCTACTGCAAGGCATTTTCTTCAGTCCTCAAATCATTTTGGGGGCTCTTCTCTATACCTTTTCCAATTTTTTGAATCTTACTAATTCTCAGATTTTCACTGCAGGGAGACAGCACACCATCCTTGTATCCCTTCCAGAATTCTTAGTCCACTCATTTTAGTATGGAGTCACCAGTGATAATTGCTTTCCTTCTCAGGAAGACTGAAGAACTTCTCTTTGAAGCTGCTCACTTCATACTTTAAGGACACAATGGAGGAGGTCAGCACTCAAGAAGTATTAGAAGTGCCATAAGATGACCTTCTAGCTCCCAAAGATAGTACTGGAATGGCATCTCAGAGAGTGTTGCAGCGTGACTCAAGCAGTGGCAAGGACACCCATCAGGTACATCCTCTGGAGCATTCTATTACATTCCTTCAGAAAGAGATTCCTTGCTGTTGACTTGCTGAGTATCTGATAGTGATTCAATACTTCTATCTGGGGTGAAAGCCACTTGGTTCTCTTTCCCCTCTTGGTCACAAACTGCCAGTTGGTTTCTTCAGTTTCTCCTCTCTCCAGTTCTCTAATCACTGATCCTTCCTTCTATTGCTGCCATTCTCCTTTGAAAAACACCTTTGCACAAATATCTACACAGTGGATTGAAGGATTCCAACCCTGCTGAGGACCCATGTCCTCATAATGCCACATGATGGATTTTTTTAACCTATAAGGTTACACGCAAAAAACTATGTTAAAAGAATGTCGAGGTTGCAAATTTGAACACTAAAAAGTTAGGAAATGCCAAAATTAAGATTGTTTGTTCAGCCTTTATTCAACTCCATTGTTTCTATTCATGATACAGTCTTTAATTGGATGATCACCACTTTTTTTCACATAGGGACCTTGCTTCATTCAGTTCACAGGATAGCCAGTATATGACAAAAGTTCACTGGCTCATTACACTTGACACTTTCAGTATCTGTAACTTCATCATGCATGAACTGCAAACTTGGAAATGAGGGGACCAGAAAGCCAACATCACCTCACCATGGAACTGGGACTTCCAGAATAGCAAGGCAGAGGCCTCCCAGAGAGGAATCTTAAGTTTTCTGTGAAGACGAGTTCTAATTACATTGTTCTGTATTCGCCAACTGAAGATAAGAGTAATTTGCTGCAGGATATTTTTCTTTGTAGGATCTCTCAAATCTTAGCTTACCAGAAATAAATAATTACTTAATATGGACAATTTCTCTAATGACATAATAGGGTGTTTCCTCTTTCAAATGAGTTTTTCAGTAATCCCCTAATATCTTTAGCAGATGAGAATAATTATTGCAGCTCTGTTAGGCAAATGTAGGCCATTACATTCCTTTAGTGAAGAACAGTTTAATGAAACATCCAAGTATCCAATGCTTGAGTACTACAGATTTGCAATTCTAAATATTTTATATCTTAAATACAACATTTTTCCATTAAAACCTGGCTCATATTTTAGTTAAACTGGACTGATTTCAGTAAGACAATCCACGTAATCACCAGTGAACTTGAATATAGACTGTACTATAAAGAGTTAACAGTTCTGAGCTTCCTTGGGTATTTTGTTCTGTGATTCATAGTCTAGGTCAAGTATAATGTACATGATTACAAAGACTGTAATAAAAATACATCACTTCCAAGGATTTGAGAGACTTCGTATGTACCAAAAAATATGCACACACAGCTCTAATCACTGTAGTCCAGATCCACAAAAGGTATTTAGGTGCCTAAACTCCAGATCTGGAGTTTAGGTACCTAAATCCCAGTCCCAGTTTTGGCTTCACTGTGATCCACAAAACTCCTGCAGAGCCCTGCTGCAGGGAGAGTTCACTATGTGCCTTTGTTTTGGCCTCTGAGCATGCAAACTACTTTCTTCGTCTAGGCACCCAGATGCCCTGCTCAAATGCTTTGTCTTAGGAGACTGCACTAGCCACTGAGCTTTGAGATATTCCTGTTGAAGCTGTTCCGCTGTGGATAAATAATCAAAGGCATTGGAGCAGGGGAACTGGACCCAGGGTCTTTCACTTCCAAGGTGGAAGCCCTAACACATGGACTGAGAGTCTTTCTGGTACGATGACCATTCCACTGTGGATAAATACTTAAATAGTCTTTGGGTCAGAGAGTAAAAGAGGGATTGAGCAACATAACAGAAGATGAAAATTCAACTTACATAGGGTAAGGCAGTACCTACACTTCATGTATATACAAGTGAGCTCTGACTGTGATCCAAAACCCAGTGAAGTCAGAGTCCTTCCACTGACTTCTCTATTTTTTGGATTAGGTCTTGAATTTGCAGGGATTTTTGAGGGGAAAAAAAACTAGGTTGAAATTTTCAAAGCTGCCCAGGGAGGTGTAGCTGTTCAATTCTCATTAACTCTAATAGGAATTGGGAGTCCAAATCTCTAAAACGCAGCTTTGAAAATTTCAGCCTTAGGTGTTTTTGTGGATAATTTCATGAAATGAAATGAACGACTGGTAAATTTGCATGAAATAAAAGGAAAGGATGTGGAATCAAATACCATAGCTGCATTTTGTCATAAGGCTTGGTTAAATTATGACAAATAAACTTTGTCATAAAGTATATGAGGGCCCTGGAAGAATGAAGCTGTATTTGTGCGACTTATTTGTGTAGATTATTTATGCTATGTCTGGAAATATGACAGGGACTGAGAAACTGGGGTTAATGAGTGTGGAGAAATGACTGGGGCTTTCAGCATAACAGGGTTTTTTCCCCTCTTTATTGGAGAAGCTGACAGACAGAAACCCAATTCAAAGGTGTTCAAGCCAAATCAAGATGCAGAAGAGCTCTGTCTAGGAAGGAAAGCCCTGCCTGGGGAAGTTAAGAAGCATAAGGAGAAGTTACTATAATTGACTTTCAATCTTATTACAGGAAAGTTTTGTGCAGCTTCTCAAGTAAGCATTTTTCTGTCGGCATCTTCCCATCCAAAGTGCAAGAGAGAAAAGCAATCAAATCTTATATGTCATGGCATAAGGTGATTGCCATAATGTGCAAAGGAATTTCCTCCCAAGAAAGCCACTTGTTGCATATAGCTAATTACAGCAAGGAACACTGCATGCATTCCCTACCCACCTCAGAAAAGAAGATATGTCATATTTCTGCCCAATGAGGAATGCTGGACAGTGCTGATGTTGCTAAAGCAATTGTAAATATCTGTACTATATGAATGTTGACATAGAACTACTACAAGCTGATGGGACTGGTTTATGCATTTATTACCTCACATCCATACTCCTACTGCTGGACTTCAGCTGCATTTCATGTAATTGACTATGAGATGATGTTGTCCTGCCTCAGAGATGTGGCAGGAGTTAGCGGGACTGTACTAAAATGGCTTCAGTCATTCTTTCCACACTGTACACGGAGGGTAAAAGCCTACTGAAATCAGTGGCAAAACTCCCATTGACTTCCGTGGGACCAGGATTTCACCCAGAGAATGTATGTCAGTTGGGATAATCACATGTGTAAGTGTTTGCAGGATTGGGCCCTTACATTTAGCAGTAAATCCAGGAAACATAAAAAATTATAAAAGAGATAGTAATGTGGGATGCAAGTTACAAAAATCTCTAACGGCTTGTCTACATGGGGCCAGCAAAGTGCTCTAGAGGGGTGTGATTTGTGCAGCATTCTAACTGGCCTAAGTAAACTCTACTGGCACACTCTGAAAAGGTACCTACTTTGTGTTAGCAGGAACTACATTAATTCAAACTCAAGGTTTGGCTACACTTGCAGCTGTACAGCGCTGGGAGTTAAAGCTGTCGTCGTACAGCTGTGTAGGGAAAGCCCTGCAGTGTAGCCACATTTGCAGCATTTGCAGCGGTGTTGGGAGTGGTGCATTATGGGCAGCTATCCCAGCGTTCAAGTGGCTGCAACATGCTTTTCAAAAGAGGGGGTGGTGTGGAATGTGACAGGGAGCATGGGGGGGAAGAGAGAGAGAGAGAGGGGATTTTTGGAGCCGACACTGTGTCAGCTCCCTGCCTTGCAAGTTCTGACCACTTCCCCCACCCCTCTCTCATTTACTCTTAAATGCAAATAGCCTTCAGACCAGATAAACAACTGCTCTGACGGACTCTCTCCCCGCCCCCCCTCCCCCGTGCCGTGCTGTTTCTCTCCTCAAGCAAACACTAGCTGTGGACATTCCCTGCCTGCCTCTGCTCGAGCAAACAATTGCTGTGTTTGTTTTTTAGATAAGCAACTCCGGGAGCCCTGAGTTCACAACAAAACAAAGAGAGTTCTTTAGTTAAAAGCATTATGGGAAAATTCTGGAGGTTAGTTACAGCCTAGTCAGATTAATCACTGTTTACACTGGCACCCCAGCGCTGCAGCACCAGCGCTGTTCTCTTTATTCCTCTCATCAATGTGGAGTACATGCAGCGCTGTAGCCAGGGAGATACAGCGCTGCATGTGCCTTGTCAGTGTGGACAGGGAGTAAGTTACAGCATTGTAAAGCCACCACCAGCACTGTAACTCTCAAGTGTAGCCAAGCCCTAAGTATCCTTCAGTGTGTGCCAGCAGGGTCTAACCAGCCCAGTTAAGAGAACAGCACATTAGAGTGCTTTACAAATCACCCCCCTCTAGAACACTTTGCCATCCTGTGTAGACAAGCCCTAATTTGTCTTAATTACTGTAGGCTTTGCATAACATAAACTGAAGTAGCATTTCAGTACAGACCAAAAAATCCTTCCATCTTCTATAGTTTGGAAATTCTCTAGACGTATCATGATGAGAAACATAGTCAAGACTTCCATATGTCTACGGCCTTTAAAATTAATTATTTTGTCAGAAGATTTATGACAAGTCATTGGTTCTCAATTGACTTTAGTTCACAGCTGAACAATTCTTGTTCCTGCCTTTCTGTGTACCTAACTGAAATCCATCTAACTAGGCCCTGTGAACATCAAAGTGCTTTTTACAGCTCCATGGGAAAGTGCAGTCCAGAAATTAGTTTTCTGTAACGAGACAGCTTCAATGGCCTGACCTGGCACACCTGCAAAAACCAGCTTTTTTATGAGCATCAGGCTGTGCCAACATTCTTATTTTTCACTCCCTGAAGACATCTCCGGATTTGTTTGCAAAGTTACAGTCATATAGTATAATAAGAAAACTATGCTTAATATATCAAACGGAAAGCCAAATTTCATTCTCAGTAGATACAGTAAGACTGACCGTTCCTTTACTTATTCATTCACAAAAAACTATGTGCCCTTTCTGTGAAAACATTTTTTTTTATTCATTGCTTGCAGAGATAGGATTCTTCCATCCCTAATATATATAGTTTATATTGTTAACAAAATATTTCACCCTTTTACAATACCTCCAAACGGTTTACAAAAAAATAATAAATCTTGCAGCTTCCCTCTATGACATGAGGCAGGTGCATCTTAGTTTTCCTTATTTATGAATCATTGAGTCAGAGTTTAAGGCTGACAGGGACCACTAGTTCATCTAGACAGGCTTCCTATATACCACGGGCCACCATCACTACCCAGCACCCACACACTAACCCCAATAATGGAAACGAGACCAAAGTATACAAGACCTGCTGGAGACTAGATTATTATGTACCACAGGCAGAGAATAGGAGAGACCTAAGTGCACAGTGCAATAGCAGAGAAATGATTAAGTGAGATATATCCACATAATTTGGGCAAGTGACCTGCACCCTCATTCTGCAGAAGAAGGCAAAAACAACAAAAACAAGAACAAAAATCACCACCCAAAAACCCCAAGGACACTGCCAATTTGACATGGAGGAAAATTCCTTTTAAACCCCACATATGGTAATCAGTTAGATCCTTAGCATGTGAGCAAGAACCAGCCAGCCAAGCACACAAAACAGAGAATGCTTGGTGCCATCTCAGAGCCCTGACCTACTGCACCCTGTCTCCCCATCTCCAAAGTGGCCATCCTGGATGCTTCAATGGAAGAAAACAAAAAAAACACTCCTAGAACACAGTGGGGGTAAAAGATTCTCCTGCTGGTGGCCAGGAGAAACTCTGAAGTATGAGCTTTAGGAACATAAGCTATACAATCAGAGCCCTTCCCCCCACTATCACAATTGCATACAATTGCACTCAAATTTGTCCCGCTCTCTCCTAAAACTAATTAAGTTGCTTGCTGTAAATGGGGAAAATGAAGCATAGAGAAAGTTAGGAGACTTATCCAGGGTCAAATAAGTGAATGAAAGAACCAGGAATAAAACTCAGGAGGAGCCCAGTTCTCAAGATTCAAGTAACAATTATGACTTCTATGAGAGAATTAACAATGTCCTGTGAGAGGGAAATATGGGCCCTGGAATCCTGAGGCCTAGAGCCCCGCTCCAGCCATAGCCTATGCTCAACATGTTGTGTAAACCAGAGATCGGCAACCTTTGGCCACAGCCTGCCAGTATAAGCACCCTGGAGGGCCGGGCTGGTTTGTTTACCTGCCACATCCACAGGTTTGGCCAGTCGCAGCTCCCACTGGCTGTGGTTCGCCACTCCAGACCAATGGGGGCAGCAGGAAGTGGCGGCCAGCACATCCCTCGGTCCGCGCCACTTCCCGCAGCCCTCATTGGCCTGGAGTGGCGAACCGCAGTCAATGGGAGCTGCGATTGGCCGAACCTGCGGATGCAGCACGTAAACAAACTGGCCCGGCCCACCAGGGTACTTCCCCGGGCAGGCTGCATGCCAAAGGTTGCTGATCCCTCCAGTTTAAAATCTGAACTTAGGTTTTGTCAAAGTGGTCAGGTGGACAAGTCTGGAAAATGAAGTCCCCTTGTTCAGAAATGGGGCCTAAACTTCTGGTTCCACACTGTGTGGAAGTCCCAATCTGAACTCTTTCTCTAAGGCCCAACTCTTCACAGAACAAAGAGAGCATGGTCACAGGGAGCAGTGTAAACTTTTCCTCACTGCTCAAATAAGCATCAACCTTGGTTTAGAAGAGCCACCTATGGGGGAAAAGGGATAATTCACTTTCAGTTGATTCAGTCCTTAGCCTTTCAATCTGTCTTACATGGGCCCCATTACTATAGTATCATCATTACTCCATACTTATGCCAATGTAACTCCATTGACATGAAAGGAGTTACTCTGGATTTATTCTAGCATTACTCTGAGTAGAATTTAGCCCATATTTTCTGCATGAAGAAACTGACCATGTTCCATTAATACCAAAGAAAGATGTTTTTGCAGCAGCACAGACATGTTTTATCAAGGGAAAAATAGCTGCCCTAGATGACATCAGACCAAAAGAAACAAGAAAGCAGTGATGCAATGAAGCAGAGAGAGTATTTCAGAGTCAAAGGAGCTCTATTTTTTTTTATTCCTGAAGATTTATAATGTTCAAAAATACCATCTACACTTCAAATATTTCATGTTTTGAATTGAATGAGCCTGGCTCTGAACAGCAAAGTGTGTCTGATAAACAGGATGTAAGTTCTCATGAAGTTTGCTAGTAAAACATGGTCTTATTACTCTTGAATTATGGTGCCAACCTACTTGGATAGTCTACGGTACTTTAAGCAAGAACCTTGATTTTTTCAACAGCCACTGCTCTTTCATTGAGTCATCTTTGGCAGGCTTCTCTGCATGACAAAACACAAAATGAAAAAACACACCTGACCCAATCCAACCTTATTCAGCCAAAGATCTCTGTGATGCCAATGGCAATTTCAATGTATTGAAGATTGCAGGATTGGGCCATTCAGAATCAGGGTAGTGCTGCTTAAAAATGCAAAGAAATTCTCAATAACCAGGGTTCATTTGGCAGAGTAGTCAGAAGAAAAAAAAATTAAACTGGAAATGGGAAGTTTTCTAACAAAGTAATGACGTCAGAGGTGAGAAAGTCACAGCAGCTCCTACCTGGGCTAATGCACACCCTTTGGTCAGGGCTAAAAGAATCTAGCCCTTATTATTGCATATCATGTTACAGACTGTGAAATCATGTAATAAGGTATGTATGTTAATATGCAGTTTTCTGAAATAACCAACCATATTTGAATGTACACAGTCATTGATCAGTTAAAAGGTTGGTGATTGAAGGACATCAACAATCCAACTGTATATGAAGTCAGTCTAATAGAATGCATAGAAGACACTATTAATTATGTACATGAGAAAATTTCTTGTAACCTACATATACAACTGTCACATAAACGAAAGATACTTTAATTACTACCCCAGGGCTCATGATGCAGTAGTATGGCTAAGCAAACATCTTTAAAATAATCTCCAGATGTCCAAATGGTCATAGGATGGCATGGTACAAATACATCAACCATCTTGTCTGTTTTATGTAAATAAAGACCTTGAGCTAGTTCTTTCTTTCTTGGTGCACTCAAAACTTCTAAGTGTGCAAGAATAATCAGAATTAGGCCCCCAAATAGCCAGTATCTCTTATTCAGTAATTACTGAATAATATTTACAGAATTGGGGGGATTCATTTGTATAATTTTATATCTACATTGGATATGAAATGTGATGATTCCCCATATTAGAGTTGATGCATTACCTTAGTAGAAGTTACCAAGAAGTGTTGATCTGGCTTTGATAAACTACCATGTATTCAGAAAAAAAGAATGCCTATTATTTAGGTTCTGTTAATAAACAAACAGTGTCAAGGTGGTGTCATTTATTTTCCCTTGCCCATTAAAAAAAAAAATAGTCCATCCAATTAGTTTTATCATCATAGTCTTTTGTCAGCTTTTTGGAAACACAATTAATAAATTCTAAGAAATTAATAAGCACCCTTCACAGAAAAAAAAAAAGCCTTTTCTAGTGAAGTGATAGTAAAAATGCATTGTGTTTTTAATGAGGACTTAAGAGATTGCTTAGCCAACAAAAGAGGTTCAGACTTGCATTCAAAGAAATTATAGATGAGATGTTTACATGCATGACACTAGGATCCAGTTAATGAAGGACACAGATTGAAAATGCTCAAGGGAATCTATTAGCAACAGGAACAGATTAAGACCTTTAGAGACCCTAAGCACTGAAACGATTATGGTGCACCCCCATATGTAATTCAAAATAAAAACAATACTATACTATAAAATAAAATGCTATTTTTTGAAATGACACCAAAACTTACATATATGCTGAAATTAAAATAGCTTCTTTCTAGATTTTCTGATTGCAAAATTCTGGATAAGTTCATCGAAGCTGACTCGACGAAGCATATCCGCTTCCATACACAATAGGGAAAGTGAATCAAGTCTGTCCTGACACGTTGTTCTCTGAGGGTTTTTTCCATTCTTTTCAGCTGAGAAAGAGTGTTCTGTGGAGCAGTTAGTAATCAATGTTAGAAAAATATGTAGTGCAATCGCTACATTTGGAAATACACATTGTATTCCATCTTTCAATATTGTGTCATGAAGATCAATGTGAATGAATTTCATTTTTCCTGTTTCATTAAACTTTGCGAGCAACTAGCTTTTGGTAACCTTGTGAATATTGTTCATCAGATAAGTCCATATTATTTAGAAAAGAAAATCTACTTGATACTTCTTTGTACACTTCACCTCTCCTCTTCATATGAGCTTCAAGTGTATCAATTATAGCGTAGTAAGTAGATATGCAAAATTTGTCTCTAGGATTCAATGCTGTTTCTGTTGCACTGCTATCATTGGCTTATTTTTTCCTGATTTGCTTGCAGGACTGGGCTTCTTTGTTGTTAATATCAAGCAAGATATCTTTTGATATGTCTTCAAATATCTCAAAAATCATCCCTCAAAGTGTGTAAGTGGTCTGCTAATGATTGACAGAGATCTGCACATGTTTTCAAAACCAATTCTTTTTCTTGGAGAGCTTGACTTGTGTGGTAAAAGTGTTGTAAAATTTCATTCCACATGGTCAACATGAATACAAACGCTAGTTCTTGCATCTTCTTTGCAATGTTTTCTGCCTCTCGTATAGTTTCTCCCCCTTGTGATTGGTCTTCAGCTATACTTTCTAAGGCATCACAATCTTTGAATAGGACTCCAAAATTGCACTTGTTGCCACTGCATGTGCCTCCCATCAAGTATTAGAAAGAGATTTCAACGCATGATCATTGCCCAAATAGGTTTTAAGAACTGCCCATCAGTGTGTTGAGGCAGAAAAAAATGTATAAAGTAACTGGACTGTTGAGAAAAACCTTACTGCCACCGGACAACAAACAGCAGCACTGCAGCCAACAAGATTGAGAGAGTGTGCAGCACATGGTATGAATATGGCATATTTGTTCTGTTCTAAAAGCTTCTTCTGCATTCCTTGAAAATGCCCTGACATGTTGGCAGCGTTGTCATAAGATTGATCTCTGCACTTTGAGACATCTGTTTTGCAAACTTGGCACAGAAAATGCAGTACTTGATTTGTCATTTCTTCACCAGTGTGGCTTTTCAAATTGAGGAATGTTATAAATTGTTCAACTGGTTTTCCATCTGTGGGAGACACATCTTAGTACAATACTCAATTGATCAGTATGTGAAAGATCAGGTGTAGAGTCAACAGATGAACTGAAGTACCCAGCAGTACTTATTTCATCCACAATAGCTGAACGAACTGTGTCACTCATTAGACCAATGAGTTCATCACATATTGTCTTGGATAAGTGTGATGGCTTACCTTTGCCAGCATTCCCATATTTTGAGATATGGCCTGCTAAAAATGGGTCAAACTGAGCCACAAGCTCCAACAGTCCCAAGAAATTTCCATTCTGCAATGATCCAAATGTGTCATTTGATCTCCGAAAAGGCAGACCACGTTCAGCTAATGTTTGAACAACAGCTATAACACGGTGCAAGACATGTTGCAAGTATTCACGCTCCCCTTTAATTTGTTCTTTCAATTTTTTTGTCAATCCATAGCCCTGTCTTCAATTTAAAGATGTCAACATTGAATCTCTGTGAGTAGTGCTATATCCATGTTGTTCAATTAAAACGGTATTCTGCCATTCACTAAATCCATCTGCAGCAAACTGGGATGTTGAAGGTTTATATGCAAAAAGTTTGCAAACAAAACAATACACAGACCCTGCTGATGGTGAATACAGTAGCCATTCTCAAGTGTATTTTTCATCATTCGCCTTCATGCCAAAAAATATTTTTTGGGGATAATATCTTGTTTGCTATTCGTAAAAGTTCAACGTGATTTCTCAAATGGCCCAGTGTGGTGTTGACAGTCATTTGGTCCACGATCTATCCAGTAAGCTACATCACTAGTACTGAAAATCAACCCACATACCAAGATCTTTTCTCCTAATATTTACAGCATGAGCAGGTTCAGTCTTTGACACATCCACACCTTCTAGAACAATGTCTGTTTTACCACCAGGTGTAGGATGATCAGTCACAGTCTCTGATTTCCCTGCATTATTTCAATCTACGTTAGTAAGATGCTCTCCTGGTTTAGGTGGGGATAAGTAAAAAAAAGAACAGAAAAGCGGGGGAAGAGTGTGTAGTGGAGTGTAAGGAAGTCTCACAAAGTTCTGATTTTTCCTACGATGACTACTTTGATGCTTTTATTTGAAATATCAAATATCATTTTTTTTCAGAAAAAAATCTCATTTTTTTGTGCCTTCTATTTTGCTGGTGCCCGAAGCATGTGCTTAGTCTGCCTATTGGGTAATCCAGCCCTGATTAGCAACAACATTCTGCTCTGAGGATACCCAGTAAGGTAACAAGATTATTTATTAGTACGAAAAGATAAATCACAGATGTGTTCCAATGGTTTATAACATATGGAGAGACAGTTATGGTAACAACAAGGCTGGAGTATAAAGAGCACAAGGGATCCTTCTCAGAAGACTGATGGTGTCATTTCATACAAATAGGTGGGGAGGGAGGTTACAACCTATGTGTCTGATGACAGCTGGTTGGAGAGCATTTATGCTATGTTAAAAGCCTTCAGATACAGAATAAGAAGGAAAAATATCCTCTCCATAAGTCTAGCTAGTGAAATGCAAGAACAATGGAGGAACACAGTTTCCTGGTCTGCCCCTTGATAGTTTTTTCAAAGGATGGTGTTATATCAGTCGTTTTCTAAACCACCGCAATCCCTTTTAAATTAGTGAATTTCAGCATGAGGTTGATAATCCTGTATTGCCTCGTTAAACATTATTTCATTAGGGTTGTTAATGCCTAAACTCAGCAGGAGTTGTGTGTGGATCCAGGATTTATGACTCTTGAAAACTGCTTGTAAAGGTTGTTTTTTCCCCAATGGTTATTCGTCTGCATACTGGGAGGAGGGTGGTGGTAGGACTCTGGAGAGCCAGTGTTAGATTCCTACCTGAACATGAGAGTTTCAGAGGCTTTCAGTAAGGGTCAGACCCAGCTGTCACTGAAATGAATGGGAGACTTTCCATGCACTTTAATGAGAGTTGGATCAAGCCAAGAGAGAGAGAGAGAGAGAGATACAGACACAGGTTGACTAACTCCACACACCAGCTCTTGCTCACATTATTCTCTCTCTTACAATGTTAGAACAAGAGTCTGTGATATCCACAACTAATGCTACTTATTCCTACTACTACTTGTTCTTTGAGTTTTACCCTCTTTGCGGTGTACTCTCAAGCAATGGGAAGCCAATGGGAATTGGGTGCCTGATTCCTCATGGCACCTTGAAAATCTCAACCGTCTGCTTCTCAGAGAGGTAATGCTTAATTCATTAATGTTTAGTAAACACTTTCTGATCCTCAGAATGAAAGTACTAGATTAGGACAAAGTATTATTGCTATATGGCCCCAATAGCTTAGAACAGGATTTGTCTGGATGTCGCACAGAGAATTCAGCATTTGGCTATAAAGCTTGCAGTCCTTCTGTATACTGGCTCTGTGAACTTCCTTCTGTTGATGGAACCACATCACAATGACCGCATACATAACCAGGCATTTGCCATCATTTTACCTCTCGAAAAAGGAAGGGGAATTTTTTTGATACTCATTATTTTTAACCCCTTGATGTTATATATAATTATAAAGAGTATCTTTTTTAAGCTCTGAGAAGCAAAACATTCAGGTTTGACAGCATCTCTTCAATGGTGTCCTTTCTAAAATGGTCCTAAGGGACAAAAACTACTATTGATTTCTTTCAGGAGCTCAGCATTTCCATGAACAAGAAATATACCCTTAGCTAGCCTGTTATGAGCAACTACCCAGTGCCAGGAAATTTAACATATTAGTTAGTGCCCTCCAACCCTGAGGTTTAGGAGGTTAGATAAAAAAGAAATTCTTAACTAGGCCATGAATGTTTATTTTCCCATTCCCCTAAGATCTTTATTTTCCTTTTTCAATTGCAATGTCATGATTTTCTTTAAAGAATTATTCTCTTATGAACAAATATATTAGAAAGTTTTTCTTGTATTCTTTTGAGGCTGAGCAAGATGGGAGTGTAGCTCAGTAAAACGAGACAACAAACAGTCTCACCATATTCATTAACTGGTTAAAACTTTTTTGTTCTCTGAGAGACAAACTGCCTGGTGAATAGTGGGGTAACCAAGTTGCTTTAGCACTGTAACCAAAAATATTGAGTAAAGCTAGTTTTTAGAACTTGTAGAACTTGTGACAATAGAGTAGCCCCCCGATGTGGGGGACCAGAAACATCTACAGTGGTCTCATTAATGGTTTTTTTTTTAAGTTTAACCTTTTTTGTTACAAAGATGATATAAGCTGATCAGTAGCACTGCAAGCTTTCCACGGATTTTTCTTAAAGATCACAAGTTACTCCAAGTCTGTCCCTAATAGCCACTCACAGGCGGTTTTTGAGATTGATGAAGTGATGGCCCCAGGTGGATCAATTTTGCTGGGAACTCCAAACCACTTCATAGCTGTTGGGGAGTTGCTGTCTGGGCTCTCTTCCAGGTGGTTCTCACCCTGCCTTGCTTGTGACATTGAAAGTCAGTTAAGCTTTTCTGCCCTACCAATACAATGGGGGATGATACCAGGTAAAACGAGTTTCTGCAGAGCCAACTGTCTCCCTGTGAGGTCAGTTTCTTCTCCAGCTGACCAATTGTCAGCGAGACAGAATGAAACCCTGCAGTAACAACAGCAGTCTCCCAGATGACTGTTCCAAAATGGGAGTGCTACAGGAGACCATGGGTGGCAATCAGTGCAGGAGGATACCATCTCACTCCTACCAATATATACATTATGATGATTATGTTAGGGACCTCTTGTTCTCTCCTTTGCAGCTCTTAGTATTGACAATGCACCTCCAAAATTTGCCTTATGAAACTCTCATCTTCTAAATCAGGGGTAATTCTGACCGAACTACCAATAGCATTGATCTGAAGTTCTGCTCCTAGATGTGGCTCTGTTTTGCATCGAGGTCCCTGTCAAGCCACAATGGAGGCATCAAGATAACCAACCTGAAATCCAATTGTATTGCTTTATTGTGTACCTTCCAAATAACTATGCCAAAACACATGGTATTTTTTAAAATAGAGAATGAAGTAGCAGAGAGTTTTTCTTTTAATATATTAGGGTTTCTTCCTTGCAGGTTTGCTAGAAAGATGTTGCAGATCTAAGTGACTTAGGGCTAGATGAAGGCAATGGTAAAACCACAGAGTTTTATGAAGTTAGGATTAGCTCCAGGACCGGCGCTAGGGGTTTTAGCGCCCTAGGCGCACAGCAATTTAGCCGCCCCGTGCGCTAGTCCCGCCGCTCCGGTGGAGCTGCCGCAGTCCTGCCTGTGGGTGGTCCACCAGAACCGCGCGAGCCGCCGACCCTCTGCAGGCACGACTGCGGCAGCTCCATCGGAGCCGCGGACCACCAGACCCTCCGCAGGCACGACTGCGGCAGCTCCACTGGAGCTGCATGCCGCCCCCTCCAGCAAAATGCTGCCCACCAATAATCCTGGCACCCTAGGCAATTGCCTAGGCTGCCTAAATGGAAGCGCTGGCCCTGATTAGCTCCTTAGGCAAACGCATGAAATGCACAATCTTAGTGCAGTATATGGAGATATATCTGTCTCAGAACTGGAAGAGACCCTGAAAGGTCATCAGTAATAGGTACAGGGTAGCTCTGCAAGAGGATTGGGTGGAGGAAGGGGATCTCTCCCTCCCTGAGGATTCAGACCAGCTTCAGAACCACTCAGTGGCCATTACTGCAGTCTTGAGGCTATAGTGGTTCCCACAATCATTACAGGTTCCCCTCCCTCAGCCAACTCACTTCACTCCATCTGCCCTGTGGCTAACAAGCCCAAAAGGAGAACTGAACGCAGTGCTCACATATTGCAAAATCCTTCCCCATTCTCTTGCACAGTGGAACCACACCATCGTGGAACATCTGCAACTACACATTTGCCTTCAAAAGAATACACACAGCTTGTCTCAGGAATTATCACACAACACACCAGCTTCCCCCATCGAGTTTGGTCTGTATTGCTAGTGCTACCATGCTTCTGCTTGTCTATCTAAAGGAGGCACATGGTCCCCATTACCACAGCATCTGAGCAACTCAGTCTTTCATGCATTTATCCTTACAACACTCCTGTGAGGTAGAGAAGTACTGTTGCCCCCATTTTACAGATAGGTAACTGAGGCTCAGAGAGACTAAGTGACTTGCCCAAAGCCTCACAAGAAGTCTGTGATGGAGCAAAGGATTGAATCCAAGCCTCTCAAGTGCTAAGCTAATGTCCAAACCAATACAGCATCCTTTCTTTTGCTGTGCCCTTGAAACAAAGGGATTTGTCATGACAATTCCCTTAGACTTTCAACTAGGCAAAACTCCTATCCAAATAATGGGACAGTCCATTGAAGAGAACTAGTTCACGGAAACATTCCAAAGAGCTACAATGATTACCCAGTGATTTGGCATTGGTAGATATTAGAATATAAAATAATTAATAACTAACGTTGGCTTATGGGGTTTCCTATTTGAATTTATAATTTGTGTAAAGGATGTGTTTGTTTTGTGTTGTGACTAACACACAGTTCCTCTGCGATTCTCACCAGAATGTCCAATTATGTTAGCCCCACAACCTCAGTGGGACCGGCTGGCTGTTTACTTAGTGTTCATTGCTATTTTGAGGTTGCTGAAACACTTAACCCATCAACAGCATCATTTATTTTTTGACTCATGCTGCTTTGGAACACCACTTTTCCTGGCAATTGGTGAAGCCCAAGATCCTGCCTCAGCACAGCCAGACTGAAAAGTTTCATATTGTGGTTGATTAGGTATGAACAAAGCAAGTGTTGTATTCCCAACATGGTATGTTAAAGATATTTCTGTGAACTATGTTTGGAAAGTAGCGCTCCTGAAATCCCACCACTATAGGAGGTAGAGTGGAAGGAAGTGTAACTTGATCGAATATAAATAGAAGAAAATCGCAAAAAACAAGGAGTTATTATTGCATCTCTTGGTAAATTCACTTTAGGTTTAAAAAAATCCCCACGTGCCTCCCAAGTGATGTTTAATATTGCATTAGAAGAATCTGTGATCAGTACGTGGGTTCTCATCTGAATATTTTTCACTCTTTTGGATACAGCCATGTCTCCTTTTCTGCTCTAGTCTCCTGGGACCAAATTCTGTCTTCAGTTAGCTGACGGCATATCTTAGGGACTTGAATGGAAATTACACTCATAGCTGAGTGCAGAACTGGATCCTAAAGTTATTAAATTGGAAAACAATTGCAAAAATCCTCACGTCACATAAATAGGATTTAGGTTTCCTAAACAATTCAAGCCAGTTGCTGAGGGGCCTTGTATTCTGTAAGGGACAGGGTGGATGTCTAGGAGTCCATCCAGGAGCCTGGCTACTGAAGTTCTAAGGAGACAGGAATCACCATGGTGGCCTGTTTATGCAAACAGCAAAGGGATAGGATTTTTAAGGAAGTAGGCATGTTTCACCCATGCTCAGGCTGCACACATGCAGTTCCTTGTATTCAGCCAGCAAGTGGTGTAACTTATTCCGATTTAAGCTGAAATAAGTCATAGAGCTAAAAAGGGGAAGGTACAAGGAGATCTGGACTAGTAGCTAGCAAGGGCCAGACATGGGTTGCTTGTTTTGGAGATGCTGATACTCCAAGTGGCTTGTTACTAGTGGAGCTGGAAAAGCATCTCAGAGGATGGGCTGATGCATGTAGTTGGGGAAGAGGTATGTTTTATGATCCCCCATCCTGGAACTACATGTCACAGTTTCAAATACTAATACATGATACAGACAGAAATTGTTCACCTCAATTTTGGCAGAAGATTTAGCCCTATGTACTGGTGACACACCAAGTACTTGGTATTTTAATGTTGTGGTTGAGAGTGTGTGTTGAGAGTTTGAATACTGGTAAGATTGCTGAAAGAAACGACACATATAGTGGAATGAGTGACCCGTGCCTACTATCACCTTCAGTGCACGAATTTACCTCTTCTTTTATGCCTCATCTGGTTTTGGTCTGCTTAGATTCTAAGCTCTTTGGGCCAGAGATCTGTCCAATTATATGCCTGTAGAATGTCTGGCACACTTCTGAGCACCATATAAATAATGACCTAACACTTGATTCCTAAAACAAATATCTGTTTAGATTGGAGTCTTCTGTAATGAATGCTACCATATATTAGAGGAATCTTGTATCACTTACAGTTGCCACCCTGGAAGCTGGAATGAAAGGAAATTTAAAAACACATGAAGACAGGGCATAAGAGAAGAGAACTGAAAACAGCCGTGGAAACGAACTGTGTCTCTATGAACAATGTTTTTTAATCTGTCATTTTCTCCATTCTTTGTACCTACAGCAATATTCTGCTTGAGGCAGTACAGAAGGGTGCAAATGAATATATCCTCAGCATGCCAGCTGTTGTAGTTTAGCTTGATATGCTTATTGCATGACATGCAATATTTATACTTAAAAAAACTTCATTGGGAGTCTGGACCTCCCTGGGATTCCATTGCCAGAAGCAGCAAGATCAAATGTGTTCTCAGGGATTCCAATTACCAACTCTAATTGTAGCATGGTGAATTAAAACTCACAGTTCAGAGCAACAGGGTGCAGAGGCAATAATCCTACCCTGTTTGGGCACCCTGCTGGCTCTTCTTCAGCAGAATTAAATAGCTAGATATTCATTAAACTGCTCCGAGAATGTTAACCTATCAACTCTACTGACCGCATTTGATTTGGATGGGTGTGCACATCGGTGGGAAATCTGATTAGTAAGAGATGTCTCCAAAGACACAGTGAAATATTTTGTGGGATAAGACAACCTCACTGTGAAATATTGTTGTCTCAGCCATGCCCTACTGGGAGAGCAAATAAAGCAGCATTACTTGTCGCTTATAAAAATTTACCATATGACTAGAATGCACCAAAAGAATTAAACTTATTTTAAAGATGGCACTCGACTTTAATTGTACCAACCACACCATATGGAAGAAGAGCTGCTGAATTAATGAACAGGGACACAGTTTTACAGTGACTCAGTCTTGGCATCAAATTTGTGGGTACACAGGTTGGGGCATCTAATTCATTGCACTTAGTTTTGTAAGTGTAAACAGTGTTTGAATACTCGGATCAGCTAAGTGGTCAGACATCAGTTTTCAGCAACACATTTCATTTGCTGGGCAAGTCATTGTTTGGGATTTGAAAAGTCTTAGGTGCAAGGCTTTGGGTTTACAGATTTAGAGTCTGATTTTTAAAATGTCTTTATGTGGTTTTATTAGAGATCTGCTTCTTTTCAGAACAGATTTTGGGGTGCAATTGTACAACTGCCCTCAATTTGGTGAGCACTTATGCTCATAGTCCCATTGGTATGGGAAACCTTTACCCACACACTGTTAGGTCCTTGTTTGTTTTTATAATTGATTTTTCAAAATTTGGAGAAAAATATATAGCTACATAAGTACAAAATTAATTTAAAAGGTCTCCTCATAAGTACCTCAGCTGCTCTTGGACCTTTTATGACAAGGGTGAGCAGAAAAGGTGCAAAGACAACTGTCCATATAGCCACCTGGTACTTTGAAAACTATTTCAAAATACCTTTGCTGTGCAAAAACCTAGAATCTGTGAACATCAGCATCCTGGATATACTCTCGTATGGATTCGGTTTCATCCTGCCTTCTGAAAACAGCCATTCTGGGGGCACAATGTGTGTCCTTTGTCTCCTCTGTACACACAACTGGTTCTTTGAAAACTTAGAACTAATATTGTGTAAAATAAGCATGTTGCTTAAAAGGTCTGTGCGAGTAAGGAAAATGCCTCTGTATTTGGCTGCACATCTTACAGAAATCTGATCTGTTTCCCTGAACGCCTCCTTCCTCCCCCGCCCCTCCCAAAAAAATTTCCCCATGAATTGCCTCCTGATCCTTGTAACAATTATTCTAACATAAACTCCTAGGATCAATCCATACTAAGAATATGGTTTGTTGCTGACAATGAATCCTCAACTTAACTGATGTTGGAAATGGTTTAACTTCTGATGAGACAGGATGGTTTCCAAACACCTTTACAGAAAGCGTGATTGAGAATGTTTCATAGCTCTCAATCCAACTTCCTTGTAAAAGTGTTGAAAATGTTTTTTGTCCTATTGACCATCATTTACCTAGAGTTATTATAATAAGTAACCAAGAAGAATGATAAAAGTTTATTCTTACTGTTATTTCTGTAATTTTAGGAAGTCTCATTCTGGTTAACAAGTGAGAAAAATGTAATATCTACATTTTACATTTCTGCTAGCTCTACTTAGCATCCACACAATTTTTAGACATGCATGCAAAAGCTTTAAGATACTTGCACCTTCTCGGTAAAGGTCACGCACATCTAATTCTAGCCACAGCATCTTGAAAACAAACTTGAATCTCAAAAAAAAAAATCTTGGATTTAAAGAATGTGAACTGTATGCAGCATCTTGAAAATATAAAATTTACATGAAATGACTCAGAAAAGCAAACACACAGTAGAACGTGGGGCCCAATCCTGCAAGCCTGCCCCATACCAAATGTATATCATAGTCAAGGGGAATTTATGAATTACTTGCCACAGAACTGGATCCTTTGTTGCCCTGAGTTATGCCCTGTGCAAATTCACTGAAGACGAATGAGGTTACACAAAGGGTGCTATAAATCAGAGAAGAATTTAGCCCGCTGAATATTTCTCATTTAACAATTTATTGAAATTAGTAATGATCTCAAACTATATTCTGGAGGAATAAGCTTGCTGCCCCAAGATAATCAATTTACTGCAGAAGCTTAGCCATGAAACCTCCCAGATGTTTTGCCACAGACACACAGTCAGAGCACTCGGACATAGAACAGAAGAAGAATGATTAAAATACCATTAATGAGATCCGGGTGGTGTACGGGATTAACGATTTGCTTTAATCCATGAGGATCAAGGGATAAATTAGCAATGAACAGAAAGTTTAATAAAAATTGTGAATCCTCATGAGCTTCCTGACATTAAACCCAAAGCAGGCAGTGCTTTAATTTTAGACTGGCAACACAAGAGCGAGATATCTCAAATGCACTCTCATTAAGTCTGCCACACATGATCAGTTACGAAGGAATAAAGGAAATCCTAGTTCAAGAATTCCAGCACCTGGTCCCTGAGGCCCACAAATGAATTTAGTTCTCTCATTTCAAATTCATGATAAAGTCATTCTTAAATAGGCCTTCCACCACTCAAAATGGATATACTTGGTGTGATCAAGGTGTTGCCTAGAGTATTGGGTTAAATACAGCAGTGGTTCTCAACCTTTCCAGACTCCTGTACCCTTTCAGAAGTCTGATTTGTCCCAAGATTCACCTCACTTAAAAACTCGGGTTTTGGCTTCAGCCCTGCTCAGTGGGGCTCTGGCTTCAGCTTTCTGCTCTGCATCCCAGCGAGTCGAACACTGGCCCTGGTAACCCCATTAAAACAAACTTGCCCACAGTTTGAGAACTGCAAATATAGTATATAGAACAATCATTGTCTGTATGAACTTTTAGTTTGTACTGACTTAGTGTTTTTTTTATGTAGCCTGTTGTAAAACTAGAGAAATATCTAGAGGGGTTGATGTAGGGAGGCTGGACTCAATAACCTTTCAGGGTCCCTTCCAGTTCTCTGAGATAGGTATATCTCCATATATTATTTGTCGGGGAGGGATAGCTCAGTGGTTTGAGCATTGGCCTGCTATACCCAGGGCTGTAAATTCAATCCTTGAGGGGGCCATTTAGGGATTTGGGGCAAAAATCTGTCTAGTGATTGGTCCTGCTTTGAGCACGGGGTTGGACTAGATGACCTCCTGAGGTCCCTTCCAACCCTGATATTCTATGATTCAATGATAAGTACCCTTTGGAAGACCTCTGTATAGCCTCGGGGTACATGTACCCCTGGTTGAGAACCACTGAAAAACAGCACATGGAATGCTACAGTGAGGCTCATAACCATGGCCATTTGGAGCGAGGATCTGTGTCTTCAAGACCTAACTTGTGATGCTATATTTTAATTGGAAATGTACATGTAAATGACATGTACCTTTCACACAATCAAAGTTTTTCCTACATAAATAAGATGAGATTGCAGCTAGCTCTGTGCAAATGATCAAATTAGGGCTGACAAGGAGATTTCACCCATTGTGTCCCTTGCACAGGATCTGGCCACAGCTGCAGTCTTTGAGTAGAAGGACTATACAGAGCTAGTGCTATCGAGATAGCTAGCCTGCCCTAAAGGGAGCATGGACTCACCCAGCTTCTGTATTGCCTTACAGATGAAAACATATGCCAATGCTCTTCAAAAGGGGTAGCATTGTAGCTGTGTTCTCCAGGAACTCCAGGAAACATGAATGTCGTGTGGCTGTGCAGCTCCACACTAACCCCTGATTAGGGCTGTGTCCTAAGGAATTGCTACAGTCAATTATCAATGTCTAACCAATACCTGGATGTTGAAATATAGCAGTATACATACACACACCTTTTGGTGCAAAGATTTATGTTTTTAAAGAAATAATGGCAAATAACTGACTGTAAGCACTACAAATAATACGTATTTCTTATCTAGTCCTTTTCATCAGTAGATCCCAAAGGCACTTTACTGGCATTGGGTGGAACCCTGCACCAAGAGGAGCTCTTTGCTGGATCAGAGCCATAGACATTCCTTCCCCTTTGCCCACATCTTCCTCTGAGGTATGTAGGGAGAGTAGAGTAAACTCTATTACCTATTATTTTGGAAGAGAAATATACAAATCAGAATATACAATAGCGGATGAATGCATTTCTCTGTGTGCTGTATTGATTTTCTTATTTAATTTCTGTAGGCCTCTCACTGATATCCCTAAAGGTTAACAAAACCTTCATTCTATATGATTTTGCTATTTAAGGCAACAGTTATGTTTCTACTTATGAAAGGTAAAAGTGATTTGATGTTTTTGGAGTGGCCTAACTCTGTTGCCCTTGCTGTTTGCAACATTTTGCTACAATTGCCATACTGTTCAACCTGCATGTGTTTTGATCTGAATGACTAAATAAAATTTCATTATGTGCACTACATTATTTTTGGTGATGTACTTGTTTCTTAAGTTTTCCTATTAATTTGAATTGTTTTTGTCAGCGTTAGCTCACATTACCAATACAACACTAACTTTTTAATTAAAAAAGTGGAATTTTAAACTGTCATCAATCAGGTCTCTAAAGAATGTAATTTTCTGAAACAATAGCTTGAGGAGGCTGCTGCCATCTATGGACCTGAACAGTCATTAGCATATATAATTGGAAAACCATGGGAAGGAAGATCAGACTTGTCTTGGGCTCCACAGCTATAAATCTCCAAGAGGAGATAAAAACAGCTTTTCTAACTTTACTAATGTGAGGAAATGACAGATTGACACAATCAAACTATCAACTAGTCATAAATAAGAGCACTTTTCCTGGACCTGATTGCTTGTGTTATTGCAAAGACAGAAAAATAATCAGTAAAGAACAGTTGTCCTAACAAGTTACTGCTCTAAGTGAACATATTTGTCCAAATGTACATATAAATTGCAACAATAATGTAAATTCAGAAGATTGCTTAAAAGCTATTTTATACGCTGAAGAGACTGCCACAAACAAGAAATCACATGCTCCCGCACAGTGGAATTTTAAAAAACAAAACAAAAACTAAAAGAAAACAGGAAACGTACCTGGAAATCATGCAAAAACTCCAAAACAACTATCAAAAAAACCTGATGACGGTCGTCCAACACAAAATGTGGAACCAGCTACAACTCCTCCACAATCCACAGATGACCACCTCTATGAGAAACTTTGGAACCAGTACCCACCACATAGATGCTACATGGCACCCCAACATCAGTTTATTAAGACAACAGAGCTCAATTATCTGTGCTTTCTAAAGGACTGAACTTCTGTCCTCCACAGGACCTGATACCATTCTAACATGCGGAGAACCAGAATTCTGCCACTGACTTTACCCCAAAGAATTCTTTGACAAACAATAACATTGCCCAAATTACCATATCCCTACTAACAGTGATGGGGGGGGAGAGAAATGCCATTTGACTGGAAAACCACAGTAGACAGACCACACTCTCTATCATTACATTGACTGACTGTGAAATCCTTAAACATCATATCCACCACAATCTCCCCACTGCTAAGAGGACAGCTATTCAGTCCCTCACATCCGACCATCAGATAGTGATCAAACCAGCAGACAAAGGGGGCACCATTGTAATCTTCACTTATGTTGACTATGTTAACAAGGCCAACTGACAATTCTCTGATACCACCTACTATAAAAAAAAAAAAACTCAGAGAAGACCCCATACCCAGGACCGGCGCTAGGGGTTTTAGCGCCCTAGGCGCACGTCAATTTCTCCACCCCGCGCGCTGGTCCTGTGGCTCTGGTGGAGCTGCCATAGTCGTGCCTGCAGGAGCTCCACCAGAGCCGCAGGAGCAGCCGACCGTCCGCAGCCACGGCTGCGGTAGCTCCACTGGAGCCACCTGCCGCCCCCTCCGGCAAAACATCGCCCACCAATAATCCTGGCACCCTAGGGGATTGCCTAGGCCGCCTAAATGGAAGCGCCGGCCCTGCCCATATCATAATTTACCCAGGAATTTAGGGAGATCATCAAATTCTTCCCCAAACAACTTCAAGAGTAACTCTACAACCTCCAACTCCAATGAATCCACCCCAGGAACCTTCTACATGCTTCCCAAGATGCACAAACAAAGGAACCCAGGCAGACCCATGATATCTGGCCACAGCACTCTGACTGAAGGAAACCATCCTCAAACCACTCACAACATAAAGGGCCAGCTCCCTCCACGTCATAATCAGCTTCCTCCAGGAACTCTGCAACATTAACAGCCTCCCTCAGAACCCCATCCTTGCCATTATGGATATCACCTCCCTGTACTCCCACATCCCTCACAATGATGCCATTGCTGCCTTCCTCAAAAATCTACAAGACAATGGACAGCCCTCAGATATCCACCCCCAAACACATCATCAAACTCATCCATTTCATCCTCACCTCATAACTTTACATTCAACAAACATTTTGTCCAAATCACAGGAACAACCCTGGGTACTAGGATGACTCCCCAATATGTCAATCTCTTCATGGGCCACAACAAAGAACAATTTCTGGATAAATGCATCGTGAAACCACTGATATACATCAATGTATTATTTTCATCCTCTGGACAGATGACCTGAACTCCCTCAGATTTCCACCACAACTTCAACAACCACCACCCCTCCATTAAACTCTCTCTAGAACACTGCCACACTAGCATCAATTTCCTGGACAGCATGATCAGTTTCAGCAATAGAATTCTATGGACAACTATACACAAGAAACCCACAGATCACTACATGTACCTTCACAGATCCAGTAGCCACACCAAGAAATCTGATATTTACAGCCAACCACTCAGATACCACAGCACGTGCTCCAAGGAGACAGTCCAAGATATACACCTCAACACACTTAAACCACCTTCACCAAACAAGGAGACTCCACTAGAGAAATAGATTGCATCATCATGGACTGGGCCACCTGAATATATCGAGAGAATCTGTGTTTCAATATTGAAACAAAACCCCGTCCAACCATACAGCCCCAATTGCATCTGAAGAAGTGGGGGGTTTTCTACCCATGAAAGCTTATGCCCAAATGAATCTGTTAGTCTGAATCCACAAAAACAATGAGGAGTCTGGTGGCACCCTAAACACTAATACAGCTACCCCTCTGATACTTGACAACCCTAATTGTCAGACACTACCCCACCCCAGAACCTATATGGGGTATCATTAAACAATTGCAACCCATAGCCAATGGGCACCACTTTCTACATATGCACACATCAGGGGATATGTTTTAAGTTTCTAATTCACTTACCCAATACATGCTAGAGCAGTCTGAGAGTAGCTGTAATGTTTATCACCAGGCAACAGTCTCCAGTGGACAGTGCATTAGTGGAAGATAGCCAGAGCACCCTGCCCCCATCTTTCCTTATTTCCAGTACACCCCTCCGCTGGAGGCAGCAGTGGGTAATGATGTCAGGGACCACAGGTCTCAAACTCTGGCCCACACAGTTCCTAGGAGGTAGGCTGTCCCAACCAACTACCCAGTGGGCTGCTGGTAGCTGCCAGAACAGCAGCTGAACTCTAGCAGAGGACTCCAGACTTGGGATCTGATTGGTGGAACTCTGGGGCTCCTGATTGGTCCTTACTCTCTATTTAACTCAAGTTCAGGAACAGGAAGCTGTCCTCGCAAGTGGGTTCTCTTCAGACTGCTTCCCATGCAATACCTGCTCCTACAGCCTGATGCTGATCCCCTAGTAATTCACCCTGCCTGCCTCTTAGTTTGCCCTTAGTTTATGCTTATAAAAAAACCACATCCTAAACAGAGTTCTGATCCTGGAAAGGGAGAAGTGCCATAGACTTCAAGTATTGCACTACACTGTGCTATGACTACCGATCTTCCATGAAAGATGGTCAGATACCGTGATGATGAGCAGCAGTTTGAAACCCCAGGATAGACGAGAACCTCCACATCAATTTAAAAAAAAAAAGAAAGAAAGATATTTTGAATGTTTTGTGCTTCATATAATTGTTTGGATATTTATTACTAAACACATGCAGAGCCTTACAGTCATCTGGGTAAATAAAGCAAGTTCCTAAAAGGCTACATACGACACAGAAGGGCATTAAAATCTCATCAGGAAATATTGTGTGTTTAAAATGTCTCTAAATACTGACTCTCTCATGGACACAGAGATTAACAAATCATTTAAAAATAATTAGTTACATACCCATAGACTAGCATATAATAGCTCAAGAGAATCTGTTAAAGATTTTCAAATAAATAGGAACCTAAACATTCTACACTATTACATACATATTCATAGGCTATGATCCTGCAACCTCTTATGCACTTAACTTTGTGTACTTGATTAATCTCACTGAGTTCAGCCGTGTTAGTCATATGCATAAACTTACTCACATATATAAATCTTGGCAGGTTCAGTTCCTTATCCACGATGAATTATATAAAACTATTTACCCCAAGAAAGTACAAAAACAAACAAAAAGAGATGTAAGTAATGCAGATTGTAGACAGTAATCCTATTCATGTAACATTTTAAGAGATTTAGAGACTCCAAACCCAGAAGAGACCATTGTTATAATCAAGTCTGACCTTCTGTATAATAGGCCATAGAATTTCCCCCAAAATAAATTCCTAGAGCAGATCTTTTAGGAAAATATCTAATATTGATTTTAAAAATGCCAGTGACAGAGAATCCTCCACGACCCGTGTTAAACTGTGGTTAATTACCCTCAGTGTTAAAAATATACACTTTTATTTCCTGTCTGAATTTGTTGAGCTTCAACTTCTTGGTACTGGATCATGTTATACCTTTCTCTGCTAGACTGAGGAGCCTATTAAATATTTTCTCCCCATGTAAGTAGTAATAGACTGTAACCAAATCACCCGAGTCTTCTCTTTGTTAAGTTAAATAGATTGAGCAATTTGGGTCTGTTTTCTAATCCCTTAATCATTCTTGTGCCTCCTTCTGAACCCTCTCCAGTTTATCAACATCCTTCTTGAACTGCAGACCTCAGCACTGGACAGAATATTCCTACAGCAGTCACACAAATGCCAAATACAGAGGTAAAATAACCTCTCTGTACTACTACTTAAGATTCTCCTGTTTCTTCATCCAAGGATTGTATTAGCCCTTTTGGCCACAGCCTTGCACTGGGAGCTCATACTCAGTTGATTATCCACCATGGCGCCCAAAACGTTTTTCATAGTCTCTGCTTCCCACATTGACACATTTGTCATTAATGGCATGATCCTGCTAGCACTGAAATCAATGGGAACAAGACTGGTCTTACTGGAATAATGTTGTATCAACACTGTAGACCAATCTGTTGCATATTATAAATCAATGAGTTTAAAGGAAATTTAAGGCCCAAACTTGCGTAACTCCATCCAAATCATTGGGAGTTTATAGTACATAAGGAATGCAAGATTGGATCCTAAGCAGATTTTTTCTTAAACAAGATAATGGACCAAATCCTATTCACCTATATCGTATGAGTAATCTGACTGAATTGGCTGAAAGGTGAAATTTTTCTTTTTTGGCAACCAACATTTCTCTTTTTATTGATTATTATAAGAACAAAAATTTGTGGAAAGCAGGAACTTTCTGGAAAAAAATTCATTTTGCTGTAGAAAAAGTTTTCATGAAAGTCTTCTTCACCAGCATTAATTAAAAAAAAAAAAAAAGACTTATAGGAGGCCATATTTATAGGTAGATCAAGAGGATAAGGAAGTTTCCTTTATATTTTTTGAAGATTTGTTGTCAACCTTATTTCGTTCACACATATGTAAAGAGGATTACACTAGGCCTCAAAAATAAATTCTTGAGCATCAGATAATTTTAAAAGGAAGCCACTTTCTAAAGAGGAAAAAACAAGCCAAATATTATGAGAGAGTTAAGGTGAATGCTCAGGGGCCAGAGCTGTTCACAGATATTTCAGTGTAACTCCCATTAAATTTAGCCAGTTGTGTGTACATAACCAAAGGGAGAATTGGGTCCTTCTTCCTTAACTCACTATTTTGACTCTCCCCTCCCTACCCAAAGAAATGGCTTTGGAAAAGACTGAATGCCAGACTTTGCCTTTCTTGTTTTACATTGACTGATGTAGCAGACCAATAACGGAGTATTGATCTTTTGGTATTTATATTTGCTGAAGTATTCAAATCAAGAGCACCATGAGTATAAATTAAATTCTGACACATCTGCATTACAGTTCTATTTTACAGGTGTGTAATGGAATCAGAAAAGGCAAAAGCCCAAGATCAATAGAAGACACAGCCTCCTTTTGCATCAATAATATTTCTTATACACTATGTTCTATATATTGCTATTGAAGGCTGAACACAATATTCTACCACCAGTATGATCACAGACAGTTCTGTCACACGCACAAAAATCAGAACTGGAAGTAGGACACTAGGCTTTATTTTGAGTAATAAGAGTTGAATGGACAACATAAGAAGCTACATAGCTGCTCAATGTTTAATTCAAAAGATAGGATCACCCATCTTCAAAATCGTTTTTTGCAGTCCTTTGTCAACATGCTATTTTCATTACTGCTGAAAAAAGAAACTGCCACTAGACCAGCCATCTCTAAGGCAGAAAAGAAGGACAGCCAGGAAAGCCGATGCCCTGAAGCAAAATTCTACATTTGCCTTGGTAGGGAAAACAGAGTAATTTCAAAGCCTTCATTATTGTCTGAAGACTATCATTACTGCTGTTGTTTTAAATGGCATCTTTTACAAGAAGCCACATGCCTCTTTAGACACATGTAGCATTCTGTGCAACTTCTGCATCACTATCTCCTCCTATTTAGGAAGAGTCTTAGAAAGTATGTGTAAAGTTATTGTATAATTTTAAAATGTCATGACTTAAACTGGCTAATCTAGCAAAAATAGATTAATCTTCTAGAGATCAATTTTCACAGATATTGAGCATCCTAAGTTTCTGCTGAAGTCTACTGGCATTGTAGGGGCTCAGCACCTTAGGTGTTTAGATTAATACGCATACAAAATAACCTTACAGTGGTGAAGAAACCTGGTGGCCTAAATCTTTTCCATTACCTAGATCTGCATTTAGGAGAGTCTCCCAAAATCAAAGCTATTCCTGAGAAGGAAAGAATGAAATACTTTGTATTTTAACACAGCAAATACAGATTTAAACTGAGATACCTCTTTTGTTGACACAGTTCATAGATTCCAAGAAAAGAAGGGACCATTGTGATAATCTAGCCTGACTTCTTGTATAATGCAGTCTATGGAATTTCCCCAAAATAATTTCTAGTGCATATTTTAGAAAAAAAAATCCAATCTTGATTTAAAAAACGGTCAGGGAGGGAGAATGCACCAATATCTATGGTAAATTGTTGTAATGGTTAATTACTCTCACTAGCAAAATTGTATGCCTTATTTCCAGTCTGAATTTGTTTAGCTTCAACTTTTTCCACAATTGAAGGGCCCATTATTAAACATTTGTTCCCCATGTAAGTACTTGCAGATTGCAATCAAGTCACCCCTTAACTTTCTGTTTGTTAAGATTGATCTCCGAGAGACTATCACTGTATGGCAGGGATCAGCAGCCTTTGGCACACGGCTAAGGTAAGCACCCTGGCCAGCCGGGCTGGTTTATTTACCTGCTGCATCTGCAGGTTCGGCCGATCGCAGCTCCGCCTGGCCGCGGTTCGCTGCTTCAAGCCAATGGGAGCTGCGGGAAGGGCGGCCAGCACATCCCTCAGCCTGCATCACTTCCCTCAGTCCTCACTGGCCTGGAGTGGTGAACCACTGACAGTGGGAGCCACGATCGGCCCAACCTGCGGACACGGCAGGTAAACAAACTGGTCCGGCCCACCAGGGTGCTTACCTTGGTGAACCACATGCCAAAGGTTGCCAATCCCTGCTATATGGCATGTTTTCTAATACTTCAATCATTCTTGTGGCCATTCTCTGAACCCTTCCCAATTTATCAATATCCTTTTTTACTTGAGCAGTCTGAAATTATGTTTGGCATTTTTAAAAAAAGTTTCAAGATGCTATTTTGACTCCCACCTTTCTCTTATCATTATTAGTATCTAGGGGCCAGATTTTGACAACATTATTTACTTGGGGTGGAATTTGCAAAATAGTCAGTGGAACTAATGGTCCTAAATCATAACTTAGGCTCTTTTGAAAATTCCAGGCTTATAGTAGTGCTTTACTCCATGGGAGGTTCCATTGTAATGAATGGTACTGCCTATGAAATATGGTACAGACCCTGGGAAGATTTACACACATACTTAACTTTAAGTCAACGGGAGTGCTTGTGGTGCATAAAATTAAGTATGTGCTTAAGTTTTTGGAGGACCGGGGCATAACGGTACTGTTCAACCCAAGTAAGTGGCAGAATCTGACCCTATGCATGTTGTTAGGTTACAAATATTTGCATAGGCAACTGTCTTTCTAGCCATGGGAGGAAACATTGACATTTCAGGAAAGAAAACACAGAAACCAATAAGTTAATGAAAGAAAAATCTGATCTAATCAATATCAACAACAAAACGCTGCTTTTATTTCATTATCATACTGCTGTGGGTAATGGCAAGTGCCCAGATATTTTTTTGGAAAGCATGGATGAAAAACCCTTGATGGAAAAGCTTTAAAAATACAAAAACAGATGTTTGTATATTTTCTAGAACAAATGGGTCTCAACAGCTTTCAGCAATCTCATCTAGTCTTTGTGGGTTTTAAAATTTGTAGTGAGACTTTTGTGGAAGTCCTGTTATACAGAACCAATTATACAGTCCTGTTATACAGAACCAATATACAGAACCACTGAAATAAACACACATACCAAAAAACCCATAGCCATAGCAGTCCTGTATGGACTGCCTTCATTGTATTCGCAGCACCAAGTGGTTATAATACAAAGAGTAAGACAAATATGGACCCCAAGTCAGGATAGCATGTCTCAGTACCAAACTGCTGACAAAACAACCAGTCCCTGAGCAGCTGAGAAATGTTTCCTTAATCAGTTTTGACAATTTTTATTAGGTAATTGACTTGGTTACAGCCTGTAGCTTACCAATGGTCACAAAAACATCATGAGAAATTGAAATGGTGAATTCTTCATGCTGACGTTATTTGGAAGTTATAAAACCTGTCTGTTGCTCTAGGATTAGACCATTTTGATGTAAAAAACAAATAGTTTGGCTAAATCCAGAGAGATGTTTTGGCCAGCCATAGCTATGTTAGGTTAAAAGAGTCAGTGAAAGTTGTAGTAATTTCTGTGGTACATCATTTAATTTGCCCCTATTGATTAAGCCCAATATAAATTGTAAGCCCTGTGCTGCTCCTATTGAAGATGGGAGTTTTGCCATTGACTGAGACAAAAATCAGGTTTTATATGTAAAGTTTGTTTACCTCAGCCACTGGAGAGGGGAAATAATAGCTCAGAATCAGAGTCATATACTGCAGCTTGCTTTCCAAGGGCCCGTTCACTTTGCTTAGATAAAACTCCCACCAAAATCAATGGTAGGTTTGTTCGCTGGTCTACACTACAGGGGAAAATTGATCTTAGATACGCAACTTCAGCTACGTGAATAATGTAGCTGAAGTCGAAGTATCTAAGATCGAATTACTCACCGTCCTCAAGGCGCGGGATCGACGTCCACGGCTCCCCCTGTCGATTCCGCAACTCTGCTCGGCTTGGTGGAGTTCCGGAATTGATATAAGCGTGTTCGGGGATCGATATAGCGTGTCTAGATGAGACGCGATATATCGATCCCCAAGCAATCGATTGCTACCCGCCGATACCGTGGGTAGTGAAGACATAGCCTGAGTAAGGACTTTAGGATTTGATGTTATACCCCAAGATCCATATGCAGAAGACACTCAGTCTGAGGATATCACCTCTTCCCTGTGTAGTTCTCAGAAGAGTAAACTGAAGGAAACTAACTTACGACTGCGTAAGCCACAACATGAGTGTTTAAACATGATGAATATCCTAGTTTCAAATGTAGCATCCACAGAATCTTCATCGAACTATTGCACTACAAATAATGTCAATTAAAAAAAAAGAGGAAGAATATTGTAGCACGGTGCATAGATGTGTTATAAAACACACACATTATTTCTACATTCAGTGGAAAATCTAAATGTAGATTCTCCTTACCTTTGTGGATTCATCACATGAATTCATGGTTCCTCAACAATGCTAAGTAATCAGATAGCCAGGTAATAGGCTGCTTGCCAAGATTTTCAAACAAAGCATGACATGAGTCATCTACTAAGGTGAATTCAGTACTGGCCAAAATGTAACAAAGAGCAGCACTGATTGACAGAAAAATTATCTTGTCATCCAAGAGACTAACTTTGCAACCAATTCTCCTGGAACCTGCTGTTAGAATTATTATACTTTTTGGAGGCCAAGATAGTGTCATCTATGATTAATGTGATTAACTGGTGCCTGATCTTGTAATCAACATGTTGGATTTCTTAGAAAAGACATTGCATCCTTTAAAAGAAACTGATAAAGGGGAAAGCAAATTTTAAAAATGTTTTTAAGGAGTTGCTTGCTTCCTCCAGCTTTGATTTAAAAAGGGCTGGAACAATGGCCTCAGAAGGGCTGGGCAGCTGCCTATGGGTTGGAAGGTTTTCTAGGGCATCCAGAAATCAAAGAGTAGCACAGCAAAAAGGAGAGTTCTGATGATCCCTGTAATGTGTAATCAACCAACCAACATGTGAAATACAGCCCTCTACAGCTGATAGACAAAATCCCAGAAGTTGCCTAAGAGATTCAGATACACAGTGAGGGAAAGTATATGTCCAAACACCAAAATTAAAACAGAAAATTACCTATGAAGCACTGACCTCTCCTTTCTAACACATACACACCTGACTCATCATCAGAGGTCTTCCCCTCTTAGTGATTAATCCTTCAGTGTCTTAGCTGTTGCAATGAAGCCAGGATTTTCAGTATGATAACTGAAGGAGAGAACAACAATTTGCTTTGGAATCCCTCCCATGGAGGATTTCCTGTGGCAACATCCAATGACCATATGGCAAGTAGAATATTGCAGATGTATGTTTTGCTTTTGTCTTTTTGGGTTATAACATTGTCACATGCCCTACAATATACGTCACATAGCTTTTTTTTGGCAAGGGGGGAGGTGAAGGGGGCAGGAGTTGAGCCTAATGCCCAGACATACTAATTTGTCAGTGATATAAAATGGTGGTATAAGTAGGTCAGAAAAACAGTGTCAATTGACTTCAAAGAGAGTTGGACCTGCTTAAACCCCAGCTGAATCTAATCACCTCAGAATTACCCTAATATGGCAATTACATTCACTTTGCACAGTCAGCCAAACTGGTACAAGTTTCACCACTTTGCCACTTCCAACCATTTTCTAAACAACTTACAACTGGTGCTCCCCAACTTGGAGCTACTGTGGTGCAGATAACCAGTGCAAAGCAGCTGTAAATACAGTTTAAATGATTACTGTCAGCATGAGAGAAAGCCCAGGTGGGATAGTAGCTCCTATACCACCCCCTCGTACTTAGTTGAAGTCCTTGTAGTATTACCAACATATGCAATTAAGCAGCCTTATGGCTACTTTAGCTTGTACCTTAAGACAGGACCAATACCCCTTTTACTGCAGATAGAGAGAAAGATCACACACATCCCTCGTGAGCTGTACCATGCCTTCCTCCTCACAACTATTCACCCACATAAGCTCAAGCAGCAGGAGAGAAATATTTAATTTTAATCTCTACAAGATATTTCTAAAATAGCCTCTTTAACATGACAGAATGCCATATGAGGACCTGTTTGGGATGATTTATATAACTTATTCATAGCTTCATCCAAAACCATACCAGTAAAATATTTAGACCAGCCTATGCCTTATGTATTCTATTTTTCTGGAAAATACATGTGCAGGTGTCAAGGTTAGAGTGTATCTACATTGTTTATTCATATATATAGTTCATGAGGGATACTGGTTGAGTTGCATCTCTGACCAGTCTAATTTGTTTGAGGGGAGGAGCTGGGGAAGGAACTCCACACATGGTGAAGAAAAGGGAACATTCCTCTGTTGGCTCTTTAAATTTTTTTATGAAGTCAGCAGACAGAAAACTTCTCAGAAGTCTGGAATGTTAGAAGCAGCCCTAATGGAGATTGATTAGAAGTCAATGGGACTACATACATGTATAAAGTTAAGCACGATTAAATTGCAGGATCAAAGTCTTAAAATGATACAGACTTTATTACTGATAAGTGTTTTTGAAGTCCTATGCAACACCAAGTGAAACAGGAAGACCTAAACAGTTTGAAAATGATTTACAAGAATGATTGTTAAATTTGGGTTATACAATCTTTTATGAAACAAAACACAAAAAAAGATGACTGTCAAAAGCCAAACCCCTGAACACACTGACAAAATGCTGATGGTCTAAAGATTATCCTCAAAGGCACAACACTAAGGGCTGGTCTACACCTAACACTTAGGTCGACCTAGTTATGTCACTCAGGAGTGTGAAAAATTCACACCTGAGAGATACAGTTAAGTTGACATAAGCCTCAGTACAGACACTGCTAAATCAGTGGAAGAGTTCTTCTGTCTAGATTAGCTACTGCCTCTCAAGCAACATGAAAAAACCCTTCCATTGCTGTCACACATGTCTATACTGCAGTGGTGTAGCTGCAGCTGTGCCACCGTAGCACCGGTAATGTCATGAAGGGTTTTTTCCATCCACAGGCTGTGTGTGTAAAGAGAGACAGAATCTGCAGAAGGAAGGAAGGTGGTGGGGGCAGTGGCAATGAGATGCTCAGCATGCCAAGAACAGCATCTTCTGCTAAGAAGCTCCCGTGTTCCCAACCACAGAGTGAATCCCTCTTCTTCCTCAGACCATCACTCCCAGGATCAGTCAGACTGATACAAAACTGTTCACACTCCTCCATTTACTAAGTTGGAGCCAAGATTCAGGCCTAAGCAAATAGGCCCAATGATAATCAGGTAGTATACTGCATTAGTTCTGACATCAAAAGAAAACATGCTGAGAAGCCATAAGAAACTCACTTTCAACATAAAAAGTTGTGTAGCTGTGTTGTTTATATCCAACCTAAATTGTAGGAGGTCTCCTGCTCCAAAATTCACACTTAGTCCACTTCATATGAGAGTCCCAAGACAGAGTTAAAATGGCTGGTATGCAGATTGCATTGTTGCACTGCAAAGTCCTTGCGTGGACTGATGAAGCTCTTCATTGCAGTGATGTTGTAGTCATCAAGCCTTGATGGACTTTGGATATTTTAATATGTAAGTAATAATGATTCTAACAAGCCAGGATTTCGTGGCCACCCTGTGACCAATGGTATTACTCCAGGCAAGTGCATGCTCATCTCATGCAGCTGGCCACATTCTGGGTCTGATATAGTTCAGGATTACAGAGCAATCATTGTCTCCTGTTTGAGATGTCAGGGTGCAGGCTTTTGAAGGCTAATGGAACCTGAGGTTTTCCAGAGGTCTCTAAGACAGAATATTGTGTCATCAGACCATTATCAATGGGCTGAGGCCATTTAAAAATGACCTTTTTCTCTCAGGCACCTAAGACAGAGTGCTAGCAGAGGAAGTCGTACACTGAAAATTATAGATTGTCAGTATTTTTTTTTATTTCCTATACTTCAACTGTTCATGAGGCAAAGAAACTCGTCTTTGCCACCATAACATCTGCAAAGTCTCAATCAGCAGATTTGTTATGGACAGTCTGGTTAACCTGCATCATCTCCACTTGCTTGTGAGTCCCTCCTGGTGTGAAGAAATATCATATTACTTAGCAGATAAAACTGAGCATATTTTGACTAAACTCTGTATCTGCAGGGTGCAGGGAATAGCTGAAGACTCAATCCAGATGAGACTAAGGTAATAATAGGGGAGTTGAAAGAAGCAACAGAAGGATTTGGCTGATTATATTGGTTTCCTGTGGTTCTATCTTCATCATTTATCACCAGCATTTGCAATTTGGGGTTTTTAGACAGTCACCTGCTTCTAGAAAATCAAACAGCAACAGTGACCAGGATGGCTTCTCCTCCCTTCATCTGACTACTAGAATGTGCCTATTCCTAACAGATAGGGTTTTTCCTACTGTGATCCAGGCCTTTGTCATCTCCAGGTTGGCCTAGACCTTAAATCCATTCAAAAACTAAAGCTGATCATTTTTTTGCTACTGTTTATACAGCATTTAGCTCAGTGGGGTCCTAGTCCATGACAACGGCTCCTAGGTGCTACAGTCATGCAAATAATAATAGTATAGGATGCAGCAGCCTGGTGTATTTCCATGAGTTCATGACTTAAATCCTCTGGGATTTTCCCTACCTCTTGGCTTTTGGGTGAAGTTTAAGGGGTTGGTGTTGACTACAAAGCCCTAAAATGGCCTGGGACTTGTCTACTTGAGAGACTGCCGTTTTCTTCATGCCCTACTGCAAAAGGTGAAAGCAGTGGGGGTGCTGGAGATGAAGTGTCCTCGGTATATAGGGAAGGAGTTGCTCGCATTCTCCACAAGGGTGCTATGGCTTTGGAATTCACTACCCACATACTTAATCCAAAAAAGTTTATATATGTTGATCTTTGTTGAGTTTCAGGGCATATTGCAAAACTAAATTTTAACAGTCATATGGGGAATGTTGAAGGTGTGGGTGATTTTGTTGTACAATGTTTTTTTTTCTGGCCAGTTCCTCTATGTAGGTAATATTTGTTGCCATTTTGATTTTATTCCTGAGGACTGTATTTTTAACTGATGACTGTAGACTCTGGGGGAGGCATGTTTTATGTTATTTTTGTCAAAAGAAAAACATTTATATGCATAAAAAACACATATGCACTAAACAAAGGAACATTTATATCAACACAAAATACAGTGGATGAAGGCTGACTACAGATTTACTTGCAGTTATTGAAGGTGAACTCAGCATCTTCTTGTGGCACTAATTCGTTTGCTCTCTTGTAACCAACAAGATCAGCTCATTATTACTGTTATACTAAAGCAAAGATTTCAAAACCCAGAGCTGCTGTCAGATTTTCCCTGCAGAACTGCTCAGCTGAATACAAGATGGTAATAATATCACCAGTAGTTCCACTGCATCCCCCTTTCCTGTTTCCTTCCTCTGGCACCCTTCTCATTCAAAAAGCTACCATTCTGTTTGAATTAATGAAAAGCTAAACTTACTTTACCCTTCCTAGGGAATGTGCCCATCCTTTTTGTAAATCCTTCCCTAAGGGCCAGCTTACGCCAGTGCAAAGTCATAGACTTCAAAGGGGTTATGTTGATCTAACTGACAGTAGAATTTGGAGAGACAAGGTGGTGAGAATATCTTTTACAGGACCAACTTCTGTTAGTGAGAAAGAGAAGCTTTTGAGCCTGCACAGAGCTCTCCTTTAGGTCTGGGAAATGTACTCAAAGGGTGTCACAACTAAATAAAAGGTGGAACAGATTTTTTAACATAAGCAGTTAACACCTTGAGACCAACATGACTACAGCAACACTGCCTATAGCAGAATTCATGGCTATTATAATGAACATTTTCCTCTCTTCCCCCCCTCAACCTTAATCTCCAATCTGTGTTCTCAGCTACCATTCAGAATGCTGTTCAGTTCAGCTCTGCTTCTTGCAGATTGTCTGGTGTCCTTTACACTAATTTCAGCTGACAGTTTCAGCAATGAGTTGCTCAAAGCATTCCCCAAACCCATGGTTGGTCTTTGAACTGTACAACATGGGAATTGAAAGCTGGACAGGGCTAGAGACCAATAGGCATAACAGGAGATTAGCAAGAGAAGGATACATTTATTCTGTTTCATATTTTTCTAGGTTAGGCTCAAAAGAGGAATTGGAGACACAGTTGAATACTGTTATTGATAAGAACATTTAGCAGTCCTATGGGTCCTTACATCACAGCAGCTCAAAGCACTGTATTAACATTGATAAATTAAGTTTACTTAAAATAAAACAGGAAGTCTGTTTGGGAATAAGATTAAAAGGCTTACAGAAGTATTGGAGCATAAGCTTTCGTGGGTGAATACCCACTTCATCCAATACTTCTGTTAGTCTATAAGGTGCCACAGGACTCCGTCACTTTTTACAGATCCAGACTAACACAGCTACCCCTCTGATAATTGAAAGGCTTGTTTCTTTAATCAGAAGGCCTTAGTGACAGGGGAACCACAAAAAGTTCACAGCTTTGACCTGTTAAAGCACAAAAAAATTTCAGGAGTTCATCCAAAGCATTTTTCCTTGGTATGCAATAGCAGAATCTATTAGCCTGGCATTTGAACCTCATATCTGAGGCTTTCCAGATCTGCAAAATGGGAGGGAATTCTCAAGAGCAGAACATGAAATCAATGGAGTTGTTGTACCAAGGGGGTGAGCGTGGACATTTTTGTGTATTGGAATTTTCAGTACACTATCATAGCTAATATAGAAAAAGCATTAAATCAATAACTATATTTAAATATCCTTCTCCCCACATGTATGCAGTATTTGATTAGATCAGAGTTTCTTTGAGACAGGCCCGCCTTCATACCCAGGGCCGGCTTTAGGCTGATTCGGCCGATTCCGGGGAATCGGGCCCCGCGCCTAAGAGGGCCCCGCGCCTTAGGCAACTTTTTAATTTTTTTTTTTTTTTTTAACTTACCCCGGTCTCCGGCTGCAGTCTGCTCCATGGTCCCACTCCTTTGAGTGAAGAGCCGGCGGGAGCGCAGCGTGGCCCCACCCTCCCAGCTAAAGCTCCAGCCAGGGCGGCGGGGCTTGCCGTGCTCTGGCCGGGGATCCAGCCGGGAGAGTGGGGCGGCGGAGCTTGCCACACTCCAGCCGGAGTGCGGCAAGGCCGGCGGCTCCGGCTGGAGCGCGGAGCCCGCTCTCCCGTTTCTGAAGCTCCGGCCAGAGAGCGCTGGCAAGCCCACCGCCCGGCTGGAGTCTCTGGACCCCTTAAATAGCCCCCGGAGCCCTGGGCAGGTGAGGGGCTCCGGGGGCTATTTAAAGGACCCAAGGGGCTCCAGGCTGCCTTCTGCGTCCCTTGCTTCCTTCCAAAATAGGCCGCCGGAGGCCCCGGCCCTTCACCCCCATGCATCCCAAGCACTCCCGCCCGGTATTTTAAAAAGGTCCTCGGGAAGTAGAAGGGGGGTTTGGTGGTGGGGCTTTTACGTTTAATGGGGGCTTTTTGAGGTTCACAGCTGCCTTCTTGCTGCCAACCCCCGTTTGACCGTGGCCGCCACAAAAACCAGTCTGGCGCCCCCGCGCTGCAGCCCCAGCGTCTGCACACCCGCCGCGCCCCACAACCACCCTGCCAAAAACCCCCTTTTTCCTGGTTCTCCAAAAAGCCAAAACCCCTGCCAAACACACCCCTGCAGGCCCCTGCCAAAGGGCCAAGGCCAGCCCCACCACCCACAAATGCTTTGCCCGCCAACCAGCCCTGGCCCACCGCACTCTGCCCAAGGCCTGCCACCCCCCCTGCCCCTTAATTCTTTTCCAGTCAGGGCCCTTTGCTGCACCCACTTTGCCTGAAAAGCAGCAGGTTCCCGGCCCATTCCTTCTGTTCTTCCAGCCCTGAAACGCCTGCCTGCATCCCCCCTGCTGGGCCCCTGCGGAAGCCAGCCCGCCCCCCACCCCTTGTTTCCAAAAAACCCAGGCTCCCATTTCCCCTTGGCCCTGTCTGCCAGCCAGACCGCTACCTATCCAGGTCTGCCCCCTTGCCCTGCTTCCCCAGCCCCCTAGTCACATTTGCCTGCCTTGCAGTTTTCCACAGGCATTAACCCTGCCCACACTCTGCTTCCATAGGGGCAGGAGTAGCCTGGGACCCAACACATGTGTCACACCCCAGGGAGTGGCGGGGAACCCCCACATGTGAAACCGGCAGTCATATAATGGGACCAACACATTGCACAACCCCAGGAGTGGCGGGACCCACACGTGAAACGGGCAGTCATTAAGAAGCAATTATCAACAAGCATATATGATGCAATGTATATAATTTTATTATTCATATAGTTACAGAAAGTAAATAATACATGAAAGAAATGAGAGGCTTTTTTTTCCACTTTTTTTTTTAAGTCATCCCTGCCAGGGCCCCACCAAAAATGTTCGAATTGGGCCCCGCACTTCCTAAAGCCGGCCCTGTTCATACCTTTCTGTAAAACACCTAGCAGTGTTAATGCTATAAAAAAACACCTGATACAAGCCTCCCCAAAGAAAGGTAAACATAAGGGCCATTGCAGAAGAGCTCAAGGTGTTCAAACAGGTTAGGGTAGTGACTCATTGCTTGAGGCACTGGAGCAGGGAAGTTAGCTAATTATTAACACATTGGTTCATCTCATTTCTCAAAAGCAGATGCTCCTATTGAATTGTAATAGGTTAAAATGGTTTCCCTTTGTCCAGACCAGAGATACAGACCTAGCGACTCCAAGCCCTAGGTGCTTTTTAGTGACACAAACTGCCTGGCTTAGTGGTTTTTGACTGAATGCTTCAACATAAGAGATTGTAATATCCCTGGGGTTAAGGCAGAAACACAGCATCGTCTGGACTCTGGAGACAGTTTGTGTGAGACAAGCAGCTTGGATAAAGTGCTGGAACACAGATCCATTTGAAATGGAACTCTAGTGCTTTGTCAAAGTTGTAAATAAAGATGGAGTAGGAAGGAATATTCTGAACTGAAGCCTACTTATTTCTCCCCCAGCAAGGAAATAATCCATCCTCTCTGTCCTAACTCTCCTGGACTGCTCAGAGGTTGACAGTATTTTCTGTTTCTAAAATGTTAATTGTCCAATTAAGAATATTATGAATTGAGAGTGCACAGCACGGTACAAAAGAGAGGTCCAGCTTTTCCCCATCCTTACTCACGTACCTGTCTCCACAAGCTATCCCACTGAGTGGAACAACTTGGTGAATAATAGACTACTCAGCATGAGTAAGGGGTGGCAGAATTGACCCAGAGACAATTACAGCCATTTTTTAAAAACAGAGGCCTTTTGAAAATAAAAAATGCATGCAAATTTACATTGCTTCACTCCCCCCTCTTCCCTACTTCTATCCTCTTTATGCTTTACCACTGTAAAAGGCACTGGAGAAGAGCAGACACATTTTTTTCTCCCAAAAAAGCCAAAAATTCAGTTATTTTAACAAAAAAAAAGTCAGTCATTCCTTTTCAAAATGCTTCTCTGCCATAGTCCCTTAATTCCCCTCTCAGAAGCTGGTTTTCTTAATATTCATCCCTTTATCGAGATATCTTACCCAACGTCCAACCAATTTTCTAGCATCTTCCCAAGCCCTTTCCCTGGCTTCTTCAAAAGCCCCTCAGACTGCTTTCTGTATTCCACAGAAGTCCTTGCCAGTGTTTCTTGCTATGTCTCTAACCCCAAACAGCCCTGGGATTGACAATTCTACAAACTCTGCACAGAAGGATTTGAGGCCTGCCTTCACAGGAACAGCACACACTCTTACAAATCAGAAAACTCTCTTGGTAGCCAGAGCATCATTCTGCTTAGAAGGAACTCCGCTTCTGCATAATAAAGACAAAGTAATCAGACTGTGTGTGACAGTGCAGGTGATTTAGGAGGTGAAACTATTCTCTAAACCCAGGCAGGGTATGGGGTTTAAATGCAGCACTCCTTCCCTCATCCATCCCTTGGGTTGGAGTAGCGACCACAGCCTCTTTGCACCTCGTGTAGGGGTGCTGGTGCCATTGCATCCACGTAATTGTGTGTCCTGTGAGGCCTACTCCAGGCTTCTCTTGGCCCATTGCCCTCTGTGATGGCTTATACAGAACCAGCATGAAAACTATTTTGATAATATATGGGCACCACTGCACAAAATAACCACTCACCCACTATCCTCTAGTGATGTGAGCGTACTTGTACCCTACTCCACAGCAAAGGTATTTTTTAACCTTTTTTAAAGGTGAAAATCAGAGTCCCGGAGGTCTTGCCCACAATAGATGGATCTCAACCTGGTTTGATTTTCAAGACAAAATGAGGAATTTTCTTCAAAGTATTATTGTCCTTAATGTGAACTCAAATTATATAAAAACAGAAGAGTTGAAGTTGAGTAACACCTACAGAGATACATATCAGAGCAACAAATCAGACCACAGACTTCAGCTGGAAAAGCAGCAGTAGCAGGCCCTAGTTTTCTAGGTAATTCAATCAAAAGAAAGCTCTGTACAGCATCTCTGATGTTACATCACACGACAGCTATATTTGAGGATCTGACTAATATAGGCCACTGATGATAATTATGGAGCCCAAGAACCTCACGATAAAATTTGATACTGTATTTGCACATTTTATTTAAATTCTGAACTATATGCCTTAAAAAAAGTACTAGATTGAAAACCCTCTAATTTACTGACTCCAAGATACTTACACTTGTACAACCAATTCTCAATAAACTAAGTGGGAAGATCAGGCTCTATATCTAGAGGGACTGACTTTTTTTAGTTCTTTAAATATTTCCTTGTAAAACAATGACTGTTCTCTGAATTCCCTCTAATTTACTGACTCCAAGATACTTACACCTGTACAACATGCTGTGGGTTCATGGTCACCAATGTTGTACAGGGGAAGAATGATCACCTTTATGGGATGCAATATACCTGTCCACACTCCAAAAATTGCATTGACTTTTCTTGCCATCACGTGACATTGCATGTTCATATCTAATCCACTGCATAATTTGTAGGTAGAGATGTGAAAATACTGCGAAAATATTTTTTGCAGATATTTCTTCTAGCGTTTAAAAGATTTGACTTTGAATGTGTCCATGTACAATTTCTGCAGATACTCTAATACATAGTTTGCTGGAACGAATGTTCTTGGTATCGACACATTTACAAATTTTAAAGTGTGCTTAAAATATTTGCAACAGTAATGTGAATCCAATATTTAGTCACAAAGTCTGTGAGTCATTTTGAATGAAGTATAAAGCTGAGAAAATCGTTAAGTTGTTAGACATTTACCAACAGAGAAAGAGGGAATGGATCCAATGCTCCAAATGCTTATTCATGTACTTAACTTTAAGCACTTGACTAGTCTCATTGACTTCACTGGGTCACACGTGTATTAAGTTATGCATGTGCATAAATCTTTGCAGGATCAAGGTCCTAAATCTAATTCAAAGCCCATGGAAGTCAAAGACATATATAGTCCAGGGAGTACCGGATCAGGACCATAAGCATTATTAATGGTTCACTTGCTTCTTTTTCTTTGTGGCAATACTGATTTGTAGGCTTTTCCCCCCCTCACAGAATGCCCATGTATAAGATGATTTGTGTGTATTAGCTTGAATTTTCCGGGCTGAAACCCATTTCTTTTCTTTATAGTTACATTTGTAGCTTTTCATCTCTAAAGTAGTAAAGTCCCAACCATGCAAACATTTGTGCACCTGCTTAATCTTAAACATGAACAGGCTGACTGACTTTAAGCATGTGAATAATCTAAGTCTGTGCATGTTTGCAGGATTGGAGGCCTTAGTCAAGGAAGAGGCTAGATTCATAAGAACTTAAGGCCACTGTGGCAGGTCTGACTATGGCCACATCTACACTACGGGATAATATCGAATTAGCTAAAATCGGTTTTATAAAACTGATATTATAAATTCGATTTCATGCGGCCACACTAGGCACAGTCATTCAGCGTTGTGCGGTCCATGGTCCGAGGCTAACGTCGATTTCTGAAGCTGTTTGCATTGTGGGTAGCTCTTTCCGTAGCTATCCATAGTTCCCGCAGTCTCCCCCGCCCCTTGGAATTCTGGGTTGAATCATTATTTGTCGCGGTGGTTCTGGGTAAATGTCATCAGTCATTCCTTCCTCCGGGAAAACATCAGCTGACAATCCTTTCGCGCCGTTTTTTCCCTGGATTGCCCTGGCAGACGCCATAGCACGGCAACCATGGAGCCCGTTCAGCTTTTTTTTTTTCCGGCACCGTATGTGTACTGGATGCCGCGGAGAGAGAGGCGATACTCCAGCGCTACACAGCAGCAGCATTCACTTGCTTTTGCAATGATAGCAGAGATGGTTACCGGTCGTTCTGTACCGTCTACTGCCGGAGGAAAACTGGCAATGAGATGACGGTTATCTCTCCCCCTCTGTACTGTCCGCTGCTATCATGAGTGCCCCTGGCTGAAATCGGCCGGGGGGCGCAACGCAAAAGCAAAATTGGGATTGACTCACTTGGGACTGAGTCAATCCCTCCCTTATGGTTTCTAAAAATAGAGTCAGTCCTGCCTAGAATAAGGGGCAAGTGTATTAGAGGACCAGTGTATCAGAGCACAGCTGCTCCGTGTCAGTATTCACAGGGGGTGCCCCTGCAACAACCCCACCCGTTGCTTCCCTCCTCCCCCAACCTTCCTGGGCTACCGTGGCAGTGTCCCCCCCCATTTGTGTCATGAAGTTATAAAGAATGCAGGAATAAGAAACAGAGACTTGTTAGTGAGATAAAATGAGGGGAGGCAGCCTCCCGGGGCTATGACAGTCCAGGCAGTACGGAATCTTTTCTTTACACAGGAAAGGAGGGGGCTGATGAAGCTCAGCCCCCAGTTGCTATGATGAAGACAGTTACCAGCCGTTCTGTACCATCTACTGGGAGTAACTGGGAGTCATTCCCATTTTTACCCAGGCGCCCCGGCCAGCCTCACCTGAGGCCAGCCAGGAGCACTCACGGGCTGATGGCGATGACGGATATCAGTCATATTGTACCGTCTACCACCGGGGAGGGGGAGAGGAGCGGATACTGCTCTTCACTGCTGCAGCATCGCGTCTACCAGCAGCATTCAGTACACATAGGGTGACATTGAAAGAAGTCAAGAAATGATTTCTTTCCCTTTTCTTTCACGTGGTGGTGGGGGGGGGGGAGAAAACTGAGGAGCTATTCCCTGAACCACGCCAGACACTGTGTTTGAACCTACAGACATTGGAGCTCAGCAAGAATGCAAATACTTTTCAGAGACTGCTGTGGACTGTGGGATAGCTGGAGTCCTCAGTACCCCCTCCATCCATGAGCGTCCATTTGAGTCTCTGGCTTCCCGTTACGCTTGTCACGCAGCGCTGTGTATCCTGGAGATTTTTTTTCAAACGCTTTGGCATTTCGTGTTCTGTAACGGAGCTCTGATACAACAGATTTGTCTCCCCATACAGCGATCAGATCTAGTATCTCCCGTATGGTCCATGCTGGAGCTCTTTTTGGATTTGAGACTGCATCGCCACCCGTGCTGATCAGAGCTCCACGCTGGGCAAACAGGAAATGTAATTCAAAAGTCTACTCCTCTCGTCGGGGTGGAGTACAGAAATCGATTTAAAGAGCCCTTTATAGCGATATAAAGGGCGTTGTAGTGTGGACGGGTACAGCGTTAAATCGATTTAACACTCTTTAAATTGATTTAAACGCGTAGTGTAGACCAGGCCTATGATTAAGCAGGGGGTGGGCTGTGATCACTAAATACCTCACCTCATTGTTATCTTGGGCTGTTTGTATCTGCCTATTGTCATTGCTCTTATACTTAGAGAACACCTATTTTGCAGCTGGGAATATGCTTTCCATCTTGGGGACATGCATTACCTCTTCTTGAACTAGTGCACTAAAAGTAGCAATGTAGCCAGGGGTAGCACGGACAACAGCTTGGGCTAGCCACCTGAGTATAAACCTGCTCAGACTCCATGGGTACGTACATATACCTGCCCATGCTCTGCCAGGCTACACTGTTATTTCTACCATATTAGCTTGAGCTGAGCTAGGTCTGTCTATCTGAGCTGGACCGCATGCTTCCAGCTGCAGTGTAGACATAACAAGAGCTTACAGCAGGGATCAGCAATCTTTGGCACACAGCTTGCCAGGGTAAGCACTCTGGTGGGCCAGGTCAGTTTGTTTACCTGCCGCGTCTGCAGGTTTGGCCAGTTGTGGCTCCCACTGGCCACGGTTCGAGGGAAGCAGCACGGGCCGAGGGATGTGCTGGCAGCTGCCAAAGGTTGCCGATCTCTGGCTTACAGTCTAAGGTATATGTCTGTATTGTGCCTAACACAATGGAGCCCCCATCCCTGATTAGGACCTACGGGTATGTCTACACAGCAACTAGACACCGTGGCTGGCCCATGCCAGCCAACTCAGGCTGGCGGAGCTCAAGCTGTGGGGCTGTGTCATTGTGTTGACTTCCAGGCTCTGGCTGGTAGCCTGGACCCTAGGATCTTGCGATGTGGAAGGGTCCTAGAGTCCAAGGTCCACACTATGCCAGGAAGTCTACATACAGCAATAACGTAACCCTGTAGTCCGAGCCAGAGTCGGGTGGCCCAGGCCAGCTGCCGGTGTTTAGTTGCTGTGTAGATATACCCTAAGAGGCATCACAATAAAAATACATAACAACAACAGCCAGTATTGAATAGATAGCAAAGAGAACAATTTGGGTGTTTTCATAGAATAATTCTGAAGAAACCCGATAGAGATTTAAGGAATACGGTATTTATTTTATAGCTTAAAAAATTAAATTACTCAGTACTGTAATGAGCCTGATTCTGCAGTACTTTGGGACCTGCATAACTGCACTTGCATAGTCCCACTGAACTCAGGGATTGTCTGTTGTTACAGAATCTAGTACAGTGGGCCCTTCAGTACTCACTGGGGCTGCTAGACATTACTGTAATGCAAAATAACTGAAATTTATATTAATTTGTTTTAACACAGGCAAGTTGTAGGTCCATTATGATGTAATGAATTTAGCACAACTCTTTCAAACTTGGTGTAGTTCAGAAAAAACATAGCAGCTAATTTTCATATTTGATTATTTTAAAAATACGAAAACCTAACCATGTTACTTTGTGCATTCCTGTAGGACAACTGTGGTGCACTTTGTTTACAATAAACACTTTAGATTAATGAAGTCTGTGCTAAGTTCTACATTCTTGTGTAAACCAATGTGTGTCCTTTTTAAAGTCATACCCTGTTCTTTTAAGCACTTTAAAGAACACCATTTCTTTAACCTAAATACTCAGACCCCAACAACAGCTAAAGACAGAGGCTTAACAAAACAATAGAATATCATTCCAACACAGTCAAACTAGATGTGCCAAAAAGAGCTATGCATACTTTACTTTGCTAAAAGAAAGGTGCTGTCTGCAGTCAGAAGTCTACATTCAGTCCAAGAAAAAAAAATATACAATTGTATTCTGTCAGGAAACACATAAAACTTATTTTTCCATTAGTGAGATATAGGGAGAATATATGTTCCTTTAAATTCTTCTTTAAAGGCTTACCAGTTCCTGATGGTAAACTGAAAAATCTATTCAGAATGTGTTCTGCTTCTCTGTAATTCATTTTCTGTTTTAATTACATAATTTCTTATTAGCAATATTTGCATAAAAACAGAAATTTGGACCCAGTCCTCAACTAGTGTAACTCCATTCAAGTAACACCAGCTGAGAACTGGCCATTAAGAGTACATCTGTTTCTACAGTTCTACTTCTGATTAGAAAAATTCCCACTGATTTCAATTGGAGTAGGAAAAGTACTACACACATTCTAAGTATTATTAGAGTCAAATCCTGAAATTTTACTCATTTATTTACTCAGATAACAATCCCACTGACTTCAATAAATTTTGACAGAATAAAATCTGGACTGGGATCTCCTGCACTGGATTTGAGTATTTGTCACTTGAACTCCTAATCAACTGAATGGATCTGATCCTGGAAGCCTTCCATCTGTGGAACTCCTGCTTTAGCATATCACTGCATTTTGCATGCTCTGTCTCAGGCTTTTAAACTGCCACCTGTCACCATAGTATCTGAGTGTCTTCCACATTTAAAAAAAATCAATAGCAATAGCTAACTGCTTATTGGACTTCATAGAAAAAATTAAGGACACCTCTGTATTCCCCGTGGCCATTGCATGCCCAGGACCTGAAGTCAGGACCTCCAGTTTCCAAGACCAGGGCACTATATAGGCCAACAAGAAAACAGTGCGATAATTGCCAAACTTGCACCTTCAGATTTGAATATGAGGTCCTAACAGATTGGTCACAAACTTCAATGGTTATGCATGCTGCTATGAATGATTATAATTTAGCAATCTGTTATGCTGCAAGGACATCAGAGTTTTCATTTGATTTCACAGCATACATTCATCTAATGGCTAATCTGGTAAACCTACACTGTTCTACATCCAACAGTGGCCAGAACCCAATCCATCAGAGGAAATTAGGGGAGGGACCCCTCTTCATTCTGCACCTAGACCAGTGCTTTGTTAAGTTTCCATTGGTGGTAGAACAATCCAGTACGTGATATCAATCAGAGATGCAATACCAGCTGAAGGGGGAGAGGTAGAGCAGCAAGCCCTCATAGTCAAAGACAGGCTACCAAAAGGAAGATGAGAAGACCAAGATACTCCTGAGTGACACTTATTGAGAGTAGAAGAAACTCAAGTCTTAAAAGATCACCAAAATGGAACCATTGAATAAGAACCAAAAAATGTTGCTGGATTTTTCTACTTGTAGTTAATATCATTGACAATGGAATTTTTGTGGATGACTTTTAGCAACAAAGGAGGCTGATCAGTACATTTATTAAATGGTGTGAATCTTAGTTTTCAGGAAAAAAGTGAAACCAAACATTCTCTTCTGGATTTTCTTTAGAAGCTAAACCTGAGAAATGCTTGTTGTGGAAATTATTTTTGTGTAGAATATTTTTTTCAATTGGATCCAGTTTAAAAAAAAAAACCCCACTAAAGGCTCCGATCTTGAAAAAAATCTTATACATGATTAAGTTTAAGCATGAGTAATCCCGCTGAGTTCAGTAGGACAACTTGCATCCTTAAAATTAAGCACATGCAGAAATCTTTGTAGGATCAAGGCCTATGATATTAACAGAGACAATTCTGAATTTGATGATCAAATGTTGTTTGTTCATCACTTCAGTGTGTGTAACGTAAGTATTTTATAACAGAATACCTTTTTCTCCTGGATATTTGAGCAGAAATAAAATATTGGAATGCACAATTTAGTTAATTTTGAATGAAGCCAAGAGATTTTATTCAGTAGTATATGATTCTCTTTGACAAATATCAAAGTGACAAGGATAAACTTAGGCCTCAATCCTGCAAACACACGTGCTTAGTATTCAAGTCAATGGGATTATTCATGAGCATAAAGTTAAGCATGTACACAAGAGTTTGCAAGATCAAGGCTATTGGGCCTAATCTTTACTCCCATGAGCAGCCTTACTGAAATGTATGGCCCTGATTCTGGAAATCATCCCTATTCAGGAAGAGAATGTTTAACCACATGCTTAACTTTAACCACATATTTAAATCCCACTGAAATCATTAAGACATAAGTACATGCTAAAGTGCTTTCTTGTACAAGGGCCCATGTGAGTAATTATTACAGACTCAGACTGTGATGCAGAGATCCCTTTGCAAAGGATCCCATGTTCTGTGCAAACAACTCTTGCTTTAAACATGACAAACCCACTACACCCATACGGGCTAACATGTAAGGTATCTGCAGAAAGCTCGTAGCTTATCAAGACTCAGTCATGTACAGGTAATATTTAAGGAATAACATAACTATATTGAAACTATGTTTTATGGTCTTGGAGTCAAAGTTAGTCATGAGGGATAATACGTCTTGGTGCTGGCCCATTCAAAGAGGGTTAGCCAGTGATGTAATGCAAGGCTCATTTGTGTAGCTTTGCTCTATCCCAAGATTAGTGATGATTTAAGGCAAAAGTAGTAAACTGGGGTATATAGCTCCTTTGTGGCAGAGGATCTGGGAATTCTCTGAGTAGCCAAACCCAAGGGCTAGTTGTTACAAGAGAAAGTTTCAAAGGGATTCAGGGACTAGTGTGCACCTGTAATGCAAAAACAGGGCTAGCACAGACCAAAAGCGAGAGCTTGAGTAGCTAACAGGTTGGTAGCATGAGGGCTGCCACTACAGGCAAAGGTCTCTCTTGCTAGAGGCAGAGGGTACCTCAGTGACTTGCAATCCTGGCAACGCAGAGAACCATCATACAGGCCAATTTTTCCCCTTCACTTTATTTTCATTATAGTTAAGCAAGTTGAGTGCACACACAAAGATAAACACAAAAAGATAAAATGAATGTGTGGGAGCATACCACACCTAAATGATCAGTACAATTACACATGTCACTGCTCTACCACATTAGGTTAATAAAAAATAAAAATTAGAATCCCATAAACCAGAGGGCTTTATGTTTCCAGACTCAGATGTCCTGGCACATTCTGAATACACTGTTTATAGACGTGCATGGGTTAGGTTTCAAGCCATTATGTAGTAAATAGGAAAAATACCTGAGAACCATAAAAAGGGAAGGGCGTGAGCCAAAGCCCATTAAAGTCAATGAAACGACCCCATTTGATTTAATTTGGCTTTAAATCAGCCTGTAAAATACTATACACATATGTATTCCACAATTTAGATTAAATCTTGTATTGCTTATCCAAGCCACATTACATTAGATTACTATAATGAAGTCTTTGAGTACATAAGTCCAATACAGTATATACAACAGGCCAAACATAAAACAGAATTAGGTGCCAAAATACACTAAAGATGTCATTATTTATAAAAGTTAAACAGTGTCAACATGGAGTACGTTTACAAGGTAGTATTAAAAATCCTCTGTGAAAATTTTAAAAGCATTTTGGAATACAAATGCCACTCAAAAGCCTTACAATTTTTAGCAAAGCTAGGCAGTGGAATCTACATTAGCAAATTTAACCTCTTATGATGGTATAAAATTAGCCATAGAATGAATTCAGTAAATAAATGCACATGACCAATGAGGATTCTCAGTTCGTATTAATCTGGTGCTGTATATTGAAATACGATCTGGAACCAAAGATCCCAGTTCTGCACTAAAATCCCTTGAAGCAAGGGTTCACAACCTTTTTCTTCTGCGGCCCACCCTCACAACATGCTATTAAAACTCCACAGCCCACCTGTGCCACAACAACTGTTTTTCTAGAATCTAGATTAAAAGCCAGGGCCAGCATTAGCAGGTAGCAAGCAGGGTAGGAGCCACAGGAGGCCAAAGTTGCTCAGACTTTGGCTTCAGCCTCACATAGCAGGGCTCTGGCTTCAGCTTTCTGCCCTGGGCTCCTGGAGTCTAACTCTGGCTTTGCTCTCTGATTTATTTTGGAGGCCTGCCCTGAAACCTGCTCATGGTCCCCCAGGAGGTCCCAGACCCTTGGTTGAGAATCTCTGCCTTAGAGCACATGTAGCCAAGTGCAAGTTTGAGGATGTAGACATCAGGTTTGTTAAAAATGTGACTTTAAATCAAAATAGAATGAATCCTAACTAAAGTCTAAAAGCCCTAATACCCTATTAGAAAGAAGGGTGGATGTGTGATTTTTAGGACAGAGCTGATTTCTATAGAGATTGTTAATATTTTAGAAAAGACACTTCACTTACAGAACACATACTCAAAATGGCACAGTTTACTGTAATGGAAAATTACTTTTCCTATTAGAATGTAAGTATAAGGGTCAAATATTCATGGTGTGAGTGTATAAGATAGGGGAAGTGGGCAATAAGCCTTCTCTTTTTGCAATCCCAGCTCAGAAATTGGTCACAATCACAGTCCTTCAGCTCACCTGATCCCATGACCCAATCTCTTCATGCCCTGCAGCAGCCCACAGAATAGGTCAGTCACCGAGAGGAAGCAGGCTTCACCAGTCACATTCACAGAGTGATCAGAACTGTGGCAATCACTTGGGCTAACAAGATTTGCCATGTTGTGTATATATATATTTTTCCCCCTAAAAGTGCACCAAAAATACATAAAGTCACTATTAAATGCTCAGCAGTTACTTTATCCTAAGCAGTAATATCTCAGGTAGCACAATATTTCCTTACACTTGGAATAGCAAACAGTGCTATCTCAGATATTGTGTATTAACTATGGGTAAATCTTGACTATGGAGGAATCCTCTCATGCAAGCTGTGGAGGAGGAAAGACACTACTTAGAGAGGCTACCTCTAATGGCTGGAGTAGACTCTGCAGTCTTACTGATCAACCATCATAGAGAGAAGGACCTTGTATGACTTCCTGAAATTGCTGCCATTCCCTTGACTGGTGTACCTGGGGATGGACAATATTTGGCCTTACAGACAGTTCCTAATCCACGCCTAACATTGCTGCACAAGTCTATTCCCAGCACTGCCTACATTTCTGCTTCTTTTTCATCCAACACCTCTTTTTTTTTAATCTATGTTTCTGTGTGATATATCACTCAACAACTTCCTTTATCTTTCTCCCATTCTCTCCTTCACCTCTTCTTTCCAGTACCTCTTTGGCCACAGTTCATCCATCCCTGTTTAGCAAAATATTTCAGAAGGGGCTTAATTTAAAGCAGGTGCTCAAGTCCCATTTGGGTTCATGGGATTTAAGCACAATTAAATTAAGCATATGCTTGTATGCTTCACCAAGAACCAATAGATTCCTAAGGATTCCAGGAGCACTTTGTCACCATCTGTTAATTGGATGGGGTCTTCCATGATTCATCATGAAATGTGCTAATCTTCTTGTAATTAACAGTAAATTATGGTCAGTAAAGATCAAGGAAGCAGCCATATTTTTATGATTTAGTGACATTTTTTGCCGCCCCTCCCTCCTTTAGGAAGAAAGAGGGCTTTTGTTGTGAATGTTTTTTTGACAGATCTGTAAGCTTATTTTCTTCCATCCTTTTCTTGCAAATGTTATGTTCGCTAGAATAAGCAAACCAGCCCCATTATAGCAGCAGCTAAATGGAGTGTAAAGGTTGTATTAAAACATTTCCAGTATCTTGTAGTGAATAACACTGAAAATGTTTAAAATCACTGAGTCAAGTTTTCATTTGTCTAAATAACTGTTATGAAAGTTCAGGGATAAAATCACAGCATCCTGCACAGAATATGCCTGTCAGAGAACAGCCAGAACCTTAAGGCTTTAATTTCATCATCATCATCACCTGTCCCACCAGTTCCTTTGGATAATTATACATTGCTGTCCCCAGGGCCGTGCAACCATTTAGGTGACCTAGGTGGTTGCCTAGGGGATCTAGAATTTGGGGGGCGACATTTTTTTCAGCAGCAACTGTGGCGGCTGGATCTTCAGCTGCTCCGGTCGCCACCAGCATTTAGGTGGAGGGAGCTGGGGCAGGGGAGTGCAGGGAGGGCCTCCTGCAGCAAGTAAGGGCGGGGGGCGGCATGCAGGGGAACTCCCCGCCCCAGCTCACCCCTGCCCCATCTCCTCCTTGAGCACACCGTGGCTACTTCACTTCTCCTGCCTCCCAGACTTGTGGTGCCTAATCTGATTGGTGCCAAAAGCCTGGGAGGTGGGAGAAGTGAAGCAGTGATGGTGTGCTCGGGATGGAGGCGAGGCAGGGGTGAGCTGGGGCTGTGGGGGTGCCTCAGGGCAGAGGGTGGGGAGCTGCGACGGGAGGGGCGCCTCAGGGCGGAGGCTCAGGGATGGGGGAGGGCGCAAGGTGGAAGTTTCGCATAGGGCACGAAACATCCTTTCACCGGCCCTGGCTATCCCTGGATTGAATCACTCCTTCCCATGAGAAAGAGATCCATGGTGAGGAAAACTAAAGAACTCTGTGACAGTGTCATAGAATCATAGAAGATTAGAGTTAGAAGAGACCTCAGAAGGTCATCTAGTCCAACCCCCTGCTCAAAGCAGGACCAACCCCAACTAAATCAGCTCAGCCAAAGTTTTGTCAAGCTGGACCTTAAAAACCTCTAAGGATGGAGATTCCACCATCTCCCAAATAACCCATTCCAGTGCTTCATCACCCTTCTAGTGAAATAGTTTTTCCTAATATCCAACCTAGACCTCCCCGACTGCAATTTGAAACCATTGTTCCTTGTTTTGTTATCTGCCACCATCACACCTGAGCTCACACAAAACCACTGCTGCATGCCCAGCTGGGCAGAAAAGACAAAAAGGTTTTATTTGGCTGTTGCCCCCTTCTGGCAGGGCAACACTTGCAGCAGTCTTACTCAACATGAATAGGCAAGACAAGGTAGCAAATCAAACCAAGAGTCCTGCAGCAGACCTACACTCTCTCAGGGAGGCTCTGGCAGGCAGTATACTCTAGTTTCTGGCCCCAGTCACTCTTCTCATAGAGCAAGCCTTATAAGTGTGCTCCCCTACAGCCACCAAATAAGTTATGTGCTCAGCTCCCCTTTTAACCCCTCCTTCCAAGCCTGGCATGTATTGCAGGCATAGCAAAGTAGGACTGATTGAGCTTGTAGCAGTTCATTAACTCGTTCCTGGCCTGTGTGAGTTTTGCACAGTCTGTCACAATCCCCTCATGGAATTTCTCTCCCATCATTCAGATGGGAGGGTGAGATTTGATCCTTACAGAATGAGCTGAGGGTCTACTTTCAAGTTTCATAGATCTATGGGAAACCAACTCAGTAGCATGGAAGTTCTATGCCTCTGAATTGAGTCTGTTCCCTGACAGCCCCTCATTTTCCTGGTAGCACAGCTCTAGTGGGACTATGCTAACAGGGACTTGCACTGACCACTGCTGCTCTGGGGACACTTCACTGCAAAGGTCTTTGCAGGAAAATAAATAAAGCCTCAGCCTGGTGACTATCTGCAAAGTTGGTTGGGGGTAGAGATGAAGGCTTCGAAAAGTGCATTCTTCCAGTCCCAACCATTACAGGTCTGCACTCTATTTATCCCAGTCCCCTCCTACTCCCTCTTTGCAGATATCAAATTTTCAGAAAGCAGATTGGGATGGAGGTGATCTACCATGGAAGATCCCCTTTATACACAAGAGGGGCTGTTGGTAGGGCATTCTCTGTGAGAGTCACTCTGTTCTGGAACTCACCCCTTTCCCTTGATCTGCCAGCCACCAGATTTATTAGCCTTCGAGACATGCTGAAAAACCCATCTTTTTTCTCTCTTCTGTCAGATTGCTGAGAAGGAACAGGGAGGGCTGAAGTGGATGGATTTATGGGCAGTCTGGGTTTAAGTTGTTATTGTTAATATATGGGACAGCCATCTAGACCATCAGATGGGTGCCTATGATTTACAAATGTAAGGTAAGAACTGAATACACAGGGATACTGGGAGCATGAACTGGTTCATTAGAAGGAAGGTTTTTCTCATATTGAGCCTAACCCTTCTCTTTCTGAATTTTGTCCCATTACTCTTAATTATACCTGTCCTTCCTACCTTGAAGAACTTTGCTCAATCCTAAGAAGTGTAATTGTAGCTGTTGGTCCCATGATATTAGAGAGATGGAAGGTGGTCCAATAAAAGATATTACCTCACCCACCTTGTTTCTCTCAGTCCTCGTTGTTTAAAAGGTTGCCTTCCCTCCAGTAACAGAATGGTTTAGATGAAATTTCAGCTGATACCTTTTCTTATACATATTTCCCATAGCCATTTCATCTGAAAAAAATCTGGCAACTCTGGAACTCAAACCCACATGAAAGATGTAAAGCCCCTGCCTTCTTAGCTGTTTGACTTCTTCCATTGTTTGTGGCTGTCAGGACGTGTCGACATATATTTACACCCTCCTCAAAGAAATGTTAAATAGATTAAGGCAGCCACTGAAGCTATTATAGCTATCAGAAAGGAAGCCCATTGTTTTTATGATGCCTGGATTTTTGGCCATCAAATTCAGTGTTGTCATCACTCATGGTTTTATTGTGATTCTCATGCTCTCTGATGTTCTTAAAGCTCTTGGATTCATGTGATTACAAGATAATTTCAGCTTTTTTTAGAAAGAAGGTAAGTTTCTAGCTCCCATGGATGAGAAAAACTTGAAAACCTGAACCCTAAAGGCTTTAACACCAGATGGCAAATCTCCCCCCACTACCCTCTACACCACTTTTTTTTTTTAAATCTTAATGATTTTTAAGCCAACATCATGATTTTTTTAGAGCCTTGCTCATGGTTTTTGAACAATTAGTGTTAGTAATGCTGCAATCTGCACTTCCACTTAAAGGTTTTCTTGCTCCAGTGTTGCAGAATGTTGAATACAGAATTTCACTAGGGTCAAATAGCACCTCTCTGCAGAGACCCAGCAAACCTAAGCGCGTGCCTTACAACAGTCTCTGTAGAATAATAGTTTTCTTTGCAGAAGGTTTAGCAGAATGCAATATGTTGTTTAAGTTTTAGGTGTCCTCTGTATACAGTGATCACACTTCCAAACTACACACGTGCCAGCCATTTATTTATTTTATGGCTTCATTTGCAAAAGAGAGGCGATTAGGTATATTCTGTAAAAATGTATATGTACTTGCTGTGCCCATGAATTTGCCAGAAAAAGATCATTTGCCTGTGCAAAATGGATAATTTGTGCATGGACACATATTTACAAGACATTTGCAAATATGGGAGCTTTGCAGCCTTCTTTGAAATCTGTCACCGTAAGGAGATGCTTTAACTCTTAGTCTAAGACAATGGACTCAAACACCGCAGCTTGTAACAGTTACTCCAGTCAATGTTCGGGTCTTTTGCTGTTGTACGTTCTGGCATTTTAGAGAAGCGTTCAAAATCTAATAAGAAAGCTATCTGAAACCGGCTTTTTTGCATTTTATTATATATTCTAAAACGGGAGCCCCAGGGTAGGGAGCTAAGTGGCGGACCCATTTTCTCGGACTGCGGACACCTTTGCCGTACTGAAATGCTGGGCAGGGGAAAGGATCCCACCAGCCAAAACTGGGGAGCTTCCCACGCAGCTCGGGGATCTCACAAGCCAGCTGGGCTGCGGAGTCCCGAGCGCTGGAGAACAGAGTCACGCCGGAGAGAACAGCTGCCAGCGCGTTCCCCTGTGTCTGGAGTCCAGGCGTTAGCAGCAGCAGTGACAGCCGGGAGGGAGCAGGAGAGCGCGCCCCGTAGCCCCTGCCGGCTGCAGCTCGCTCCTCTCCCAGCTCCGCTTCGCGCCAGCTCCGGCTGCTGCTGCTCTGCTTCCCGGGAGCCGCCTGCGGGAGCGGGCGCGTGAGGCTGTGCCGGGACCGGGGTGGCTCGCGGTGCCTTTGCCTAGTGAGGCACCTTAGCGCCAGCATCCCCCGCCCCGCCAGGCGCAGAGTTAAAGCGGGGCCAGGCTGCTCTGCTGGAGGTTGCGGGGGAGTGAAGAGAGGAAGCCCGAGAGGCAGGGCAGGCGCCCTGTGGGCAATGCAACTCCCGGCGCTGCGAGCCTGGCCCCTCTGGCTTGGGCTGGTGTTGCTGGGCTTGAAGGCAGCGCCCTGCCAGCAAGGTAAGGGGTGGCGTGTGTGGGTGCAACGGGTGTGTGAAGTAAGATATGCGGGGGGGGGGGGCGCTTCTGAGCAGCCTTGGAGCTATCCCCGAAGCAGAGACTCCAAAGTTACGGACAGACTGGGACCAGCTTAAAGCGGGGGGGACACAAACCCATCCTGAAGCCCCCCAGGCCTGTGCCACTCAGATGGGAACCCTCCACTCCACTGCTTGTCCCTTGTACCATTAGCTGTTTGCCCAGAGGGGGCACCAGCCCGCTGGCGGCCCTAAGCAGGAACATTTTGCCCCCACCCCCCAACACATAAAAACCGAGAGTGGAGGAGTCTTGAGCTGCACAAGGCCCTAAGCAACTGCTTAGTCTTCTCCCTCCTTTTACTTGATACTTTGTCCGGAAATTTTAAATCCCCTCCACATGGGTTCTGCCAATTGTCTCTCTGAAAGCCAGGTTTTGCCAGGAACACCCAGCTTCTGCTTTGTTCAGCAGGTTCAGGGGTGGCAGGTACTTGCTCCTCTTCTTCCTGGAGGGGGGGGTGTTATGTCTCCAATATTGGGAAATGAACTATTCTGCTAGAGCCAAGTGGGCTTATGTCGAATGGGAGAGGATGCTTCTCTTTATCCACTTCAGTGGCATCAATATTGGAGTCACACTTGGGCTTTGGTGAAATTAATGTAGTATATTTAGCGGAGTGTACCTTTGTCTTCACCTTCATATGACTGAATCCATCTAGAAGCACCAAAGTTAGTTCATCTAAATTATTTTAGTTGCACAAATTGTCCTAAACTGGTGACTATTTATGAGGAATAGCCAAATATTCCTTTCACTTAAAGGGTATTATTAAATAATTTGTGTGATAGCCGTTAGCTTTCTTTCATCATGGCAGCATAAGCACTGACTGTTGCAATAAAGCTGACCAAGGTGTTGGGGAAAAATACTGTTTAACTCAAGTAGATTTGAGACTACAGTAATGCCCAAGGCTTTGTTTACACTAGTAATCTTGTCAGTAAAACTTTTGTCGGTCAGAGGTGTGAAAAAAAAAAAACACCACACCTCTGACTGACAAAAGTTTCACTGACAAAAGTGCTGCTGTGGACAGTGCTGTGTTAGCGAGAGATGCTTTCCCTCTAACATGGATACTGCTACTTGTGGTTTAATTATGCCGGCAGGAGAGCTTTTTCCTGCCAGCATAGAGCATCTACATGGGAAATCTTACAGTGGCATAGCTGCGGCAGTACAGCTGTGCCACTGTAAGGTCTGTAGTGTAGGCAGAGCCTAAATGACCCATTAGCCATGTATAGAGAAGCAGACTCACCCCTGCAGTGCCTCCTGGGAATTAGCTCAATTCCAGCCTCAGAGCACCCTCTGCAGGCCAGTGATCTGTCTGTCCTCTGGCCCCCGTGTCCCTCCCTGGACCCAGTGCCCTTTTACATGGGTTGCTACCCTCTGGCTGTAACCCCTTTCTCTCAGGGTTACCCCTCCCCAGGGAACCTCCACCCTCTAGCCCCACCTTGCCTCAGTATATAGCTACTGCCAATTATTGTCTAGCTCCAGCACAGGGGCAGACTACAGTATCAGCCTACTCATCACTGGCAAGGTTGGGTTTGGGCCTGTTGCCTTGGCCTACCCCTGGGCTGCCCTCTGCAACCCCCAGTATCTGTTAGCCCAATGCTAGGCTGCAGCCTGGGGCTTTCCAGGCTAGAGCTCCCCAGCTCCTCTGCCTTTCCCCAGCCCTAGCTTCACCCAGGTACCTTAAGTCTAGCTCCCTGCAGCCAGACCTATCTCACTCTACAGGCAAAGGAAGCCTCTGTCTGCCCCAGGCTTCTCTGCCTGTACAGGGCCAGCTGAGTGTTTGGGGTGTGGCCCCGGCTGCAGCCACTTTCCCCATCAGCCCAACCTAAAAGCTGCTTTCTCCAGCCACAGCCCCTTCACAGGGCTGTTTTTACTCCTTCAGGGCAGGAGCTACACCATGGTGTCTTCAGGGACATATATCCATTAAGAGCCTGATCCAATGCCAAATGATTCTAATATAAAGCCTCTCATTAACTTCAACAGGGTTTGAATCAGACCTTTAGTAAAAATGCTATTTTACCAGTCTCCAGTGGGAGCCATGCATTCCAAATCACGAAGACTCCAGTCAGTAATGTTTCCCCTCTTCTCCTTTGTTTCCACTTAAATGTATATTCGTTTTCAAGTCTGGTAGTTATATATAGCTAACTTTAGTGGAAGAGGGAACTTTTAATGAAGGACAAAAATTCTGAAAAATTCTTTTTCAGTACTACTTTGCTGTTACAAACAACATCTAGAAAGGAAATGAACAATTTAAAATTTAACATTCTTAACTTCTCTCCATTCTTTTCTTAAACATGCCCTATTATCTTTAAATATTGCAGCACATATGATATGTATTGTCACACCCTGATCTGAGACCTCTGCAAAACCAAGAATTAAGGATTGTTGTGAGTTATAAGATGTCTTAAATATTTGTTATTTTCCCTTTAAGTATTCTTTTGGGGAAAATCCACATAAAGAACTGTTAGAATAGTATGTTACATGCTGAACCATTATACTGTATTATGTTAACATGTTTAGACATCTTTAAGGCAGGGGGTTGGACTAGATGATCTCCTGAGGTCCCTTCCAATCCTAATAATCTGTGATTCCGTGAAGTGTCTTATATAAAAGTTTAAGAATGTTAAAAATGTAAGTTATCAACATGATAGGCTGCAAGAGTTCTAACATCTGTAACATTTTAATTCAAAATTAAAACTATTGCAGTAGCTATTTTTGTATATCTCGCTTCTAGTTTGTTGAAAGAGTAATTTTTTGGAAATATTATTATTTCATCTCCATTGTCTAACAGTGCTGCTATGGATAAAGGCTCTGTAACAGTTCTATTTTATATATCACAGCTATTAGGATAGTCAATGGGACTACTTGTTCTTAAAGTTAAGCACAGTTGTAAGCACTTTCCTGGATCAGTACCAGAGTGCTCAGCACCTTGCAGGATTGAGTCCATAATGAGTAAGCCTTGGCACAGGAAGTGTGGCAATCCTGAAGAAAATGTTAGAATAAATATTAAAACTGAGAAACAATGAGAATCAATACTGAAACTGAATCTTCCTTGAAGCTCAGAGCCTTCTCTTAAATAGTGGTGTGGATGCATGGGAAAGTGTGCAGGTGTTTGGGGAAATGCCCATTGAATATGAAAGAGAAACTCAAATTCCAGCAAATATTTGCATATTTTCCCATGAGTCTCACTGTACTGTTTTTCATCAGAAAACATGTGCTATAGTACCTGGACAAAATAGGAGAGTTTGAGTTTCTAGTGCTCAGTCAAGTGGCTGGTGGTGTCCCATTTTCTATTTGGGAAATATGGTCACTGTCAAGGTATTTTTCCCACTTTGAACTTTAGCATCCAAAAAGTGGGGACCTGCATGTACCCTTCTAACCTTAATTCCTAGCTTAGATCTGATAGCGCTGCCACCAACCAGAAAGTCCAGTGTGTGGTATACTCCCTGTTCCCCCAAAACCTTCCCTGGGGGACCCAGGACCCAAACCTCTTGGGTCTTAAAACAAGGAGAGATAAACCATTCCTCCTCCTTCTCCCTCCCAGACTTTCCCCTCCCTGGGTTACCCTGAGAGGCTACACTGATCCAAACTCCTTGGATCTTAAAACAGAGAGGAATTAACCTTCCCCCC
>NC_133770.1:56499541-56539690 GCF_003597395.2 Chelonoidis abingdonii | reverse complement strand
CTTCCCTCCACCGAGATTTGAAAGTATCTTGTCCCCCAATTGGTCCTCTGGTCAGGTGTCAGCCAGGTTCACTAAGCTTCTTAACCCTTCACAGGTAAAAGAGATATTAGCCCTTAACTATCTGTTTATGACAGTCACCCTACCTTCTAGTGACTGTTCCACATAGAGAATACAACCTACTATTGTTATCAGTTGATTTGCTAGTTCCAGTGGGCGAGGTCTGTGCTGTGTCTCTAAAGATTCCAATCCTGCTCATGACCTGTGATGGAATTTCTGTTTTTTCAGTTTTCTTTTTGAAAAATTTAGGAAATTATATACACAAGACCCTAATCCCTGTGTTAAAAGAATGTTAATGTTGCAAAGTCAGACACTCAAAGACAGAAAATGCCAGAAGTGAAGTTGCCCATGCAATTACTGCTATTGTTTCTATGGAGCTCATTGATATAGAAAATTCCATGAGACAGTGAATAAGTCTATATTCAGTGCAGGGTTTGGATGACATGAAGTAAATAAGGTTTGAACCCACATATTGAATAATGAGGATAAAAAACACCCAACTACTGAATAGATATTCATTCAATGAGCACCGTCCATTCTGTGTACTGAATTAGACAGGAGTCCTGTGGAATAAAAAAAGGATGTGATTATATAATTAAGTAGGGAACCATAATGCATGAGCAGAAGAGGGCAGAATTAAAGCTGTATGGGCTGAGCACTTTTGAAAATCTCACCATTAGTTTAAAAGTCTTTAGGGTGAAACCAACTCCTAGGCAAAGGTTCAGCACTAGGCTATGCATTACTATGTAAGCCATATGTAGAAGTCTTAAGTGGATCTTTAGTAGCTGTCTAGAAAAAAAAATTCCCACTGAAAATTTTGACTTTTCATTGAAAAATGGATAACTGAGCCAAACCCCCAAATTTTCCAGCTTTCAGCCAGTTTTTTTCAATAAAAACTCAACATTTTCATCAGAAAGCACTTTTCACTAACACATTTGCACATTTGTTTAATTGAAAAAAGCCAATTTTCCATTAAAAGTGTTTTTATTGAAATATTTCAACCAGTCCTAGTTTTTAATGCATAAGCCTTATGTCAGCCCGCTGCAAAGGTGAATTTCAGGCATAGTGAATACAGAAGACAGTTGTTCACAATGTGCAATTTAAAAACAAAAAATTGATTATGCTAGTTTCCTAGAGTATCCAGTTATACAACACAAACATTGCACACACAAAGAACAGCTAGTTAATATCCCTGATCATGACAGTCATTTGCAGCTGTATTGTGAAGTGGGCAAAAGCAAGGAAAAATGCAACCAGATGTTATAACATGCAACATAATATTTCAAAACGAGAGATACGGAAAAGTTAGCATATTTCCAAAGACAGCAAAAAGTTGTGTATGTGAATAGCTGGGTCACACTCAAAAACCATATGCACAATGCTGTGAACTAAGTTAAAATATCCGTTGTTATCTGATCTTTATTTTAGGATTAATGATCCTATGACCTTTTGATAGGAAAAAGTTTATAATTACTCTGACACTATGCCAAGAGGTAGAAATGATATGCATAATCAATATGATATACACATACCAGATTAAGATTTCAGTAAAATGAAAAGTTTGTCTGATGTGTGATTTGACTCAAACATTATACTTAGTCATGGAGAAGATAATTAGTACTATTTGTTAAGAGAAGGCAGATTCAGTTACAGAAAGAGAACCACTGAAGGCACTGCCACATTGTGTAGGTAGAAGAAAACAAAAAAGATAGAAGACAAAATGAAAATTCTGATTATGGTTCTTGAGCTACTTACACTGAAGCCTGTTTAGAGAACATTTGAATAATATACATGACTGACCTTTGATTCTCATAAGGGTTTCCCTCAAATTCCTATGAAGGATGAATTCTCAGTAAGGTCATCCTGTATGGACATGACTAGCCTACAGGCTATTGCAAGCAATGCAAAAAACAACAACACAGTAGTGACATAGTCCATCACTTCCATCTGCACTTAGATGATGGAAGATAAAGCTATTGTTATCTGCTTGAGTTGCCTAAAGGCATAACAGATTAAATCACCAGGCTTTGGAAGACTGTAGGATCCTTATATTCTGCTTGAAAGAGATGAGATCTTTTGTTTCACTAGGACATCTTCTGCATTAGAAAGAGAGGATTGTGTGATTTTGGGAAGCTTACTCACAAGTACGTTTATCAAAACAGTGATATGAAAAACTTGTGTTTCCAATGCCAGAATGAATTAAATGGGTACATTATTTTATCCTTTATATCTCACATAGAATATATATATATATATATATAAATATGAGCTAATTGCATCATACACCTTGCAAATAAAGTTTCAACAGATAATGATACAAAAACTGAAGAAACAGTTGTGGTTCACACTGCTAGTATTCAAATGTCAGATCAGCTCCACTCCATTTGCTTGGTTTATAGTTCTGCTTGACTTATGGTTCTAATATGGTGAGTGTTAAGATTAAATATATGAATCCATGTAATAAGAAACACCTTAACAATTGACACCAACTGGTGCCCTTTTTAGTAGTTTCACAAAAGGCAGTCTGCACCACTCCTAAAGATTATTCTTTACCTCTTCTGTGGGTAGACAGAGACTGTCTATTGCTGGCAGTATCAATCTGGTATTTTTAATAAGCAATATAACTTTAAAAAAATTAAAACTAAGATATTTTCACAATCTAGCTTCGTTTCTTAAGAAAGAGCAGCCATTCACAGATTTATTATATATGGTTTTATCTGTAGAAATTCCATCAACAAGAACCTTCTTACCTTTAACCGATCAGCAAAGACATCCCAATGTCTCAAGATCAGAAGCTCAAAGCTTTTATTGTTTTATTTCCTAGAAAAGTTTCTACCTTTTTAAAAGCTATGGTTAAAATTTCCTTCACATTTAGCTTGTGGAGTGCCTTTCGCTGGTTTTAGTAACTGCAGTTTTAAGACTCTGAAGCTAGAGCATCACTTAGATGTGCAAAAATATATCCATGCCTGTGCATGCACAGTTATATTTACACTTGCTACAATTCAGTGTGTGAGTCAGATAGCCTTTTGTGTATGTAATTAAATGCCTACCCATTTCCACACCCAGATGTGGTAATTGCCTGCACATATATGGTGTTCTTGTGCAATTTTTACATGTAGATCTCCAGTTCCCTTTGGAGTAATTTTGCTCATCATATACAGGTTTCTGGCTGTTGTATGTCAGTTTCAGTTGACCACACTGTGAAATGATAGATTGTGTGCAAGGGACCTTTAGAGAGTCCTCAGTCCTTTTGGAGTGAGATTTTGACTTTCCTATTATATTTTTGACCACCTTCTCCAATTTAAAATTAAAAGGTTTCATATACAACAAATGAATCATGAAGTTAAAACCTTGAGCAAAAGAATTTTTTGCAGTATTTACATAACTCCATAATTCTTTGAGCTAGGCTTAAAGACTAACATAGTTATCAAATCATGTTTGCTGTCTACAGAGGTAAGAAAACAGCCATTATAACACAGATACCATTAATCATGGCAAAGAATTGTGCTAACACATGATTAATTTTGTAGTGAAAACAGACTCTGACTGTATTTGACAACTATAACTTAATTTGGCACTAATGAGACCAGAGTTTTGGGACCTGATCCAAAGCCCGTTGAAAATAATTGAAATACTCCCATTGACTTCTATGGGCTATAGATCAGGCCCCACTTCACTTCATTTCTCAACTCCTTTTCCTGTTCACGCTGGGTTGGAGTTGCCCACAATTCCTCTTGTAGTTTCAGTCCTTTTCTCTTCAGATATCTCTTGACAGAGTCTTTCCATCTTATTCTTGGCCTTCCACATACTTTCTTGCTGTTCTCTTCCTCCCATGCTTTCTTTGCTGATTGTTCTTTTCTCATTCTTATCACATGACCACTCCACCTAAGACATGCGCTCTCTAGCCTATCTGTCATTGAGAGTTCCAAGTTCATCTTCCCTCTAATTTCTTCCATACCCTCCGCTTGCCTGCCATTCTCCTCAGTCTATTATTTTCAGCTACCTGTATCTTCTTTTCTTCCATCTCTGTAAGATCCACAGTTTCCAAACCATAGAGCAGGCAGAGATAAATACACACAGCATACACTTTTCCTTTCAGTTTGTTATTGGTCCCAGAGTACACCTGTCATGTTTTTTACTTTCATCCATTCACACTGGATTCTTCTTTTCAGTTCTCCAGATCTCCCCCTGATGGCATTAAATGTACTTCCCAAGTACACAATTCTTTCTTTTGATTCAACTTGTGTCTGGAAACGTCAATCAACAACTCTTCTTCCCTACTTGCATAACTTCAGTTTTCTTTGTGTTTACCTTCAGACTGGAATATGTTTTATGCTGCCTGTGCCATGTAACATATCTCTGTAAAGGTTATGGTCTGTTATATCTATTCATCCTATTTGTACACATATATCATTTTGTACTTGAGGTTAAGAATATTGGCTATATACTTGCTTGATTTCTAAGTAAGCTTTGTGAGGCATTTGGTCAGTTTCTTTAGGAAGGAATTTGCAAGGTTAAATACCCAATCAGGAAGCACTTGGGGAACAAAGCATCTTGGGATGCTCCAATCCACATAAGAAGTCTTCCTGGAGACATACAAGATACCATGTGGACAATGGCTTCTGCCTGTAAAGACTGTGAGTCATGCATGGACATGTGACTTGCCCAGCTGACTCCAGAACTCCATCTCAGAGCTGGACTTTGCATAGGAGTGAGGAGGGGGTCTCCACCCACAAGAGAAAGTCTGTTTAAACCCCTGGGAGACCCCTCCATTTTGTCCTCAGCTGGCTAAAGAGAGACCATTTCTACCCCCCAGGACACTTGGAAGAAACTGGAACAAAAGGCAGTGACTGCAAGGGGTGTGAGTGATTGCTGTACCCAGGCTAAAAGGAGATTAGCTTGTAAAAGGGAGCATTCTGGAACTGGTGAGGATCTTATCTGTATTAAGTTTGATTAGACATAGATTTGCACATTGTCTGTTACAGCTATCCCCCAATTCCATTTTGTTTCTTACAGCTGTCCCCATACTCCATTTTGTTTTTGTTCTCCTGTGGCCTCCCCTCCCTGGCTGTTAAGTTGTTTACCAGGGCCACTTGCCCTTCTCAAAGGAGGGCCACTTGTGCTAGTGGGACCACTGCCCTGTTCCAAACGGTAGTTCCTGTTATCACCTTGTTACAAACCGGGCTCGGTGAGTAGGGTAGGGCAGATGTCCAGAGCTCAGACTATTGTGTTTTTAGTCTTGGCATGAGTTATAGCTCATGTGCTTTGAGTCACTAGCACATGACTCTGCCCACATGTCTCTGGCAGCTACAGTTGGGCCCTGCCCCCTCTCCTCCCATCTGTGAAGAGGAGCCAATCAAAGTAACTGCAGGAAACTGCCTGAGTTTGCCTTTAAACAGACATTTTAAAACTAAGATGCAAGAAAGGTTCCTGGCATTGCTGCTGTCTGATCAGCCAGGGTTGGGGGTCCTTTCTCCGCTCTCGTTTCTTTTTGAGCGTATACCCCCGTTTTAAAAAAAAGAAAAACCACGAAGACACAATTGCTGCCTGAGAGATCTCTGCTGATCTGGAACCGTACCTAGCCTTTGATGTTCTTGCTGCTTTCTCCTTTGCTGCTGCTTAGGGGACTGGTAGAATCCCTCTGTGAACTCTCTTATAGTTTTAGATTTATTATTTTGCTGTTTGGCTCTGTTCCCCAGCACACAGACTCAAGCTAACCTAGCTCTGTGTCTTAAAACCTCTCCTAAACTCCGTAGCACTTTGCTGCTACAAATAAGCCTGTGCTGCTCTAAGCTTGTGCTCCTGACTGATGCCTGGGCTGCCAGCTTGCAGCCCCCCACTGCTTAGGTACCTATTAGGAATCAGTTCGAGTCAGATAAGTTGTAATTTCGACTTTTGCCATACTGTGGTTAAGTTAGGTTTAGAGAATTGTTTGTATTGTGCTCTGTAAGTTGGTTAAAAAAAATTGTTGCCATTGGGTGCTGTTACTTCTAATTTGTGTAGTCTTGGTTAAAGTTAGATCATAGATAGATTTTGCTGTGTTCTGTATAATTGTGGTTAAGTCTGTCTTCCCGCTGCCCCCCAACTCAATTGTGATTATTGAAGTCTAACATAAACCCCATGATTACCCTTTTTTTTTCCTCTCTCTCTCTACACACCTACATTTTAACTACACTACGACGCATCTTCCCATAACTGTTCGTTGGCCTATATGCTGCTGTGACACACCCTTTACACAGAAATTGTTAGCTACCTGTTACATTTATACTTCAGTGTTAATTGGTTACCAACTGTATTGTACCCCACTGTATTGTACCCCACTATTGAAACCCCCATACTATTTGCTAAAAGAAATCCCTCCCCAATTGTCTACCATAACAAACCCCATAACCCTCACTATAGAATTTTCCCTGTTTTTTGCATTTTCTTAATAAAGTTTATTTTGCACCCCACTTGTGTGGTAATTGCTCCCCAAGATCCCATATACCTGCAGTCAGGGACACACATTTTATTTTATTTTGCTTGGTGACTTACTTTGTTCTGTCTGTTACTACTTGGAACCACTTAAATCCTACTTTCTATAATTAATAAAATCACTTTTTACTTGTTAGTTAACTCAGAGTATGTATTAATACCTGGGGGAGCAAACAACTGTGCATCTCTCTCTATCAGTGTTACAGAGGGCGAACAATTTATGAGTTTACCCTGTAAAAGCTTTATACAGGATAAAATGGATTTTATTTGGGTTTAAACCCCACTGGGAGTTGGGCATCTGAGTGTTAAAGACAGGAACACTTCTGTTAGCTGCTTTCAGGTAAACCTGCAGCTTTGGGGTAAGTAATTCAGACTCTGGGTCTTTGCTGGAGCAGATGGATGTGTCTGGCTTGGCAAGATAGGGTGCTGGAGTTCTGAGCTGGCAGGAAATTTAGGAGTAGAAGTAGTCTTTGCACATGAGATTGCAGCTTCCAAGAGGGTTTCTGTGATCCAACCCATCACAGTCTTAATCCCACTGTCACCTCAGAATTTTCTGAAATTCCCTGTATTGTTAGTACCTTAGTTGTTGACCCTCAGTACAGCTTCTCTCCACTTCATGACAACTCCCTCCCATCCATTTCAATAGTCCAAAGACCTGCTCCCATGAAACCAAATCATATACTTTCTCAACATCAATATATGCTATATAGCAGTTACACTCTTTGTTTATCATTCTTTCAAACATCTCTCTCATTGCAAATATTGCATCTGTCATACTTCTTCCCTTCCTAAGGCCATATTGCTCCTCTCCTATATTTTCTTCCCTGGAGGCAAGGTTAAGGTGCAAGGTAGCTCTATCAATGACTTTCAGAGGCTGACTTGACAGGGTGATGCCCCAACTGGTGTTTGTATCTCCTTACTCTTGCAAAGAGGCACAATCAGTTCCATTCTCAAGTCATGTGGTATCCTAGCTTGATCCCAGCAGACATATAGTAATCCATGAAGCCACTTTACTCCAGTATCTCCAGCTGTCTTGATCGTGTCAGTAGTTATCTTCACCAGTTGCTTTACCATTCTTCATCTTATTCAGGGCTTCTGTCTCTACAGAGATCAATACCTTTTGAGGCTTCCTCGTAATTGTAAGGGTTACATACACTAGCAACTCTCTCTTCTCATTTAACAGCCTTTGAAAATATTCTTTCCATACCACTTTAGGTTAGTCACCACACTGTTCTCATCCTTCACGCATAAAGATTTCTTCATATCTTCATGTTTAATTGTACCTCTTTTTTTGGCAACCCAAAAACCAATGGATAAGGCTCCAAGTGCAATACAATTTGGCTAGCAGTATTGTAGCACTTTCATGTTTTCAGGTTAAGAGGATTTAAAACCTTCTATAATAATATTTGACAGACAGATTATATCTTAAATATTATCTTATATTTGTTTCCACAGCTCTTGAATGTTACCCTGGTGGACATCAGATCCTTCAGAGTCCTTACCGGAGTGTTGATTTTGATTCATCACAACTACAGCAATCAGCTATTCAAGATCTCATATGTGACCATTCACTAACACCAGGATGGTACCGCTTTCTAATATTTGATAAACCAGCTGAGATGCCAACCAAGTGTGTAGAGGTATTGGTACACCTGATTTTGTCTTTGAGACATAACACATGATTTTTCTTAAAATGTTCATAATAGGATAGGTACCTATCAAATGGAAAATAATTAAGAATACTTATTAAAAGGACAGAAAGGTGAAGTCATAATCTAGCTAGTTGAAAGCTTGTGCAATGCCAAGCAGGCTAGAGTAGGAGACTCACAACTACAAGGACATCAACATCATTAATATACCTCTGCCCAAGAACAGAACAGCAGGGAGAACAAATTAAATTAATTTTGTAGCATTTAACCAGCTGAAATTTACAGCCACTACTAAGCGGGCTTTCTTGATGCTAGTCTATTCAGGGATATTAAGATTTTTAAACACAAATGTAAGGCTAGTGGTTTACTTAAAAATATTCAACGCAGTATACATGATTTTAGCCCCTTGATTCCCCTCTTAGTGGGCTGATTTTAAAATGTACACTTTAGGAGGAGATATATTAGTCATAAAACGTTGGTCTAATAAAGCTAATGTAAATAAGAAAGAGTTAAGATTAGTTTGTCTCTGACACCTAAAAATCACATCAGATACAAGAGTCATCCTTAACTCTGAATTTCCTAGGTTTGCAATGCTTGGTTTTGGGATGATTACAACATCTCTGTAATGTTTTTATCCTTCAGTTACTGACAGATGCTCTCAACCTTAACTCCATCTTAACAGAGTTTTGTCTTGGAATTTCCATGGTCTTGTTAAATTAAAAATGTCATAGTAAACAAGAAAAGAGAATGCTACTATGTGATATTTCTTCTAATGATTTGAAAAAATGTTGTATCAACTTTAAAACTTCACCATTACACCAATGCAGAATAAAACAGCCATAGCATGCTGGCTGGTTAAAAGGGATTTATAGCTGTTATGTGTCTTAAGAGCAGCACAAAGCAGCTGAAGTGTAACAGTGATTCTGACACTTCATTTGCAATTGATTTATTAGTGTAGAGGGCTGTGTTACAGAGACCGATGTTATATGAAAGGAAGGGCAGGGGAAGCTCACTCTCAGAGCCTGATATCTCTGGACTCTATGTTCATGCCTCAGATCCTCCAGCAGTGCTGCCTTGGTGCAGAGTGGAGCAAGAGCAGCGGCATCATGGGAGGCTTTTCAAGCCCTGATCCCCAAGCTAGTATACAACTATGGTTTAAAACAGTAGGTCAGGACCCCATAGTGGGTCTTGACCTCATTTTTATGGGGTTACCAGGTCTGACATTAGACTTGCTGAAGCCCAAGCCTTATCTCCCAGGGCTGAAGCCAAAGTCCAAGGGCTTCAGCCCTGGGTGGCGGGAATCAGGTTACAAACCCTCCACCTGGGGCTGAAGCCCTTGGGCCTCGACTTTGGCCCCCGCACCTGGGGCAGTGGGGCTTGGGCTTTGGGTTTGGTTCCCCTGTCCAGGGCGGCAGGGCTTGGTTGGGCTCAGGCTTTGTTTCCCGTCCAGGGATCGCATAGTAATTTTTGTTGTCAGAAGGGGATCGCAGTGCAATGAAATTTGAGAATCGCTGACAGAATCCGTAAAGAACAGTGATAGATGAGCCGAGTCCTCTATCAGTGAGAACTCTTGACACATGTCCCGTGTTCCTTACATCACTAACTCATTATAACCAATAGAATTGTTACCTGCAAATTAGCTATGGAGGAGGAGTGGTGCTTGTTACTTCTGCTATCACAATGGCTCCACTTAAGACTTACATGAGCTGTTGACCTTACCCTATCTGTAGCCCATGTAGTCATAGCGACTATAAACAATGATCACTAAGGGTTTGTCTACCCAGCAATTAAACACCCACGGCTGGCCTATGTCAGCTGATTTGGGTTCACGGGGCTCAGGCTGCTGTAAAATTGCAGCGTAGACATTTGGGTTTGTGCTGGAGCCTGAATTCTCGGACCCCACGACTGGGGAGAACCCCAAAGCCCAGACTCCAGCCCAAGTCTGAGTGTCTACACTGCAATTTTACAGGGGGAGAGGAAGGAGCTGTAAAGATAGAAAAAGCAGCTTCTGTCTCTGATGTTGACTCTGACTTGTAACCTCACTGTTGAAAAAAACATGGGCTCAGTACATGGTCATATCAACCACTCCAAGATCTGGCAAACTTGTACCAGTATCAGGCTGTTTAAAGCGCTGTTTTTAGCTGCCTTCTTGGTCACAGACTTATGGCAATGTTGCAGAATATGCAGTTTTGCCCAGCTAAGCCAAACTCTTGTAACACAGAAGGAAAAAGGAGAGAGAGAGGAAAGAGACAAAATAAGGTAGGGAAGGAAAAGGACACATGAGGGGGTGAGGGAGACAAAGTCTCAAATCCCAGCCACTGGCTGGGATGCATCTGGAGCCAGTGAAGTTGGAGATTTCCTCTGGCTTCCTCTTGCTGACCTGGTCTTGTCAGGCATTACTCAGGATTAGGGTGAAGAAGATCTGGGGTCCCAGGAAGTAGTGAAGCTCTCTCTGGTAGCCAATTCTTCTCTCAAAGTCTCTTTCTTTAAGGACCCCAAAAGGGAGTGGTGGTGGAATAGCCCATCTTCTCCTTATTTTGTCCAATTAGGCCTAGTTTCAGTCACACCAGTTTTGGTTCACTGATTTCTGGTTCCCCACTTCTCTTGTTTACCAAGCATGATGTCAACACAGTCCCTGAGTTACACCAGTAGGCCTTTCTGTCTTGCTTTTGCACCTTTTCCCATCAATATTTGTTGTTCTAGATTATTACAACATCTAATTAACTTACACTCACTTTTTGCAGTTGAACTCACAATTAGGATAAATTGGTATGCTCAGTTATCACGATAGGTCAATGGCAGAGATTTAGAGCACAGGGGTTTTTCATGTGTGTGGCATGGCAGCCCACACCATCTCACAATCTGCCCTTGGCAGCCTTACGTGTATATTAAGCAGGAGGACTGACAAGAGTGAAACTTGTGTGGACCCACAGGTGAGAAAAGCAATTTATGCCCAGTAGAATCATTAGTTAGATGAAGTACAGCATGGCTTAAAATGTACGTATAGGCTTTTCTATAGCGCTCATCGCTGTAGTATCAGAGTGCCTCTTAACATTAATGAATTTGTCCTAAGAAGAGTGCCCTGAGATAGGGAAGCACTATTATCCCCATTTTAAAGATGGGGAACTGAGGGATAGAGTGATTAGGTGACCTGCCCAATATTTGTGTATATTATCATAGACGGTGAGTTATATGGGCCTGTGGTGCCCATGCTCCACCAATATTTAGGAACGTGGGCCCGGCTCCACCACTGTTTGAGCTTACCATGCTTTTGGGGGGCTGCAGGGGGATGCAGGGTCCAGGGCAGCCTGGTGGGATTTGGTGGGGCCTGGTGGGATGGGGAGGGCTGGTGCTGGCAGCAGCGAGTGACCCAGCCCCAGTCCTCCCCACCTCGTTCCACCCCGCTGGATCCCAGCATCACTTTGGGGAGGGGGCAGAAGCCGGAAAGAGGTGAGGCTTGTGGGAAAGAGTGGAATGGGGGCAGGGAGGGGGTGGAGGAGGGGTGGGCTGGGGCCAGGTTCCTCACTGCTGCCAGCGCCAGGCCCCCCGCTAACCTCCCAGGCTGCCCTGGACCCCCATGTCCCCCTGAAGCAGGGTGCCCCCAAAAGCACGGGGCCCCAGTCTGTCTTATGGCTGGGATGGCTCTGCCTGGACCCTGAGTCCCCCTGAAGCATGGGGTCTGGGGCGGTTGCCCCAGTCCATCCTATGGACAGGATGGCTCTGCTTGGACCTGTTCTGGGTACAACCAAAAATTATACAAACCTGTCGCCATGAATATTGTGTATTTGCATTCAACTATGAAAAAACACAACACACGTTTTCCATGTGAAGATGAATTCCCTATTTACTAAAAGCTGTTGCAGTAAAATAATTGAAAGCATGTGTATCTTGCATTAAACACTAGAGCAGCTTGGTACTATATTAACTATTTTAAATTGCTTTTCTTTGGTGCTAAAGATGAATCACTGTGGAACTCAAGCTCCTATCTGGTTATCTCTAACGGAGTCAGAATCCATGCCTCTACCTGGTGAGATCAAACAATTAACAGCTTGTGCAACGTGGCAGTTTTTCTTCAGCACTACAAAAGACTGCTGCATTTTCCGAATCCCTGTCAGTGTGAGGAACTGTGGAGAATTCTTTGTTTATTTGCTACAGCCCACCCAAGGATGCATGGGGTATTGTGCAGAAGGTGAGGAAGCACATCCTATCATTCTACAAAATCTGTGTGTGTACTAGTAAATATCTCTTAATCATTTTTTTGATTTAGCATTCATTATTTTAATGCGTTTTTCCTTGCTTGATTTGGCATCTTATTGAGTGTAAACATTTGAAAATGAAAATGTGCATTTTAAAATTTTCCTGTAGCCTTTATTTGTAATATTGATAGTGTAGATCAATAATTTGTTGAGATATCATGGTGAGATAACATTATATGTATGAATATATTTTGTTGGTTATTGGGTATTTAAAAATACAAGAAATTCAACTTCGCATATATCAGTTATTAGTGGTTTGATCTACTAGTAAACTACCATATTTGTCTTGCTATACCTATATTTTTCTTTCTGAAGAGAATGCACATTTTATAAAAAAAAAAAAAAATTACATTTGTTATTTGTTGGTGTTTCCAACTTTATCTGTATAAATGGGAGGTAAAAGAACTGGAAAAGTATCTTTGTAGAGTTCCTGTAAAGAACACCTGTTTGTTCCCAAGGGAATTGCAACTAGGGCCAAATTACCAAGTGTCTGCTAGTAGCCTTATTCTGCAATTAGATTTTCTAGCACAGATCCCTATGCCAGTACAGGGCCCTATCACATGGGCTACAGGGTGCTGATTCAGGAAAGCACTTAAGTGTGTGCTTTAATTGGGGCCTAGATTTGTACTATCAATTTTATACATTCCTTTTACAGTTGGGTTCATTTAAAATTTTTACTTCATTAGATTCTATGTTTTCTTTCACATATAGTGCCACTCCCTCACCAGCATGACTGTTCTGTCCTTCCAACATATTTTGTACCTTGGTATTATTGTGTTCCATTGATTATCCTCATTCCACCAAGTTTCAGTGATGCCTACTATATCAATGTCCTCATTTAATATCAGGCACTCTAGTTCACCTGTCTTATTATTTAGACTTCTAAAATTGGTATATACTCACTCTAAAAACTTATCACTTTTTAGCTGTCTCCCATTAGATGATGTAATTGAAAGAGACTTTTTTTCATTTGACTCTTTCTCATCAGAGCCTACCCATATCTTATCTTCCATGCTCTCCTCCTTGCTAGGACATAGAGAATCTCCATTAATAGATCCTCCCCTAAGGGATGTCTCCATCTGAACCACGTGCTCCTCTACACCTGTCAGCTTTTCCACAGCCCTTAGTTTAAAAACTGCTCTACAATCTTTTTAATTTTAAGTGCCAGCAATCTGGTTCCATTTTGGTTTTGGTGGATCCCATCCTTCCTGTATAGGCTCCCTCTTTCCCAAAAGTTTCCCCAATTTCTAATAAATCTAACCCTTCCTCCCTACACCATCGTCTCATCCATGCATTGAGGCCCTGCAGTTCTGCCTAACTGGCCCTGCGTGTGGAACTGGAAGCATTTCAGAGAATGCTACCATGGAGGTCCTGGACTTCAATGTCTTACCCAGTCGCCTACATTTGGCCTCCAGGACCTCTCTCTCCTCTCCCTCCCCATATCGTTGGTACCTACATGTACCATGACGACCGGCTCCTCCCCAGCACTTCACATAAGTCTATATAGATGTCTTAAGAGATCCACAACCTTTGCACCAGGGCACGCAAGTCACCATGCCATTCTCTTGATTGCAAACCCATCTATCCATGTTTCTAATGATCAAATCACCCATTACTAATACCTGTCTCCTTCTAATAACTGGAAGCATATAAGCAAAGTCCTTTTTACTTTTGCTTTTCTTGCTGGCTTGTCTGCTAACTGTTTCCTCATTAGGACTTAACAGCTGCAATATGCCAGTTTTCAAAAAGTGATTACCAGTATGAGATGAGAAACAAATACAAACTTTGTAACATTGGACTATGGAGTAGCATAATCTGCTCCCCATTCTTGCTAACTCATGAGTGTTTGTGTGGTTGGATCTCAGTTTTTCTGTTTTACCTTGTGATTGACTAGCTGCTTTTTAAAATGTTTCCAAATGTATAAGTATTTTCATCTTTAATCAAGGCACCACTGCTGTTGTACCTATTAAGAGTCAGGAGACATTTTCTTGCTGCATATTACACAAATTGCACAATGGTAATTTCACAAATGCTATATCTCTTAGGCCATCATTTTTCAAAACTAATCTACATGGAATTCAGCTGAGTCATAGGTCTGAATTAATCCATAAAGCATTTAGGCTTTTATTCAGAAAAGCATCCCTATTCAGGAATGTGCACTAGCCAAAATCCAGGGGTACACGCTGAAAGTCTCTCTGTACTAGCCAGCATGGGAGGGCAGTGTGGGTGCTCCATGCCCTTGCCTCTTGACACAACCTATTTATTTGATCTGCCCATCTTAGGGTTTTGTACTGACTCCCATCACTGTACTGTGTCATCCTGATTGAGAGGATTGATCTGTTCGCAGATACCAGAGTTAGCCTTTAATTAGTGTGTTGATTATATTTATCATTACTTAACATGGAGCAATATTTTAAGACAGCTAGTATATAATTAATCTATTTATAGATATACTACTTAAGCACTTTTTTATTGTTGTTGTTTCAGAAGCAAAACCACAAACATGTAATCCTGGGGAAGTGAAAACTCAAGGTGTCTGTTATAGTAAGTATTTTGTCTTGACTTTCAAGGTTTTCTTTATAGCCAGGACCTAATAATTAAGAGTTTGTTATATTTTTTACGTTTGTTGTTGGTAAATGAAGTATCTTGTCCTTTTGCCTAGAAAAAATTAAAACAGCACCGTTAGTGATCAGGTAAGAAACAGCTTGTGTCTCAGGGTACGTCTACACTGCAAAACAAAACAAAACAACTATGGCAGTGAGCCTAAGAGCCCTGGTCAGCTGATTTGGGCTCATGGAGCTCTCACTACAGGGCTAAAAATAGCAGTATAAGTGTTCCCACTTGGGCTGGAGCTCAGGGTCTGAGACATTCTGAAAGGAACATTAAAATATTAAACTTATTTTTCAGGTTTAATAGTTTATAATAAACATTGAACTTTTAGTGCTTTTTCATGCACTTATACCAAATACACATCTCAATGTCTATCTGTGAAAGGGATACTCTCAACATATTTTGGACTTTCCATTGCCTGGGATGGGAGGAGGGGTTCCAGTGTAGATGTACCCTCAGTAAATATTTCTGTTTAGTCATAATCTGTTATATTTATATTTTTATAAATCTAGGGTTGCACATGTGCATCTGCCAATATTTTCAGTGGAAATCCTAAGGTCTCTCCATGTGATCTCTTGCAGGGCCTTAGATTGTAATTGCTGTGTAAAATGTAATTCTCATTATGAATCCATACACAAATACTAAATAAATAATAATAATGGTTAATGATGTTGATTTACAAGTTACTTTGATTTGCAGATTCCTTTCATACCTAAATGTTGGTTCTCAACAACATCCCTTTCTTGCAAACTTTGCTGCCTGCATACTGTTCCCCTACACTTAGGGTAGGTCTACACTACCCACCAGATTGGCAGGTAGTGATCGATCTGTTGGGGATTGATTTATCACATCTAGTGTAGATGCAATAAATCGATCCGCGATCTCTCTGCCGTCGATTCCTGTACTCCACCTCAGCAAGAGGCGGAAGCAGTGTCGACGGGGGAGTGGCGGCAGTCGACCCCGTGCCATGAGGACACGAGGTAAGTTGACCTAAGATATGTTAACTTCAGCTATGCTATTCTTGTAGCTGAAGTTGTGTATCTTAGGTTGATTTCACCCCTTCTTCCCCCGCCCCCCCGGCGTAGACCAGGCCTTAGACCATTCCTGGTTTTGTTTACAGGCTAAGTAATTGTTCCTCTCAGCTATTCAAAATGATTTGTCTGTTACTTTTGGCTCTCTGGCAAGATTTTGTTGTTACCTTTTATTTCACTCAATTTTACCTTCCTCCCGTCCCCTCTCTTGAAGAAGCAGTGGTAGTTTTGCTATCCAAATGTTCTTATAAAGAAAATATCAAATCTCCTTTAATTCTTTCACCTTTTCCTCCAATCTATGAATAATCAATATCTGAAAAAAGACTTTTCTTATTTTAATAACTAGCAAAAATAAAAGAGATTTTTTTCTTGTTGTGATTCTCACCAGTTTTCTTTATTTCACTGACTTTGTAAAATGTAATCGCAAAATAAGTCTATATATGGAAAAAGTAAACACTTCTTGCTTTTATAACTGATATTTAAACTTTCTCAATGTGAGTTCAGTCAACATAAACCGATATTGATTCTCCTCAGAATGAAATTCACAAATTATGTTTTTGTTTTGTTTTTATTTGTATTGTATGTTTTGTGGTAGGTAGACTGTCTCCTTCATCATCTCCGTCCCCATCACCACCACCACCTACTTCACTTGAAGTTGTGGCAGAGTTAGTTGAAGCCAGTGTTTACTTAAGGTGTACTTTTGATGTTCCTCTCACAAATAGTTCAGTGGGATTTATTGTAACTTGGTCCAGGCTTGCTTCTGAAGACTTCAAAGAAGAACTGAGACGAGAGAAACAGTTCAGGCATTTTCACTGTTAGAACTGGATGGCATAAGCCTCAGACTTGGAGACAGGGTATGTTTAATAGAATCTTTTTGTATATTTGTAAATATATTATTTTCCCCAATGGCCATTTTATTTACCAACCTATCATTTCATATATGCTCAGCAGATAGCAACAGTAAATGTTAAAGGCAGGGTACCAACGTCTTTCTATATACATTTTCTTGGCAGCAGTACTGTGCCTCCAGTTGTTGTTTATAATCAGTAATACCAATATGAGTGCAGAAACCTCCTGGGTACATCAGCAGTGATTATTACCATCATGGTCTTGGGGCTGCCAGTCTATATACAGTGTGCATTGTGCCCCTGTTAGCTTGAACTTGCATCTTTGCTACCTTCTACTGTGAGTTTGTAAAATCCTGTAAATTAAGTGAGTTTAGGATGGATCAGTACATAGGTAAGAGCCTGTAATGCCCAGCTGTTGCAGCAAGTGGTACTGGTGATTCGGCACCAAGCACTTCTCCTCCTGAATTAGGAACAAACCACTGCTCTAATATGATGGTCAGGGCAGTGTGGTGTTAGAGGGTCTGTCTTTTTGATTAGATGTAAAGTGAAACACTTAACCACTCACCGACATTAAGGGATTGGCCCTGCACCACTAAAACCAATTGAAGTAATGCCGTTACTTCAGTGGGAACAGGATCAAGCCCTCAGATACCCTATTAATTTTTATAAGAACAGAGGTGTTAATCCCTGAAAAACAAGATGCTTTCTACCCACAAATGTTAAAATGAGAGTTAATGCTCTCTCCTCAGCCCCCTCCTCCCCATAGGTGCTGGAACTAGGGGTGCTGGGGTGCTACTGGCTTGAAGTGGTTAGCATCATACACAGGGTTTACAATTTGGTTCAGTGGCTTTCAACACCCCCACTGTACAAATTGTTCCAGCACCCCTCCAAAAAATAAAAGATTTAAAAACATTTTCCTACCATTTTACCTGGGCTGTTTGGTAGCGACATTGCATTAGTAGCCAATCAGAAGGCCAGTTGCTTAGTAGTCATGGTAAATTGCCAATCCTACATAGGTCACATGGTCATCCAAAAAACTGTTGCTCTGTTACTCCTGTTTTACCTTTGTTCACAGATCTTCTGTAGCAGTTCTTCTTTTTTCTTGGAAAAACCAGATATACAAAGCCTACCTGTTGAGAGCAGTGAATTTTTTGCTGGCATTAAGGTACTTTGGAAAGGAAACAATATTTTACTCTGTTGCAACAGAAGCTTTTCTAATTATTGTTGTTAATTACAGTTGTAGCAATACTGCAAGTATTCTAAAAGATTGTTATTTGCCTATTAGGTACTCTGGCAAGTAGATGATGAGAAAATTCAACTTCAAATGCTTTTATTTCCTTTGCGCTTTTTCATTCTAATCACACTTGCTAAAGATGCTAAATGAAGAGAAGATGGGACCAAGTAAGCAACAGGAAAATGTATGATCACTGGACAATCCAAGTGGATTGATGGTGAACTAATAAGGAACAAACCTCAACTCTGCTGAGCTCAAGTTCCACGAATGGTGGGGGAGGCAAAGGTGCCTCCTAAGCTACTTTCATGCCTCTGCAGCAGGGGTGGCTCTAGCTTTTTTGCCACCCCACACATGGCAGGCAGGCTGCCTTTGGCAGCTTACCTGCGGGCGTTCCCCAGTCCTGTGGATTTGGCAGCTTGCCTGCGGGAGCTCCACAAGTCCTGCAGCTTCAGTGTACCCGCTGCCAAATTGCTGTCGAATCCATGGGACCGGTGGACCTCCCACAGGCAAGCCACCGAAGGCTGCCTGACTGCTGCCCTCACAGGGACTGGCAGGGTGCCCCCCATGGCTTACCGCTCCAGGCACGTGCTTGGAGTGCTGGTGCCTGGAGCCGCCATTGCTCTGCAGTCACTGATGCCAGCTAGATGGCCCCCTAGGGACTGTTCCACTGGCTAGGAATCAAGGCCGCAATTCTGCAAAGACTTATATACATGCTTAACTTTATGCACTGTGAGTGGGATTACTCACAGTGTATAAAGTTAAGCACATGCATAAATCTCTGCAGGATCAGGACCCGTGTTCTACGAAGTTCTGCAGTGTGCTTTGTAAAATGTGAACATATTTTCTTTTCCACACCATTTTACGTGCACAATTGGATCCTATACTGATAGCCCAATTTAAGGTTTCTTTGTAAATTAACCCTAACCATATTCTCTTATGTGTACTATACAAGAATCTATATTGCTATTTTACAGAGACAGGTTCTAGGGGAAAGATTATGTTTTGTTTTCTTCAAGATTTTGCTTTGACTAGGAGACAACTTTATAGACAATATATTTTGTTTTATACAGCTGTAAAAACTGTATTTTAACTTTTGAAAAGTTATACAGAAAATGCAATTTTATGTTATTACTGTAATTCACACAGTAAAATAATCTCAAGTAAATATTTGCATTCTTACCATTCTTTTTTATATGCCAGCTGCATCCTGAGTCACTCAATATATCAAAAGATGGAAAAGAATACAGACTGACAATAGAAAGTAGAATTCCTATTCCTTGTCCCAAATTTAGCCAACTTGAAAATGACTGCAAAATCTCATTAAAATTAAATACTGTTGATGAAGGTAAGTATTGTCCTAATTTTTATTATGTTTCCCACTTTAAATATGTACTTCTAAACCTTCCCTCTAGATTTCAGATGTTGCTGGTGTTGTTGTGAATTACGTGATATGTTATATAGTATATAATAGCACAAAAAAGTCATAGGTCAAATCTGCTTCCATTCAAGGTCTTGGGAAGCAAAGTCCTGATCCAACACCCACTACAATTAATCGAAGGCTTTCAATTGACTTCTATGGGCAGTTCATCAGGCTCCCTGCCATTGACTTCAATGAGAATAGAACTGGACCGTGTGTTTGCACATTGCTAATTTTGTCACATCAGCCAGTGTGAGCAAAGAAAATTCAGAATGAAGGATTCGCTCCATTACTCATTACATTGCTCTTAACTAATATAGCACTTAGTCCTGCAGTCTTAACTCTTAGTCATTGTTATACTCTTTCTGCAGTCAAGCAGAACTCCTGTTGTCTTCCATGAAAGTTTAGCTTGTGGAAAGACATTTCCCCCCTCTCCTCCACACATTCATCCCCAAACAATAGGGATAAACATGTTTCAGTTTGTACAGGCTTCATAGTAATGCTTCTATTATTTGTATTTCTAAAGGCAAAGTGCTTTTCTTCGCTGCATGGCAATAGAGTGAAGCAAATTGTATTGTTCCCTGTGAAGTGTGGCTGTGGTGGAGCGTGCCAGCAGAGGAATGGTGGCTACCTGGAGGCGCTCTTGCTCACACTCTCTATGTATGTACAATAAAACCCACACGTATCAGGAGGATTGGCTGAATGGGAGAGGTTGAGATGGTGAACAGCCACTCCATCAGCACAATCTCCTAGCAACTATCGATAATTTACTTAGTGAAGTGCTGTATGTGTTAATGATGTTTGAGCCAATCATATACCGAGCTGCCTCTCACACATCACCACAAAGCCTTTTCACACAGGGACAGAGCAGCTTCCGTGGCCTCAATGAGTGCAAATTCTGTTGTACTTTTCCCTCTTCTATGGCATTTCACCTGCATGGGGAGGGTCAAGGAAGAAGAGAATCCATGCAGGAGAAACTATGCACCTCCTGACCACAACAGAAAAACCGTCCCCGTTGGTTCTTGTCAAAGCCGAGCGGAAGGGAACATGTGACCCCCAAACAAGGATGTTCATTCACACATCGTATGGAGACACAGAGTGAACCCCATATAGGAAGGGAGAAATGCATCTTCTCTTACCAGGATTGGGTCAGTTACAGGATGGCCCTACAGTGTATATTGGGGCTAAAGTTTCCTTCCCTGAGTCCAACTGTATTGCAGCACAGTCTCACATGAGTAGTAGATTTTATTAGCATGTTCATTACAGAGGGCCTTATGTTACTAGCAATAAAAAACAAACAAAACAATGAACTTGATTCTGTTCCTACTTCAGTGGGAGTTAGCTTCACAGGATACTTTTCTTCAGTGGGCAATTTAACCATGGAGATACTGCAGGATTGGTCTTGTTTGTGATTCATAATGGCATTCTGTTGCTGAGAGCAAGCTGCCAAAGAGAGGCTGATGGTTTTGGAAAAAAAACAATGCAACCTCTTTATTTACAAGCTGGGAACAAGAAGTACAGGACTGTTGTCTTTAGTGAATCACTAGCTTATGCCTTGCAAACCCAGTAGGGTGGCCATCCCAGCCACATATTCACTATGTTTACTAGGTCACTGTACATATAGCAAAAATCAAACACTATGTATGCTTTTAGTTAAATTTCAGATACAGTATATGTCCTGATATACTGTTAGCTAGCAAACAATCTTCCATTTGTTTAATTGAATACCGGTAAATTGAATGCTTATCCATGTAAGAACAGAAAATTCCCTCCTGAGAAAAAAGCTGTGACTTGTATTTAAGCTAAGCCATTTTTTGTGTCTCCAAGAATATGAACACTGCTGTTCTGTTGCTATTGGGTAAGAATCAGTTTGAACTCAAGTCTGTGAGCCTCTAAACCATTTTTGAAAGTGGTATTTACACACTTCAGGAACACCCCCCACCTGAAAATTTAGGCTCCTCCTGTTCAAATCGTTTAACCCTTTAGAGACAGACAATGGCAGCTCCCATATCAAAGGGTTGAAACTGCTTCTCTTGACACTGCCAGTCTTTGATGTAATCCTCCCTTGTCCTCCTTGCTATCTTTCCATACATACATACACTCCCCATTTCTACACCACCTGCCTATCCCATCACCCTCCAGGATGTTGTTCTGCAGCTCCAGATAAACCTACCTTTTAATATACTCTGATCTCTCTTATTTTAAATTTTTGATTTACAACTGTCTCCATGTAACACGTCATTAAGCTGATTTCTAGAACAAAAAAGGTTTTTTAAATTTATTTTTAACTTTAATGTTTGGCTTACTTAGAGCATGGAGATAATTTGAAGGGAAACAGTAGACAATACAAATAAAATGTTAGAAATTTGTATCTTACAGAGGCAAAGTTTTTGACAAAGCATGTTGCAGGTTATTATACTTTAATATGAAGATGATGTCATATGCTTTTCTTTTGCTCCCAGGTTGTACGATAATTTTAAAATGGGAACAGTTGTGCTCTATAAGAGTACATCTCGGAATTTTGAAGTTCATGTGCGCCAGTGGGACTGTGGCAGCCTTCACTTCCCAGCATCATGTAACTGTGGCTTTGTTGCCAAAAAGGAAGTGATATAATTGCCTTTTGACATGTGCAGCGGTCAACTACATGAGTCACTGCCACATTTATCTGTAAAGAATAGAGACATAACGGGAAGCAATATCAGGATCATTGAATCCTATCTAGGAAGAAAAGTCACGGTATGTGGCAAATATTATGTGGTGTTACTCATTTTGTAAGGTATTTCTGCCAATTCATACTGCCACATCCTGTGTTATCTTCTGTAGTGAAACAATACAATAAAGCCTGTTTTACGGCTCTGATCCCATTGAATCAAAGGGATAAAATATCCTCCCAGAATACATGCATGAGTCCCACCACTGCTCTTGGAAATTACGTACACATGTCAAGAGGAGATTATCCTTTAAAGCCTGAATTACAAAGAAAATGTTTAGGTGTCCATGCTTTATAAATTTAGATAAGCCAGCTGCATGACAATTTTAGTATTAAGAATCAAGAGCAACACTTTCAAAAGTGGGTGGCAAAATCCACATTTAGACACTGAAATAAAAGTGGCCAGATTTTCATTTATATAGCAGACTTCATCTGAAGAGCCCAAATATTAATGAATCATACACTTCTATAAGGTAGAAAAGTATCATCATCCCCATTCTATAGGTTAACCAGCTTGCCCAAATTTAGTCAGTGGCAGAATTGGGAGTGAAAACCAGGAGTTTTAAAGTCCTACATCCTTACTTCAACTACTAATTCGGTGCCGGTCACCTCCTCTACTAATACCTACCATACAAGAGTAACACTTTTTTCTCTTCTATGTATGTACAAGCATCCTTATTTTTCCTTTTGCCTAGAGCTCAGTGTTTCTGATTACAGAAGAGATAAACCAGTTTAATGAAGCATGATTATGTTCTTTACCTGCTTGCTGCAATTTAATGACCAACTTTTTTTCTAATAAAGCATTTTCCACGTTAAACTAGCATAAATATTGCTTAACATTGAAGAAAATCAATTATGGGTAAAGCATTGTCACTTTATCTACTGAAAGACTGTCTCTATTCAAATCCAGTGGCTGGAAGTTGAAGCTAGACCAGTTCAGACTGAAAATAAAACACCAACTTTTTAACAGTGTGGATAATTAACCACTGGAACAATTTACCAAGGCTTGGGGTGGATTCTCAATCACTGGCAATTTTTAAATCAGTATTGGATGTTTTTTAAAGGATGTGCTCTAGTTCAAACAGGAATTAATTCCGGGAAGTCCTATGGCCTGTGTTATGCAGGAGGTCAGACTAGATGATCACCATGGTCCCTTCTGGCAATATTAATCTATGAAAATATCTTATTACATCTATCCAGAAGATTTTGCTCCTAAAACACATCATTCCTTTTCAAATAGATTGCAAAGATGTTTGAACTAAAATAATAAAACTCTGAGATTCTCTTGAGGTATTCTGGAACATTTAGGTCCAGCTTCTCATGTGTAGAAGGTGACTTTGCACCATATTACCAGCAGATTCTGGCCTTAAAGCCAGCACAGCCAGGTTGAGGGTGACCCCGGTGTTAGGTGATCCTCTGGTAGCACCTATATCTCCCCTCTCCCTGGTGCCGGCATACACAGAGTGACTTGATCTTCTCTGTGCTTAGCTGATCTCTGGCTCCTTGTGTTTTTGGAGCAGTTGGTCCTCCATTTTATCCCTGCTAACAACCATGAAGTCCTACAGGACTACAACGTATAATATATCGGACAGTCATGAGGGTTATGTGGCCATGAAATCATCACACTGGCTTGTCGGGTTTGACTGTGAGATACAATATAAAAATAGTTCTGGAAAGGTTAGTCTGATGAAGAGTTTAACTGCTATAAACCTGGCACTTTCCTGTTTATTTCCCCTGATGTCTGATATTTTATACCTAATAATTAGTTGTGTCTATTTGTTGTGGTAATATCGATCTATTTTTAGATCTCATTTTCTTCTGGAGCTTTCATTCGTGCCGATGTGAGTGACTGGGGAATGAGTGTGACACTCCGGGCACCCAGTTCCGATTATAAGAACACTTTAGGACTTTGCGGTACATTTGATGGAGATGCAGAGAATGACTACCACACTGTGAATGGGATCAAAATCCCAAAGAATTCTAATGCTCATCTTACTTTTATTAATGAGTGGAGGTAAGAAAAACCATTTACTTCAATCAAATATCAATTCCCTGCAGAAAATTCTTCATTTCCAGTTCAGCTTTTCTCTTACATACTTTGAAAACTTGTCATATTTCAAAATCATCCTAGCTTTACAGGTTGATATTTAATCATGGAAAGAAACTATGGAAATTTAATTATCGTATGGCACTAATTATTGATGTTACAAATTAATGCTTGAGGATTAATTGTTATTTAGTATTTGTTAAAAGGCTATTAAACAATATAGCCAGGTGTACCACACAAATCAATGCATTTATTCATGCATTTCAATCATATTGTCAACATTTATTCTCATGGTTTTGTAATTTATATAGGTCACTCAAAATTTTGAAAGGCTGTATGGTGATATTCAGTATCTACTATAATCTAGGGTCCAGTGGTGTAAACAACACTGTGGACTTCTAAAATAAAAGAATTCAATGATATAACAATTTGCAGTATATTCATTTTTCTTTTTCCCTTCTTTCATAGAATTTTACCAGGAGACAGTTTGTTTGACAAAATACCAGGTTCTTTAAGTTCAACCAAGAAAACACCCTTCTGTAGTTGCACAGTTGATGATGCTGGATTATATCAATCGGTGAATAAATTGGATTCCGTTTCTCAAACAGAATTTGCTTCATCTTGCAAAGAAAGTGAAAATGTTAAGTTTCTTTCTTTGATACCAGGACTGGATGTCACTGCTGAATATTTTAGCTTTGTTGATCTTATCAGGCACTTAAGCAGACATGCATCTTCACATGAAAAGGATTCTTCTGCTCTTCTGTCAGGAGAAGACCAGTCTGTTAATCAAACCAAACATCACACACAAACCCTAGCACATTCAGCTATAAATTCAAGGGAAAACACTGGAACAGAAAAACAAGGCTCATTGAGCTTGGGAAGTAGAAGAAATAAACAGAAGTATGACAGCCATCTCCACAAAAGACAGCTTGTCAGAAATAGATGGAAGCGCCAGCATTATTATAAATACCGTTCTGTATTTCCATTCCAAAGTCTTAGCCAAATTGACCTGGAAGGGTTTACCTATTTTTTTCCAGAGGACCATACCCCTGACACACACCAAGAATTTTTTCCTTCTTGGCCCACACCTTCTGGCCTCACTGAGTCCAATGCCTTGGCACTGTGCAAGCAGACAATAGCTAACTCCAGCATAGGAAGATCTTGCACTTCTCTTCTTGGCAGGCGGATAGAGGATACAGTAGATATGTGTGTTAAAGATCTATTGCTGAAAGATGATCTCAGCTGGTCAGAAGCAGGCATGGCCCTGTTAGAGAATGAATGTGAAAAGAGGGTTTTGGAAGAAATAAATTACAACACACAAGGATTTCAGGGGTCAATTGAAGACCTTCTCTTAGCATTAAAATGCCCCAATCTCTGCAGTGGTAATGGAGAGTGTGTAGAATGGGGCTGTGCCTGTTTTCAAGGCTTTAGCTCATATGACTGCAGTGTGTTGTCTGGTAAGTAGAACTATACAGGAAGATTTACTCATACAATGTTCTTGGGTTTTGTGCCAGACCGGCTCATTTTATTGCCTTTCTCCCCTGCTTTTGCACACTGACAGTCGTTCCCTACAGTGGGCCTACTCATTATCCCACAACTTCATTCCAATAACAGCTACATGTGTTATCTGTTCTGCCTCCTAGTTTCCCAAGGGCAAGCCACCGACTCAGTTTCTGGCATGTCAGAATTAAAATGTTGACTACTGTCACTGAATATACAATCTAAACTACTAGCTGAGGAGACTGACATATTTCACACACTGTCTTCTGTCAAGGAGAGCGTCACACATATCATTCCCTATTTTTAACTTCTTTAAGGGCCCTGATCATTAATTGGCAGTAGAATACTTTTTTATTTTGCAGGAGCTGCTTCCCTGACAGCAAACTATTTTAGAAGGGTATCTACATCAAAAAGAAGACTGTTAGGTTTGGGCTGTAGACTCCTTTCCCCCATCCATTTCCATTTCTACCATTTGTGATGTTAGGGTCTGATTCTCAGTTACACGTTATACTGCCAGAGGAGTGTAAAGGTATGTTACTATAAATCAGAAGCAGACCCAACACATGCCCAGCCACTTCTTAGCAGCATGAAAATTTTCTTGCATACTCAATATCAAAAGTAGAACTAAATAGGAAATTTGAAACTTCAAATTTATAAAATGTTCCAGTTAATTTCTTTCTTTGGTTGGATCACTAACTTATACAGTACAACATCTTGTATATCTATGTATATCTCTTTCTCATATCTGCTGTATGACAGATTTCTGTCATTCTAAAATTGTATTTGAATTCTCATTTAAACATTTTAACTAGTCAAAATGAAATGCTGAAGACAGACCAGAGGACAATATTGTTTACTCTTTCTTCTAAGATATGTATAGTTATAGACAGAGAGATGCATTACACTTTACATAGTTTAAATGTGTGTTAATCAGTTAATTTGTTGACTTTCACTTACTGATATTTACTTCAAAGATCAGGTTCCAGAAATTACAGAGCTGGAGAATGATAGATTGTGTGATGTTCGACAGTATGACTGTACATCTGTGAGAGCTTTTGGCCAAGGATTCAGGGAGTCACCCAGTCTGAAATGTGAAATTGTCAAACTACAGGTTTGTCATTTACAGAGTAATACTTATTTTTGAACTTTTCAGAGCACTGGGATTCTAATTTCCTGGGCAGAATAGAGGGCATTTATATTAATACACCCTGAGCCCAATCATGCAATGGAAGCTGAGATCAAATATACTCAGCACTTCACAGTGGACGCTCAACTCCGTGCAAGGCTGCCATCTCCTCAACTGTAAGAGAAATAGAAAACATAACAGGAATTTTTAACAGTTGAGAGGGACATGACAGCAAACAGCAGCCAGTTATCAGAAAAGCATGTTGAGAAATATATCTATACAAGGACAGCCCTGTGTTGGGGAGTTTCAGTAGTGACCAGGTAGTTGTAAAGAAAAGTCCTTACAGAGAAGGATAGAGTCCCGTTATTTGGAGGGCAAAGCAGCTGGCTGAAGGACACCCCTAATTTTTCTAGGTTGGAGCCTGATGCTTGAAATGGCATTTTGAAATATAATGTTTCTGTTATAAAAATGAAGGTGCAATTTTTGCCACACACTGGGGTAAAATACTGCACCTATTTAATAATAGTTTAGAACAGGAAATTAAGAATACTGTAACACATGCTAATGAAATTACAGGAGGAATTTAGGTAGACAGAACGCTGGAATTGCCCAGGACACTGATTAACTCATAACTATTGGAAAGCCTGAAGTAGTCATGCTGCAATGAAGAGTTGGCCTCTTGATCTTGGACAAGAGACTAAGAAAGTTCCAAAGTAAAAATGCTTTTCACTTACGTGGGGTTTTGTTTGGAGTGTATTCAATGGGAAACTTTCCTTTTTGAGACAAGAAACTTTTACTCAACTAGTTCCTGGAGATGCTATGATTGTTTTGACAGATTATAAGATGCAGGCTATAGCTATTTCTTGAGCACAACATGGATCCACTTATCTACATGTTGGTTCAAAATGAGAAAGTCAACAGCAAATTTACACTCCATTAGGTTAAAAGCCCTTCAGATCAAGCTCCCAGTGAGGCAATTATTGAGAGTTCACTTATCACAGTTTGAAATGTCTCATTCTCACCTCATGGCAAGGTTTTCTGTTATAACACTCTCTGTGGTAGCACATTTTGATTCCCAGCTACAAAATCTTTATCTTAATTCACTTATATTGACACTCCTAGCACTGACTTGAGCTAAGCTAGAAAATGAGCCCCACTGCTAATATTTGTACAGGATCAAACTTCACGGGGAACCTGAGGTATTCTACTGCGAATGCCAAGTATTGGAATTTGTTTTTACTTTCAGGGCTATTTGCCCTGTATAATTACAGTGGTGTAAATCAGGAGTTACCCACTGTTGTCAAGAGAGTCGCAACACTGTAAAAATTGGTCCATTAGAACCAGCCTCTCTGTGGTTTCCTACAGACCTACTTACTCCCACGTCTCCTAGAAGAATCATTTTAGCAGGCATCTCATGAGAATTATTTAGCTAAACCCAGGAAAAATTCTTGTTCTTCATTTTCTCACTTCTGGTTGAAGGTCAAATCCATCCTTATTCCCCAAGATTGTAAATCCTGATAGAGAGCAGGAGGGAAGTGTGTCTGGTGCATGGTGGAAATAAAGATGGCTGTGGGGAGCTTGCATGGGAGTATTCCATACTCCCAGGAGCAGCTAAGCACTGCTCTGTAGGGCAGCAATCTGTGCCATAGCAGGAGATTTTGGGGTCCGTGACAAGTGAGTCTTTGATTACACAGATACATTGGGGAAATTTACTCAGCTTTGGTAGGGAATGAGACAGTTTAGCCCACAGAAGCAAAATACAGAGTAAGATTCACTCTGATTTGCATGAAATTGTACATGCATGTAAACCTGGGAACATACTTTGTCTCAATACCCCTCACATCTGGCTTTGTAATTTTAAGAAAAAATTAATATGTTTCTGTAGCAAATTCAGAAAACCTCAGAATTCCCAAGATTGGTAACAAAAAGACTACTGTAGAAAATGTCTACTTCAGATTTCAAAGATTATGAGGGTAAATGCTATGAAAATTGCACTTTTATTAATATTTCTATCAGGTTTTTTTCCTTCAATGTGATTATAGAGTATCATTCTTGCCACATTCCTTTTAAAAAAGGAAGACAAGAAAGAAAGACAGAGTATCTGTATATCAGAAGCAAAATAATTCATACATGAGGAAAAAACAATTAGCAAAATAACTGTCCAATTATATTGGAAAAAGGTTATCTGTTTAAATAGGCAAGTTAAATTTGACCCATGATGAAATTTCCATCTCTACAGCTTTGTGTGAGGTTATTTTTGTGTGTGTCAGACCTACAAATATTTAATATTTTTGTAAAAACAAATTAATTCGGATATACTGTGAACCATCTCTTTCAGTGTGTCTAACTATTTTATATTAAACTATGTCATAGGTGCATCTGGTCATACAACTAATGCATCTAAGTATTGCCAAGCTGTCCTATAGTGACTCAAGAGTATGACTACCAATCTCAGGGCAGAAGATTAGGAAGCCTGGCACAAATTTCTTGAGCTGTACACTTATATTTCACCAACAAATTATCAAGTACAAACTCCTCAGGTACTATAATAGCCTTAACATGGAGTCACAGGCAGTCCCCTTGGGTCATCCTCTATCTTGCCACCTCTGTAAACTTAACTTTGTGACAGATGGTCTCTTATACCAAAGATCACAGCAATATTCAGGTTACTCCCAGTCCCAGAGGACCAATCATTTACCCTAGGTAAAACAATGCTTGTAGCCAGTCCTGTAATAAGCTATCTAAAGATTTATTATATAGGAAAAGGAACTATAAGAGTTATTTTCAAGTTTAAAGTAGGTGAACATACATACACAAAAAAAGTTTCCAAAGTAATTGTAGCTTCTAGATAAGCAAGCTCTATGTACTTTAAGGCTAACCCAGGCTAAGCACTGGGGATTTTTTGCATATACCTAGTAATCCTTGCCCCCCAGAGTCCAAGCAACATAAAGATACAGCTCCTCTTTGTTAGGGGTTTTTGTTCCCTTCTTCCTGCTGCTTTGAGTGGCAAACTCAGCTGATGAAAGGAATTCACTTGCAAGCCTCATCTCTATGGAGGTGGAGAGAGTAAACAATAAAGTCTTTTTTCCTCTTTCATGTTACATTCTAGTCCATCAGATGTTGATGGGCCTTCCTTGCCAGCCAGAATATAGCACCTTCTGTTGGAAATTAGCACTTTATACTAGTTAATGTCTCGCCCTCCTGTCTGGTGATTTACACAGTTACAGAGTCTTAATATCTTATACTATGAGATACAGATATTATAAGTGAAATTAATGCATGCAGCAACTTACAAGCATTCCATAAAGTCTAAATCTTCTTATAATTCTAATACCTCTTTTAGCAATACCAACACACAGGTGAGCCAGGCTGGTTCCAGCTATGTATTTGTCACTCAGTGGAAACACAGGAACATTGGCGTGAGCTGGCACTTGGTCTGCCAGCATCACAGTTATGAGTACAATTCTCTATTACTCTCTCACAAAACCCTCCCACTGATGTCAAGAACAGTTTCGTCTGACTAAGGGCTTGAAGAAAAGGCCCCATAGCATTATCGTCTCTGTTCCATTATATTGGACTCTAAGGCCAGATCCTTGACTATGGCCAAGGGGCACACACTGTTACTCAGCATAGGGATATACAAAGGTGGCTTTAAACAGCATTTGTGGCTCTTCGAGCCTAGGTCAACTATACAGTGGGTCGGCTCTGTGGTGCGGGTTAGAAGATCTTAATGGCTGGCAGCCAATAGCCCAGAGGGGTTAACATAACTAGGGCTCAGGGAAGACCCAGTCCCATTCCCTTCACCCCAGCCTTGCCCACATACTGGAAACTGGAGGAGAGGAGATTTAGACACTGCTATCCATCCCACCTCTACACTACTAAAGAAGCTGCCCCACACAATGAATGATCCTCTCCTGGCCAGCTGCCCCAGCTTTAGATCCATTATCTTCTGGACATGTGGCACCAAAGAGCCTCATTGCAGGAATGAATCTGGGCCTTCAGTTCCAAACTAGCACTTCTAATTAGACACAGTACAGAAGACCTAAGCTGAAATGTGTCCATCAATAAATAATAATACTTAGCACTTCCATATCACTTCACCTTTCCAAAGGTAACTAGCCATAGAAAAGACAGATGTATTTTAATAGTGTTCAGTACATGTTCTCTGTTATAAACATGTTTTCGGAATGCAGTGATATGAAAAAACAGGCATTCTGTCCTTTATTTTAGTACAGTGACAGTAAATGGATCCTTGAAGAACCTGTGTTTATGCCATCTGCCTTCCAAAACACCAGAACTGTTGATTGCCAACTGCCGACTGATGGTCAGCAATCTGATGTCATGGATCAGGTTGACGACAAACCTATTGCGAGGAGGGAAATCAAGGTACCCACAGTAATTTCAAATAGTCATTTTGAGATACAATTATGATTATTAAAATGCAAATTGATCTTTATATGTTGCCATTTGTGAAATAGTACTAGAACCTTTTGCTGGATATCTTGAAATAATTCATTGCATAATTATTGTAACATACAGATTTCTAACGATGGATTCATTTATAGCAATCCTAAAACAATAACATTATTTGATGGAGCTTGTCAAAAATGTGAACCACAAGCAAATGGGTTATGTACATTAAAGGTATGTGCTTCATTATTATTTATGCTTATTTTGAATATTTGCATCTTAGTTTGAGGTAGGAAACAAACATAAAGGCCAACTGAGTCCTTGAAAGATGTCTAATACATGTGTTCACATAATAGACTATTACTTGTTAAATACTGCTTGCCTTACTCAGGCAGGGTCAGGTTCCGATTCCCTTATTCGTGGTGAATAATGAATCGTTAGATACATAAACTGCTGTAGACCTGTGCGTGGAGCTCCCACTGATGCTTCCACAAGGGTGGAGGAAGTGATGCCATGCACCTCCCTCATTCCAGACCAGCAGCCACCAGATAAGTCTTGCAATGAGGGGAGCAAGCTGAGCAATCCTGTTTTGCACCAAACCAGTGAGGACTACTGTCCACCTGTGCCTCTGAGCTTGCTCTGAGAGGATGTCGCTGTGCACCACCAGGCCCTTCTAAGACAAGTAGATAAATACCATATTCTAGCTCTAAAGGTGTACCTGGAATTCATGGTCAACTGCAAAGCAAGGATGAAATTGAATGAAGCACTGGTTTATCTGCTGTAAGCCTCCACCATCCAAGCTATGAGGGTTGGGAGGGAACATTCAGATAATTAATAAAATTAGTTTATTAAAATTCATTTTTTTCCTTCTGTGACATCACTTTATTATTTCGCACTTCAGCAAAATAATACATTACCTTGTGACATCACAAAGACCAGGGACCAAATTTATCCCTGGTGCAATTGTTCATTTCACTGACATTACAACAGGGATAAATTTGGTCCTAGAAGTCTTAAGGCTGTGCATGCAATGCATGTCAGTGTTGTCATAGAATAATGCATTTTGGGATATCTTCAAAAAATCAGGACGTTATCAGGGGAAAGTGCAAAAAGTGTAACAATATTATAAATCAGATGTCCAGGTTGTAACAATGGGGATTTTTCATGCACAAAATTTATAAGCACAGATTTAGAGATTGGGATGAGGCAGCTTTGAAAATGTTGTTCTCCTATTCATTCCCAAAGAAAAATGAATACTTTATTCAATTAAATTGTTAAGTTAGAGTAGATTGTCTTTCTCTGACATTTTACAGTACATAAAGATTTATTGTTTGAGAAAAGAGAAAATCATAAACATTAATCAGTTACATTGACATTTCTGTTAAGGAGAAAACATGCAACATAGATGGCCTCTGTTATGCGGAAGGAGATACAAATCCTACCAGCCCATGCTTACTCTGCAGACCTGACATCTCAAAGTTAACTTGGTCAGTTACTGAAAGTAAGTTCAAATTTGTTCTGGAGCCTCTCACAGGAATTAGGCTAAAACCTAATGAAATATTGGTGTTTCAAAATTGTTTTGATGCAAGCAAAATATTGATTATGACTTCTGTTAAACTGTGGATGTGAAATGGGCGCTGACTATGACCCTGATTCAAAGCTCACTGAAGTCAGGGGAAAGACTGTTGACTTCAGTGGGCTTTGGATCAGTCTCTAAGTTCACAAATTTGGACATATGAGCACATGACCAGATTGGTACACGTGCACAACTCTGGTGACCTGGTAAATTTGCAGTAAGTGGAGGCGAGTGCCTGTTTTCACACACTCAACTTAATGAAAATCAGCCAATCATTTAATAATGTATTCTCCCCATTCTCTGTGCATTTTATTCTGCCTGGTATGATCTTGGGGACAGCAACCTGTTAAATGTTGGCACAATTTGCCTATTGTACCATGTACACTGACAACAATATAGAAATCGATTTAATGATTACATGTTAAAAGAATTGTCATTGGTTGTGTTCAGATACAATTAAAAGAAAAAAATAACTAGGAGAAAACTAAATTCATAGTGACTTAATATACATTTATACAAACTAAGTCCCACACTACTGCTGAAGAGGTCTGTGAGCTCATGAAGACGCGGTACCCTTATCCACTCAATGGACTGCTGTAGAACCTATCTCCTTTCTCTCTCTTTCTCCCACCCCACCAGGTGCATGGAGCATGAAGGCTACTGCAGCCCTGGGGCTTTAGTAATCCCCCTAGAGCTGCTTGTGGGGGAGGGAGCGAAGAAGAGGAACCAGATTAAATGAGAAGCCCACTGACAGTATACCAGAAATTAGCTGGTGAATAGGTGGGGAGTTGGAGCTAAGCCCTCTCTATCTTCTGACAGTCTCAGTGAGGAATTCTTTGCTACCAACAGACCCATTCCTGACAACTGGTGTCTCTGTTTATGTGCGGTGATCTAGCTCTCAGAGCCCTCACTTTCACTGACTCCCTCGCTGCCACTCAGCCAGTGAGAACCTGCCTCTCCCACTGGAAAGTCAAGGTTGGCACTAGATTCCTGATGTCGCTCTCCCCCGTCCCCCACTTCTTAGCATATGCACAACATGCCTTAACTGGCACATGACCAGAATTCATCACCGAATTTGGTCTGCTGGTTGGCTCATTAGCTTCCCCGGCCCGGGCTGGGTACTGATGGGGAGTGCGACATGAACACTGATCCATGTCTTCCTACCCCCCGCTGCAATAGATGAGTAGGAGGTAGAGTCAGTGACTCATGAGATGGGATTTGGTGGTAGCAGGGCAGCTGTACATCTGCTGCTATGGGTGGCCTTGCCCCATGGGATTCACTTAGTTCTTTGTGTGCTGAGGGCCTAGCTAGGCCATGGATTTCAGTCAAGGCTACATAACTGCTAGACTAACTATATACTCTAATTTTGTATCTTGCATTCTGACAATAGAACATTCTGTTTTGAGATCTACTAAAGAACAGCACTTTATAAGAACTGGTATTAATATTGTTTTGCAGAAATTTCAAATCTAACAAAATAACTATTCTGAGCAGTTCAGTGTAATTTATCTAATGTGATTGTGGAAAGAATAATTTAGATAAGGCCCCGGTTTTCTGCTGGGTCTCAAATAGTCAAATATTTCTGTGCCTTAGCAGATTTTATGGATACAGTTGTGTCCACAAACATTTGTGCCTTCAACTTTTTAACCATAAATTATAATAAATGGAATTCTAACTACCTGATATATGTCTTCAGACAGGTTGTTGGATGTATAACTATCTTTTACATGCAGGGTCTCATCACTGTGGTATTTGGTCACTGACTATTTTCACATGAAATTCAGGGTGGACATGAAATCCATTTTTGTGCCCATTCACACAGCTATCTGCAGGCTCAAAATTGCAATCACATAAATAGAGTTCACTTCTGAAAATGTAGTTCCAAATGTGTATGTTTTTTAACAGAATCTCATAGTTAAAGAGCATCATCTTCAAGTTAAGCCATATTCAGCAAGCAGGCTGCATGCAGAACTCCCACTGATGTTAGTAGATCTGGATCTTAGTGGCAGAGTTTTTCATTCTAATTGCTCAAGAGGTGACATTGCTCTTGTCCCATAAGAGATTCCTCAAGGAAGATGTAAACCATTTCTGGGCTTTATGGGGTCTGATACTTTCATTTACAAAATGTAATTCAAGTGCAGATTTATGCTTATATTTATAGAGAATCAAAGTATATGTCCAGATGGTTGAAGAGGTTTAGGATTCTTTGTACCTACATATAAAATAAGCTTTCTGCAATATTTTTTCTATATAATAAATAATTTGCTTATAAGGTTTGCTAAAGTTATGATAAAAGGGCCCTTTTTTCTGTGCCATTTAAGTACCATTAAAGTTAAGAAGAATTAATTGCATTCATCAAAGTCAGAATAGACTCTTTAGAATAAAATTATCCCTTTTCATATTTATAAATGTGTTTTAACTGTTGTTTAAAAGAGAAAATATCTACTTTGTTGCAGACAATGAGCCTCCTGTGCTTCAAACTTTGCAAGGCACACTACAGACATTTTATGGGGAAAATTGTGTGTATCAGTTTATCGCATCAGATCTCGAAGGCTCTGCCATCCTTTTTATGTTGGACTCTGGTCCTGAAGGTGCTAGCCTTTCCCCTTCTGGACTCCTTATATGGAAAGCTGTGGCAAAGAATTCACAGAAATTTGACATTTTCTTTGACAGATGATTGCAATGCTGAGACTAAAGTAATAATAGAGGTAATGAATATTACACTCAAACAACCCACACTAATTCCTAACCTATAAGATACCTAATGACAAAATGAATTGCTAGTTCACAAGCAATAATCTGTTTTTATTGGGCTTGTCTTGTAGGTCAATGTGAAATTATGTGATTGTTTAAATGGCGGGTCATGTGTGACAAATATACATTTCCCATCTGGAAGTGGAAAATACCTGTGTGTCTGTCTACCTGGTTTTGAAGGTGACCTCTGTCAAGTGAATTTTGATGATTGTAAATCTAATCCCTGTGGTATTGGCAGATGTGTTGATGGGATAAACAGCTACTACTGTGAATGCACACCTGGGCTGCAGGGTAAATTATTATTTTTCTTTTTTTAGTAGATAAATGACATTTTCTAATTGTTTTTTACTTGTATAGATTGAAATTAATTAATTTGTTGTGATAATATGAAGAAGCATTTTACTGTGATTATTGTGATATAATGCCACGTACTATGTTATGTTCAGTGACTTTAATATTTTTCTAGCATCTGTGTACATAATCTTGGCCGTATGACACTATTCTATCAGAAAAACTATTAAGCTGTGAGTCTCGCCCCCAGCTGACTCAATCTGTAAGCCCAAATCATAATGCTTGTGACTATAACACTTGTTCACTGGCCACTCCAGACTGAAGAGACTGACCTAATAAAGCTGATATCTATTGGGTTTAAATTTTCTTCTCTGAATCAGTTGCTCTGATATTTGAAAGAAACCAAAAGCATTCTGCCAAATTCTTCTCTCATTTACACCTGCACCAGCCCACTGAAGTCAGTGGAATAGCATGTGTATAACTGAGGGCACAATTTGACCCCAAACAAGTACAGTTACTTGCTGAGCGTAAGTAGATATAAGAAATCAAAGGATTTAGGGGAAGATCTTGCAACCTAACTAGAAGACCCCGAGTCAGTGGAACAACTGCATTTCCACTGTGCAAAGGAGCGGGATGCAGGGATTCTGTGCAGGAGGTCTGTATACTCTGTAGCTTGTAGGGCACAGCGCGGGTATCCCTGTGCTTCAGCATAGAGGAATGGTTTATAAGTTTGGCAGTGGATCCCCAACTCAGACCTGTGGATCCATCCAGAAATCACCATCCAATTCTATCTCCCTTTAAATAGGATGTGCAGAAAATGCCGGAACATGTTCTTGTTTATCTGTGCTCATATTTTTTATTCATTTCAAACACAAAACAGGTAATCATTTTTATGTTTTTTAATTATATGAATGATGAGTCACTCTGTCTATATTATAACAAGTGATTTATATTGTGGCTGATAATGTCTGCTAAGAGCAAATGATCTCATACTTTCTTCCTCAATTCAGCATTGCCGTTAAGCACATAAATAGTGGGTTTGACTTCATTGGGACTATAGACATGCTTAACTTTAAGCACATGCTTAAGTGCTTTGCTGAATTGTAGTCCACAAAACCCTCCTTCTATGCATATTCTACAATAAGGAAAATATTCACTATTTAATGGAAATGTGGTTTAATGGCAGACCTGCAGAATTCATGCAGTTTGTACTTATATATGTGGAATTTGTTTTCTATTTCACTGCCGACTTTATTTCACTTCTATTTCACTTTATTTAAATGTACAGCCAAAGTTACATAAAGTGATACTCTAAAAGTCTGTACTTCAATTTAGGTACAGATTGCCAAGATATTGATGAATGTGCATCCAAGCCTTGCTTCCCTGAAGTATTTTGCTTCAATACTTTTGGTTCCTATTATTGTGGTCCATGCCCAAAAGGTCTATGTGGAGATGGGAAGATATGTCATGGTAAAATAATCTTTCCCTGTAATACTGTAATCACCTTACATTACAGTCTTTGGTCTGTTGCATATTTCAGACAATAACATAGCAGAGAGCTGACAGGTATCTTGTATACTTTTCATCAGAATGTATCGTTGCTAAGTCAGATATTAGGTTTATAATTCCCCTACTGTTATGTGACAGTAGACAGCGAGACCAGATACGCAGCTGGTGAAAATCGAAGTAGCTCTGTTTAATTCATTGGAACTACACCAGTTTTCACCAGCCCATTTATCTATGAAATGCTTCTTCAGATGTTTAGAAATAGGAATTTTAAATATTTTGCAGATATTTAATATTATAGAACTAGGATACTTCCCATTAACCTGCAGTGTTTGGTTACCATGTGCATTTATGGATCAAATATCCTAATTATTTTTTAAGAAATCTAATTACATTTGTTCAAATCAAACTAATGGTTTCCCAAGGTGACTGCAAGATTTTGTAATATTCCAACTACTGAATAATTCAGGTTTTGTTATCGTTATGTACTTTTTCAAAAACTATGGAGAACCCTTCCCCTCCTCCCCCACCCCTTGTTCATCTGACCTTTCAGAATCTTCAGGTATTTTATTTTACTAATATTTTAACTCTGCTATCGTTTTATATGCAGCTGAAACAAAATTGACAAGTGATGTTCCCTCACATCTTTTGGTTCCGGAAAGCTTTGAAGATGTTTATGATGAAAGAGAGGATGACACTGAAGAAATGGGAAGGAATGAGGGGGAAGATTACATTTTTCGTGAAGAAAATGGAATTGCTGATGCACATAGTGATGAGAATGTATCTGGCAAGTAAAGCTACCAGTCAATTTTATGTTATTCACATGAATTTTTAAGATTAAAAGGAAACAGAATATATGCATTACTTGGGCTGCATTCTTATTCCTGATTTAAAATGTCAGTATTAAAACATCGCTTAAGATAGCGGTCACCTGATTGATACTGTAATGAGGGATAGTGTACATGTTGTATTTTGTCTGTGTGCCTGCCTAGTGCTATAAAATAGGTAAAATGTGAATAGGGAGGGGACATCTGTTGCGTGAAACAGACAGTGGTTTATGGTATTATACTGAGTGCCATTTTAATTCTTAAACTAAATACATAGGTGGGAAGTATTGCAAATGAACTCTAAATTCTAATTCAGAACTCCTTTAACTTTTATACCTGACATTTCAACTCTGTGCCTTGTCAAGCTACATTCTCAGGAAATTTCCTTTCCACATCTTTTCCCGTTAATCTTCTAAAATGTTAGTGGGGGAAGAGATATACTCCCTTACTGGTATAATCAAAACCAGATAATTCTTCCTCAACTGCAAATAGCTTGTTTTTCAGCCACAGGAGAGATAATAATTACTTTAGCATGCTCTTGCCAGAAAATTTCCCCATCTAATAGTAATCTAGAAGAATTAGGGCCAGATCCTTAGGTCTGACTGAGTGTTACTTCCCTGCTCCTAGAGAGTACCTGGGGCCAGTTCAGCCACCAGTGTGAGGCAGAGCTGCCTCCGGATTGCTGTGGCATCTGGAAAGGCCCCCCAAAAAACCGATTTTGCCAGCTCAGTTTGGTGCTCTGGCTGTACTCTCTTCCACCCCCTTTATGCCATCTCTGACCCTTAAAGGACAAGAGGGACTAACAGAAGGTGGCCAGGGGACTAGGAGAAGCTCAGAGAGACTCAGGATCTGGCCCTTTATCTCCATGTGTATTATGAAAAATTCAAACATTAAGTTACTAGAAACTGTTTTCAGGAACTCTGTGACTATACATTTTACACATGTACACACACTACATCCCAGGCTATATTATTTAAATCCATGAACAAATCCTTCAGTTTGTAATACCTTAAAATGGTTTTCTTACTCTACTTAATGTTTAATCAAGACAATTTTAATTAACTGAAATCTCAGTTAATTGAAAGGCTTTGAGAGTTCACAGCCAGCAGATGATACTCAATAAAACACCAGTGGCTAGCCCATATCAGCTGACTCAGGCTTGCAGGGCTCTGGCAGCAGGGCTATGAAATTGCAGTGTAAACATTTGAGCTCAGGCTGGAGCCTCTGCTTTGGGACTCTCCTGCCCAAGCCCGATCGTCTACACTGAAATTTTATAACCACACAGGCTGAGCCCCAGTCAGCTGACACGGGCCATCCCCGGATGTTTTATTGAAGTGTAGACATACCCCGAGTGAGCCTACCTAGGAGCCTATATAACGCCCATTTGGACCTAATAAATATTTACCACTGTAGAGAAAAACAAGGAAGAGAAAAAAATTGTAATATGCAAAAAATTTAAATCAGATGGCATTATCTAGTACAGCGGTCTATTATAAAACACCAATGTAGTGTATGCTTGCCAATAATCAGTCTTGGTGCAGAGAATCAGTAATGAATATTATATCAAGACATGCAAGCTAAAGATATGGTGGCAACTCTACATCTCAGATATAAACCTTGTTGATAAACATAAAATCATAGAATATTAGGGTTGGAAGAGACTTCAGGAGGTCATCTAGTCCAATCCTGTGCTCAAAGCAGGACCCACACCAACTAAATCATCCCAGCCAGAGCTTTGTCAGGCCAGACCTTAAAAACCTCTAAGGATGAAGATTCCACCACCTCCCTAGGTAACCCATTCCAGTGTTTCACCTCCTAGTGAAATA
>NC_133770.1:56421297-56496874 GCF_003597395.2 Chelonoidis abingdonii | reverse complement strand
CTTCCAGCCTGAGAGTTCACCCTTCAGTACGACCCGTTGGAGTCTCCCCTTTAACCAGTTCCTTATCCACCTTACAATTTCCATATTCATCCCCATCTTTTCCAATTTAACTAACAATTCCCTATGTGGAACCGTGTCAAATGCCTTACTGAAATCAAGGTAAATTAGATCTACTGCATTTCCTTGGATGCATTAGATCTGGACCCATGGACTTGTGCATGTCCAGCTTTTCTAAATAGTTCTTAACCTGTTCTTTCACCACTGAGGACTGCTCACCTACTCCCTATGCTGTGTTGCCCAGTGCAGCAGTTTTACACAGGACTTTGCCTCACTGAAGTTAATATTCATATTCAGCTTCGTAGCTTTGTAATAGGATTTGCTGAAATATTTGTTTTTTATTTCATCTGTTAAAGTTTCTGATGGATTAAAAGCTTAAACTGGTGTGTGGAGGTAGCGTTTTATATTGCAAACCTATCAAATAACTTGGAACAATAACAACAAAATCTTTGTGGTTCAAACCAGTTGGAATAATGTAGTAGCATAGTTGAATAACAAGCAAAAATATAGACATCATTAATCTTTGGATTTTAATAATGTGAAACTCTTATTTCATAGCACTTTTTTCATTAAACAATATGATGCCTTTTAAATTATATGGGCATTTTTATGAGTATTACAGGCAACCATTTCCTATGGCTTATGCTATTTCAAAGTAATAACTGTATTTGGCTTTTTAAACTCTGGGCTTGGCTTGGCTTGGCTTGACATATATGTGCAGTGTTATAATAGCAAGCAGTCACTTAAACTCTCTGGTCCAGATACTCAGTCCCCAGCAATACAAAGAGGTTGGTAATCTGTCCTAACAGAACAGCTGCTCATTGTCCTGGTGTGTTTGTGTGTGGGGAATCTCTGGTTGTATGCCACAGCTGGGCTGTTCTGTTCTAACCTTCCCAGCAGAGAGGCCATGTCGGGGAGGGTGAGGACATAGCTAGAGTGCCTTGTGCTTTGCTGATCCTGGCTGCTTAGGGGCCATTCTTAGGGCTTAAATCCTATTGAGTGTATTTATTCTGGCCCAGCAAGTGTGGATGAAGGGTTCATGAGGCACAGGACATATTTTATCAGATCTGAATATCCCCATTCAAAAATGTCTTGTAATATTTCTGTACTTTTTTTCTTCTGTGATGTTTTGTAGGTTATCAACAGTCCATTGAGAGAGTTCCTAATGCCACAAGCTTTACTCCCAGTCCTACAGATGTTGTCGAAAGTTTTATTTTTGTGCAAAGAGCCAGCAGCACCCCCTCAACCTCCACAGTGAAAACAAACACACTGTGGAAGTGAATTAGTTCTCAAATAACCACTTTTGACCAGTCTGTGCGTACCAGATACATTGGCCATACCTTCACTGCCATCAATAACCAGCTAGATAACACAGGAGAAAGCTCTGCCATGAACACTATGACAATGCCATCTTTTAGGAACAGTCCAGTATTACATGATAAGACAACAATGACACAATCTGAGGCCTACAATCCTTTAGAGATTAGCAAGGAGACATTCCTTAGCAGCAAAACAAACATACCCTCCATAATGAGCAGAGTATTAAAAGGAGGAAATAGTCACAAAGTTCAGCACCCATCAGTCAAGCATAACGATAGTCTTTTACGGTCTGGTTTTGTTGGAATCACTGACCAACCAAAAGTGCCCGGCACAGATCAGGAATCAGATGCAACAGCAGTGCCTAAGGCATTAACTTGTGCTGATTTACCTTGTTTTCCTGGAGTTCTCTGTAAACCAAGCCATGATGGAAGTTTCATATGTGGTCGTTGTCCTTATGGTTATTATGGAAATGGTGTCACTTGCAGAGGTATTGCTAATAACTATATTAAATATTTTACAATGAAGAATCTGACATTTTTATAATTTTTAAAAAAGATAGTTACTGTATAATGGCTGGAAAGTAAGTAGCTTTAAATTGTTCATTATTTCACTATTAAAATGGTACAGCTTGAATTTCATACCAAGATGTTCAGTTTAATGAATGCATTTAAAAAAAAAATTTGTTCAGTGTCCATTAACTTCCATGCTTAATGTCAAGGGTCTTAGCTGATTCAATGTGACGCGTTTATAAATAATCATGTTAGGCAAGACTTCATTATGCTAAAGTGCTGCTGTCATTTTCCTTATTTCTCTGCTCTTATTTCTCTTATTGCCTTGCAGCAATATATAGGCATGCATGTGGTAAAAACATGGAGTGCATGGCACCCAATATTTGCAAATGCAAAAGTGGCTACTCTGGTTATAACTGTAAGAGTGGTGAGTATGGTACATTGAATTTACCACATCTAACTAGTATGTGCTAATGAAAGTGTCTAAAAATCATGTGTTGATTTTGCAGAGGTGTATGTCAGCCTGACTGTAAAAACCATGGCAAATGCACGAAGCCTAATGTCTGTGAATGTCCCCCAGGATACAGTGGATCAACCTGTGAGGAAGGTAATAGGGCTGTCTCCTTACAATTAGAATCATAGAGTTCAAAAAAGTTGTGCCCTGACTGACTGTCACTACTGTGAGTATTCATCCTGACAGGGGGAGGGTGGGATGTTGTTTTCACAACTCCTAGAACTATCATAGGAATGAAATCATAGAAACGCAGGACTGGAATGGACCTTGATAGGTCATCTAGTTCAGTCCCCTGCACTGAAGCAAGATTAAGTATTATCCCCTGATAGGTGTTTGTCTAATCTGTTCTGAAAAACCTGAAGGAGATTCCAGTCTCCCTAGGTAAATTGTTCCAGTGTTGCACTATCCTTACAGTTAGGAAATTTTTCCTAATGTGTAACCTAAATCTCCAGCTGCAGTCTAAGCCCATTACTTCTTGTCCCGTCCTCAGTGGTTAGGGAGAACAATTTATCACCCTCCAATTTTAAACAACCGTTTACATATTTGAAGACTTTTATCATGTCATAATAAAATGTATGTATAAACTGTATCATTAAGGTACCTTTCATAATAATTAAATCTCCCATGAAGATTGTATGTGGTGAGATGTTCCTAAATTTAGTGAGCTGTAAAGGCCAAAAGAATTTCAGTTTTCATTTTTATTTATGACATTATCAGTACATTTGGATGCTATATTATATCTACACACACACACACACGCATAAAGTTCAAACCCCATTCTCCCATGTCCTTAAAATATACGAATCAGCAGGCTTAAAATTGACGGTAGGTGTTTGTGCACCCATCTATGTACAGAATGCCAAGTGCAGAAACCAGGCTTAATATTTTTGTTTGAAATTGGACATTGTTCTCAGACTTGTCCCTCTCCCCACTATGCACGTTTAGTAATTTTTGATAAAATGAAGACCATTTCCTTTGAGTCAAACTGTGCCCTCAGTCGCACAGATGGCTCCCATTGAAGACAGTGGACCAAGTTAATTGCTGACATGCACGGGTGTACCTCTACTGATTTCAGTGGAGCTATGCCCATTCATACTTATAACAAGTTACATTTGCTTATCAGGCAGATATTGGCCCTTTCTGCACTTCACTGTGGAAACAAGGAGGTGCTCCATTGTCACTATTTCATCAACGGATCTTCATTTTATTTCCAGTTCTTTTTGCTGATACAAATGTTACCTTTAGTTATAGCTAAAAGATAACCAATTTTAATAGATATTTTTAGAGCTGAATTCTTGAACAACGTAATTGTGTATCTGCAGCACATTGTAACCCACCGTGTCAACATGGAGGCACATGCTTGGCCAGAAATCTCTGCATCTGCCCTTATGGTTTTGTGGGTCTCAGGTGTGAAACAAGTAAGCAAACAAAAATGTAGAAATCAAGAATACAGTAACTTTTATTCCCCTGCACAGGGATTTATTAAAACAAAGCTTTACATTTCTGATACACTGTATCTGCTATTAGCAAATAGTAAAATCCAAGATGACTGTTTGAAGGCTACTAGAACTGGGGCTTACTAGCATCAATTAAATAATGTTTGTACAGCACTTTGAAGATGTGAAACATTATGTATGTGGTAAATAATGTATTATTATTATGATTAGTCGCTCAGGGAGATGGATTTAGAGTTGAGGTTAGGACATTAACCAGAACAAGTATAATTTTTGGCATCTGGTTGCTGTTTCTGGATTCCTAACATGGCCTTTCCTTAAGCTGTTGGGATGGTCCTCATTCTGAGGTTGATAGTAGTAAATGCTAGGTCAGTGGTGTGTAAGATCACTGAACATAACAGTATATTAATGGACTCATCCTTTGACCTGGAATGCAAAATGGAGACCTTTATTGGGCATTATAGCTGGCCAGTTTGAACAGTTTAGTCCCAAGTGAGATACTGTGTTTCATATTAGTTATACCTGGCTTTAGATGCTCCAAGTGTTCAAACCAGAATTTTGGTTAATTTGCACAGAAGTTGTTACTCACTGAAAGGTCCGTGCTTAGAAATCAGAAATTCTACTGGGCTACCACACACCTCAACACCCCAGTGAATTTGCCTGTGGACTAGATAATTTCCCTTTTTCTTGCTCTTGGAATCCTCAAGTCTGTTGATCCTTTTGGTTTTCAATCGCCATGTCAATAATTACTACTTTTTTGGGATTATAAGATCCCGGAAGAAGGAACTGTGACTTGAAGAGCTGACTTGTGTGCTCTGCAGACATGACTAGTCCTAAAAGGCGCCTCCTTACCAGAAGTATCAAGCCTCTACGGGGTTTAAATCTGAACTCTGAGAAATGAAAAAGCAAGGAAAGAGCCCGTAGTGAAGTATCTTGAAGTTAGCATTTATTCAGGAAACCATCACTTGATGTTGTTGTACCATTTGTTGCTCAGTCTTGAACCTTCCCTTTTCTAAGCATGTACTTAGAATGGTGATTATTAGACAAATCCAGGCCAGGAGCATCTGGTCAGACTTTTTTTGACATCTTCCAATCTGGTGTCAAGATCCTATATGGCACTGAGACAGGATTCATCTTAAATGAAGCCTTAAGTGATGGATTGGTGTGTAACTCCCATTAGTATCAATACAATATACATGCTCATATCTGGGGAAGAACTGAGAAATCAATGAGGTTTCTCACAGACATAAAATTGTAACAAGTTCTTTTGTACTGTTTTCTCACCTTATGGGTTTGTTTTTTTCTTTTTCTGATTTTCTGGATTATAGTGGTTTGCAACAGACACTGTGAAAATGGTGGTGAATGTCTCACTCCAGATGTCTGCCAGTGTAAAGGTGGCTGGTATGGCCCTACATGCAATACAGGTAAAATTGGTTATTCTCCAAAGGGAACTGCTTTGCAAAAGTTCCACACTCAGGGGCCTACCAGAAGCAGAAGGGATTCCCATTGCTCAACCTTCTGAACCATTTGGCTCAAGTAGGGGGCAGGAGCTGCTGCTACTGCTGTGGAATCCTAGCGACCCTATGTGCCTCCAACTGTTAATTCATTTCTCAGCACAGCCTGCAGAACTTTGCAGGAAATGGCATTTCAGTTCTTTCACCTGCTGTCTTTTAGATTCATCGTAATCACATTAGTCAACACCCTGTACTTGCAGTAAAAGCAAGCTATTTCATCACCTATATGTGGCGATGAAGTTCTGTGTGGCTTTCATTGCTTTGTTTTTCCTTCTGCTGTTCTGCAGCCGTGTGTGACCCGATATGCCTCAATGGTGGCTCCTGTACCAAGCCAAAGGTTTGCCTCTGTCCAAATGGATTCTTTGGTGCCTAGTGTCAGAATGGTAATAATTTTTCTCTTACTTTTCTCTTTTGAGAAGACACCGAGGAAAATACCTCCGTCTAAAAGGGCATTCTCAAGATTTTAAAAACTCTCTGTAAAGTAACATAGGTGAAAGACAGAGATTTCCTTAAGATTTCATTGTTTATACTGGCCAGATTGTGGCTGGCCCCTTGTGTGAATGCCCAAGGAAGGAGGATGCTTGCTTGCCCTGTGCCTTTGCACCCATGCAAAAGCCGGTCACAATTGTACAAAGGACTGCTGGCTGTGGGGTATGACTGGGCCCTTAGCTAGCTAGCCTGCACACTGCTATCAGTAAAGCTAAGATTTTGTCATGGATATTTTTAGTAAAAGTCACGAACAGGTCATGGGCAATAAAGAAAAATTCACGGAAGCCTGTGATTTGTCCCTGACTTTTACTAAAAATATCAGTGACAAAATGGGGACCTCTGGGCAGCTGTGGGGGCCAGCTGGGAGATCCGGGGGGCCCCACCACCTGTTGGGACTCAGAAGTCCAAGATCCCCCTCCACCCGCAGCTCAGAGCTGCAGGGTCCCTGCTGCCCAAGGTGGCTGGGAGCTGAGGCAGAGGTGGGGGGGGGGGGGCATCCAGCAGCTGAGTTTTCAAACCCCCCCCCCCATGGTGGCTTGAGCCCCCTGCTGTCTGCAGTGGCCTGGAGCTCTGGGGTCACTCTGCTGCCCACAGGAGCCGAGAGCTGTGTGGTCTCCCTGGCCTATGGCAGCCAGGAGCTGCAGGCTCCTCTGTCACCGAAGGTGACTCAGACCTCGGGGGGCTCTCACCGCTGCGGGCAGTGGGTACCCTGCAGTTCCCAGCCACAGTGGACAGCAGCAGGACCCTGCAGCTCCCTGCTGTTGCGGGCTAAAGTCATGGACATCTTTGGAAGTCACAGATTCCGTGACTTCCGCAACCTCCATGACAAAATCATAGCCTTGGCTATCAGGGATACTAGCGTGCATAGCATCCTGCAGTGTAGCTGCAAGCCCTGAGCCATCCTACCCTATGCTTGTGGAATGGGTCCTGTATCTGCTACAGAATAGGCACTTCTCCATGTCAATAAGGCTTCTGCCAAACAGGCAGGATTTTGCAAAATATAGATATCCTAGAAAGATTCCTAATAGATGTGCATCCTAACAGTGGTTACCATCTAGTTTGTTAGGATAGTATGCAATATAAGAAGGAGCAAAAAGCTGTTCCTTCCTATTGTATACAATGCTTGAAGCTACGCCTTATTCCCACATTTGTATCTTTTAGCTGTTTGCTACCTCCCTGTAAGAATGGTGGCCACTGCATGAGAAATAATGTGTGCACCTGTCCTGATGGGTACACTGGCAAAAGATGTGAAAAAAGTAAGACAACATCAAAATGCTTCCAGGATTCAGAAGCAATTGGTGAATTTGTACTAATCAGTAAATGATATTTAATTTAAGGTGTCTGTGATCCAATGTGCATGAATGGAGGCAGATGTGTAGGGCCAAACATTTGCTCTTGCTCCTCAGGGTGGAGAGGAAAACAATGTAATACACATAAGTATCTTATAACTAACATGCTAAAATGTATTAAAGGAAATATTTGGCTCAATAATGTAACTGACAGTTCTTTCCAGCAAAAGATATGAAGATAGTACCAAACAGCTTGTAGGATGGGGTAAGGTGGGGTGGAGGGATGGTACACTTTTTCCTCTGACTGCAGACCCACATCAAAATGCAGGATGTGATATCTGTACTACTGAGCCAGACCCTTGGAGGTTTCAGTTTAAACCATAAAAACAGGACATACTTTCTGTTCGAGAGTAGCATGTAATGTTTTTCTCTTCTATTTCAATTATTGTCAACATTAAAAGCCCCATGTTTCCAGTGCTCACGCCCAAAGTATGTCTGTAAGAGCCTTTTTAGAGAGTTCCAGTCCTGGCCCTAATCCTGATTTCATTGACAGCAGGGTAAATCAGGAAGAACTTCATTTAAGTCAATAGGAATTACACTGATATTAGAGCAAAATCCAGCCCTAAATATCTTTTCTTTCAGAAACACACATCATTAAACACATATTTGTACTTCCATGTATATATTAATTCTCTTAATATTTTCTGCTCTTAAAACTATCAGAACAAATTCAGCCCCTAGTTACACCTACACAACCCTTTTGACTTTAACAGGGTCAAGTCAGCAGGGAATTTAGTCTAAAAGTTCTTTTGTATTGGACAAAGCATCTCTTAAAAAAACCCTGACATTTTCTTTTTGTCCACACAGCTGAAACTCCTGTCTAAACCCTAAGTATCTCACATCTTTACAACTGTAACCTGTTCTTCTGTGGCTTCCCTGGCACTCACCTTGTCCCACTTCCAGTTAATTCAAAATGCAGCTAAGAGAATCCCCTTTGCTACTTGTTCTGACTACCTGATCACTTCTTCACCCCTTGACTGTGATGTTCCCCCCACCCCAAAGTTCAAGCTTCTTGAATTTGTCTTCATCTTCCAGGCTGTTCATTGCTCTGCTTCTCTCTCCTTATATTTTTTTGACTCTTTATCACATTGCCCTTGTGCTTACATAAAGCCCTGGCAAGCTTTGTTAAGTTTTTTAAAGTTGGGCTCAAATTCTGTAGCCTGTTGTACATTTGAAAACCTTGAGATTTTATCTCTCGGTGCATTACTCCTTCTCTGTCAATGATGCCAGAATTGATTGTTCACTTATCTACTTCCCTCACAATGGTCTTTGCACCTTCCCCCCTCTGGCCCTTATGTACAGAACACCCTTCTTGAACTGATCCATAAAGCCACTGAACTTCTCCTTCTTCAAAACCCCCATCTTCCAGGGTGCCTACTAGAATTTGGCCACCTGCTAAGGGACTGGTTGAAGGCAGCTGAATATTGGTGATGTGGAGTGTTCTTTTATTTTTAAAGTGTATACTATTTTATAATCATTAAATACCATATGTGTTAAAAATGTTATGTGCTATGACTATATTCCTTTTTCCTGCCCTCTACACACTGCTTGTCCTCTTAGGCTACTCCTTCACTATGAACTAAGGATGTGATTCCCCTGTTTGTGTACACATCCTCGCACTAGTTCTCATTGAGCTAACACGAGCTTAAGAAGCAGTCTAGCTTCAGTAGTACTTTTAGCAGCAGCGGAGATATGGCTGATGTATGCCAAGTACATACTCACCAATTTCATGCTAGTTTGTACTCAGCATGGCTCAGTCATGTGTCCACTGTCGCAATCAGTGCTACTGAGGCTTCACTGCTATTTATACTCGCACGGGCTCAATAAAAACTAGCACGAGGATGTGTACACAAGCAGAGGAATGACACCTTTAGCTCATAGTGTAGACATAGCCTTAGATTGTGAACTTCTCAGGGATGAGCTGGCGTCTTCCGGGGGAGGGAGGTATGTGGGGGGCGGGGTCAGCACTCTGCACATTATGGCCAATATTGGTATGCAATAATTTAACATATCTTTTGGGGGGGGCGGGGTGTGAAGCTATTTGTCTTCAGAAATGTAAGAGTGGCGGAGAATGTATCGGACCAAGCATGTGTCATTGCCTTCCACAGTGGGAAGGGGTTCGGTGTCAAACACGTAAGTCTGATATGATTTTTAACTCTTAAAAAAAAAAGACAATGATATTGCTTCAACAAAGTTAACGACTGTTAAGTGTACAGACACACATCAGACCCATGACTCCTCTGTCTTCATTTGCATTTTGGCCCCAGTGTTGACAGAGAAGTGGGATGAAGGCTAGAGGTGGCTGTGTACCATTTTGCAGCCCAACAGTAGCTGGAGGTGGCCAGGGAGCATTGCAGTTCTTGGTGATCTGCTCTACACACTGCTGCAACAACCCTTAGGGGCCATAGCAATAGCCCCAAACAGTCAGATCACAGTGTGTTCTGGCCAAGCCCCAGCCATCCCCCCTTCCCTCTCTGTTATGCCTCAAGTATGTATCTGCTATGAGGGTTGTGAAGGGAGGTGGCATTGGGACATTCTGCTGGCCCTACAGCACCATGGAATCCCCCTTACACTGGGGGTATTCCTCAGTGAAGAGATGAGTTAGGCTTATGGCCCTTGTCTGTTAGCAGAGTGAGTACACAGAGGTCATGGCATAACTCGGTATTGGGGCTATTTTCTTTACAAAGCAGTTACTTTGTTTTTGAGATTAAAGCTATATACTTTTGCATATTTCAGCTGTGTGCAGTCAGAAATGTCTCTTTGGTGGTAGGTGTGTGCAGCCTAATGTGTGCTCTTGTCGTCCTAGTTATACTAGAGTCACCTGTGCAAAGAAACTACAGGTAATTATATTATGAGTACACAATATAATGAAGGAACGGAGGGAAAGAAATGGAAAAACTGCTGTGGTTTTGGTTTCACAAAAACTTGTTTTGTAACGTGTTTTGTTTTTCAAAACTATAAAGATTAGTAATTCAAATCCAGGTTCCGTTTTCACCAAAGAATCTCATTTGGGGTGGGAGTTGTTAGCTAATTACTAGGGATGGGCCAAAGTATTTATCAGTTGATGTGAGAATTCCTACAACTTTTTGAAATGTAAAGCTCCATTTGTGTGAAGTATTGTTATTTTGTTGGGTTTTAATGTCTGTAATGCAAATTTTTGAAGGGAGCTTAATTTATATATTAGTACCTGATAATTTCATGAGCAGTGAATTCTTTATAATTTTGATTCAAAGATCCACTTTATGGACATCTTGAACGGTTTACTCTGTTATTAAATTTTGAACAGATTGTGTAAAATAGATTATTTGGTCTGAGTAATAAATGTTTTCTATTCAATACAAACAGTACAGTATATACCATTGCAAAGAGTATTTGCTTCCAAGTATGCTTCTCTCTATTTTTGGAAAGGTAACTTATTTTTCAAAAAACTAAACAAGCTTTATGGATCTTCAATATTCCATTTCTGAGTGTGTTGGGAAGGCAAATATTCATTGGAAACTGTTTGTTAAAGTTTATGATGAAAGCACAGAGTGTTCTGAGTACCCACCAGTTTCTGAGTACACTAAAATCTTTTATTTTTCCCAAGGTACAGAGACATCATGGTTGAAGAAAATCAAGTACATGGATTACAAAACCATGCTCTATGGACTAAGAGGCACATGAAACTAGAAAGAGGCTTTGAAGGCAATGATGAATTAAGTTTATTTAAACAACGGGAGTGATATCCTGAAGCGTGCCTTTAAAGTATTCATTATGATTTTAAAACCAAGGACATTAATTTTTAAACAGCGGTAGAACAATAACATACTAAGAGCAGAAATGTAATAAGCTGTTGTAAATCCTCATTTTATTGCTACCTCACACTCAGAAACCACAGCCTCTGACTCTCTATTGGACTGTTAGGTATTGTCGATGATACAAACACCAGATCCCTGATCAGCTAATGTCTGGACAAGTAGTCATTGGAACAATGATCTGTAATGAATGTCCTTTCTTGGGATCTAATCTAAGCATTTCCTAGCAGCAGGAACAGAGCACCTGACAGGATGAGGTCCTGAAATACAGCATTTTGTTTTCACATATTGATTTTAAAGAGCAAGTTCTGTTGGTTTAAGAATCCCCTGCCTGCAATGAACAGGTGAAAAAGGGTGTAGGTTCCTGTTGCATCATTCACACATGCGATAGTTTCTCAAGACTATTTATGAACTCAACATCCATTTCTAATTATATTTAATGTGAAACTGTTATGTTAGTGTCATAAACAGATAGCTAAGGGTTAATGTCTATTTCACCTGCAAAGGGGTAACCAAACACCTGACCAGAGGACCAATCAGGAAACAAGATTTTTCAAATCTCAAGGGAGGGAACTTCTGGGTGTTCTTTCTCTCTTGTTGCTCTCGGCTCTGAGAGTGAACTGTCTCTCTCCAGCTTTCTAATGTTTTCTGTTTCCAAGTGTAAGTACAAAGGTAGAAGACAATAGGTTTATATTGTTTTGTTATTTACATGTGTGTAGTTTGCTGGAATGTTTTAAATTGTATATCTTTTGATAAGGCTGTTTTATTATTTTTCTTTTAAGCAATGACCTGTATATTGTCAACTTGATACAGAGACGAGTTTTATGTCTTTTCTTACTTTTTATATAAAGCTTTCTTTTTAAAACTTGTTGGATTTTCTTTTCTAGTTGAGGCTCAGGGGGATAGGAATCTCTGTGCCAGGGTTACGGTCTCTCTCAGGAAAGACTGGGAGGGGAAAATCTCTTTGTGTCAGAGTTGCAAATTACCTTTGCAGGGACTCTGATGAGGGTGAAAAAACTGGATCTCTCTGTTTTGCATTTCAAGGAATTGAAATAGGGTGATCGTCCAGGGCCATCCAGGGATGGGAAGCCGGGGAGGAAATAAAGAGGAGACAAGGGGAGGGGGTTATTTCCCTTTGTTGTAGACTCAGGGCATCTGAGTCTTGGGGTCCCCCAGGGAAGGTTTTGGGGAGACCAGAGTGCGCCAGACACTGGAATCTGGGTGGTGGCAGCGCTATCAGATCTAAGCTGGTAATTAAGCTTGGAGGTTACATGCTAGCATCTTATTTTCTGAACTCTAAGGTTCAGATCTGAGTAGGAAAGCTATGACAGTTAGGTTGAAACAGTTCAATGCTTACATCTGACTGCACCTATGCCTCTGTGCATGGTCATCATTTAAAAATATCTGTGAGAGAATGTTATTGCCATAAATGTAAACAATGGGCTTTTCAGAGAAATGCTTTTAAAAGTTAATGATAAGTGAAAATACTATCTATTAAAGTAAAAGAATCTTATCAACGCAGCAATTTTCCTCAAGTTATCTATAAAGTTATAGATAAAAGTTATCTATCAGCCTTTTTAGGAAATGAGGACTGTAACTAAAGAGCCATGATCTTCTAAAAAAAAATCTCAAATAAACATTTTTACAGAGTTTAAGAATTGATGGCTTCTTCCTGTGGAAACATTTATGTATCTATCTCACATACATGGCTATAGTCCACATCAAGTTATTTGTGACTTTATTCATTTGTTCCACACCTAGTCCCCAGTCCCGGTGCTGGATTCTGCATAGCCTATGACTCCAGGCTCTCCTCTGCTAATTTGAAGGATCTAAAAGTGACTGTCAGCTTTCCTTAAAAAAGAAAAGTTTCCAGTCCTTTCCCCTGTGAAGGCCCTGATCTTTCCCTATTTGAAATGGTGGCCAGACCAGGACAATGAGACATGAGGTGGTTTCAATATCAGCATACTCGTAGGCTGAAGAGTCTTCCCAGTGTGTTACTAGCAGAGAGCGAGAGTCTGGAGACGGTCTATGTGAAATCTGTAGTATTGATAATGGAAAAGAGATTGGATTCTAGAGTGTCTTTGGCATTAGCTGTGTGGAAACTGAGGTCTCTAAGAGCAATAAACCTGGAGGATTTCAGCATCATGCTGAGGAACTGCACCATTAGAACCTCTAGGAAATCAGCAAGCTCTCCTTCTGGAGAGCTGTCAAACACTGGATTCTTTCTGGATTCTTCTGATTTTGTTCTGGAGTGGAGTGTCTTCTGCATTGGAGGGTTGAGGGAACCCAGACTATTTTCTTCCATTTCAGTCCCCCGAGCAGCCAGCAGAGCTCTGCTGAATGATGCATATCTCACTTTAGCTAGGAGAGGCAATTTAGTTTTCAGTGTTTAATTATATTTTTACTAAAAGGAAGTTTCATGACCTAAGATTCTGCTCGGGGATGCCCAATTTGAATGGTCTGCTCTTTCCCAGCATCCAGTTTGGAACTGGTATGATTTTGTCATTTTGTGGGCTGCTGTCACAGGATTTCAACTCCCAGGTTAGAGTGGTTACCTACCCAATAGCTGTTCAGCAGCTCTCGGTGTAGATTCTTGTTCTCCTACATAGCCCTGTTCAGTCTCTTTTGTAAAATAACCTGGCATTCTCAGAGCTCAGCCTCCTTTCTGCATAATACCTGTGGATTGCTGTATGTCTTACAAAGGAAAAAATCATTAGCGTGAACATAAGTAAGACTTTTAAAAACTGCATTGTAATGGTGGGGTGGGTTGTTTTTTTTACCAGATTGTAAATCATGTACATTAAATAACATTTGTTTATTGTAAGTGTTTTTGTGTACATGTATTCCTACTTTGTTATAAGGCTGAAAATTTATTTTCACAGGTAGCCTTGATTTAAAAATTTAAAATATACTATCTCAGAAAAGTATATTTTCCCACTGATATTATTTATAGTCATGAATCCCTTTAATATTAATAGAAATTGGAGAAATTATTCATGCACTGAGTGAATAGATTGCTTTGATATGAAATCTCAATGCAGCGGGCCGGATAATTTTATATTTGTGAAGGATACACTAGAAATTGAATTGAAAGCTACAGTGCAATGATCTGATGATACAGATATGCAGTTTAATAAGGTGTTAATGAGGAAGCAAGTGAATATAAAGACCTAGCACAAAGGGCTTATGTCAGAAGGGTCCAAAGTTTCCATAATATAATCTGAAATAAAGACATACAGATCTTTATTTTAGTGTGCTGCAGGGACTCCTACAAATATGATCTGTCTTGGAGTGAAGGAGAATTTGGCAGAGTCCGTGACCAATACAGGTTCAAGTAAGTTTTTGATCGAGTGAGGAAAATCAAAACGTGACAGATTGAAAGTTCAAAACCACGTGGCCGTTTATTGATGGGGGATAAGTTGCAACTTGGGCTGGGGAGGAGCGCTTTTACCAACTAACAATACTATTAGAACGAGAATATTTACACAACTTGAAACAATCTATTTACAACCAACAACAGGAAACCCAAATGATCTGTGATTAAGTGCTCACCAGAAATTAGAGCAGATACACCGAACTGAGTAAACTATATACATTAACCAAATATTGTAAAGTACAACAATTAACCACAATAGCAATCAATACAAAAATTTAACTTTCATATACTATATACATAACTTGGTACCAAGTAAAAGGGGGGGAAAAGGAAGAGGCTAAGCAGACGGAGTATTTACAGCAATTAGAATGCATATACCACACTCCAGGCGCAGCTGACCAGCAGTACAGACACCAAGGGCATGACGAATTGGCAGGAAATAATCCGTAACGACACGACCCAAGCCAGCTAAATCCGCAGGAGACCCTTCTGGCTGAAAGGGTAATCAGGCCTTCCAGCTAACATGCGTATACTCCTTCAGATTTTGGCGCGAGACATGGTTTTATTCGAAGGCTCTTACTCATGTCAGTTTCTGATTGGTCCCTAGCTCCTTCGCCTTCCAGGTTCCAAGCTGGAGCCCTCCACGTAAACAGGATCTGCACATGGCACGCTACCCTTATGCACATGGCACGCTGGTATTTTTGCACAAGGCACTAGCCTGACCCCTAGGTGACCAGGCAAAAAGAGCGGGAAAATGCACACGGCACTATAATGTAGCACACCGCACTACGGTGTTGCACACGGTACCAATGTGACCTTTTGACCGACAATTGGCCAAACAGACGCCGTGTTTGAGCATAGGCTTTAGGGCTGCGACAGGCACAACTATGGAACTTCCAGTGACTGTCAGTGGCTGCGCTTGCTGAAGATTATATAGTCTTTCCTGTAAAGTAGCTCACTATGGCCCTTAGCCCACACAACCCACTAACTTCAGTGGGTGGCTTTCCACTTATTTTAATGGACTTTGGATCAAAAAACAGAGCTTCAGAAAGGGCAAGAGTACAGAATAAGGAGCCTAGAATTAATTAATTAATTGGGCTTCCATGAATCCTACTGTCTCTGCTAACTTACTTAACATGGTTTTCTTATATACCGAAAACGCTTTGAACCGCAAGATATTGGACTCTGACAGCAGATTCCAGTTACCTATTTAGTCAGATTGAAATTACAGAGATGAGTACAGAACCTGAACTCTTGCATTTAACAGGCAAGTTAGCTATGAAAACTTCTGCTGTCTTGGAAAGAATATTTTGAATGTTTTCTGGAGGAAAAAAGTCACCCTTTTCACACAAAAGTCTAAAGAGCTCATGAAGGAAAGCACTGGGTCTCCCAGATTTGCATGTCTATTACCTAGCTTTTCACATGTGCCACTTGTAAAATGATGTGCTTCAGAGAGGTGATACATACAACCATAGCTCAACATAGAAAATGATTGAACAGCTCCATTTGACACATTAAAGGATTCTTTTTTTCTCAAGGGTCTGCAATCAATATAACCAGGAGTATATCATGACAACTTAAGATACTCACCAGCTTGGCTTTTTCAAGTTCATTATTCAGCCCTGTTTGAGAAAATCCAAAGTTTCAGTTCACAGTAAAAACTATTAATGGGTGGACACAATATCAAATATATTGGACAGAAGATTTTATTTCTGCCAATTAGAGTCTTTCTATTTCTTACGTAATTAGTAACATCTGGCACATTCTTTCAGTTACTGCAATCGAATACATACCAGTAGTTAGGCAGTACATGGAAAATATATTCTATTAAGAAGTTTCATGTTAAAGGAAATTTTACAGGCAATGCAAAACAAGTGGCTTAATTCTTTTTTGTACCCACTGACACTGGAGGGGAAAAATAAGTAGGAAGTGAAGTATCTAATTGGCAGAAAAAGTAGAAAAAAATATGGCAGAAAATCAAAAATACAGCCAGCTCAATACCTCTATAATTTTTCCAGAACAAGCTCTTAAACAACAGATTTTACTGGACATGGAGCATCTATATAAAACAGATGTAGCAGACCATAATATATGTAGGAGATGCTGCCAACCTGTCCCACAGAATTTTTGTTGCCGGAAATGATAAAAGTGTTGGAGACACATAAGTGTCTTTCTACAGTTGGGAATATGAGGATAGCTCCATCTCCAGAAATCTATACGCTGGAAGTGGTAGCTGTATTAAATCTTCCAATGAACAACAAAAATTGGGCACTGTCGTCTCTGAGTGCCATAGTGTAATTATCAGAAACATTTTGGGGTTCAGCCTATTTTTTACTATAAGTTTGGTTGGACCCTAGTTCTTACTCTAATATAACTATTAAATAATAATTCATTTAATTCAAAATCCCAGAAAGAGTAGAAGTCACTTTAGCCAGTAGATGGTGCTACATCCCAGCTATATTTTAAAAAATGATCACTTATGTTTTAGGGAATTTAAAAACTTTCCTGTCAAGCTAAAAATAAACCCATCACACATCATTTGCTAAAATGTTCCATGATGTTAAAGGGCCTAAGTCATAGTTCTTTTAGATGTGTCCCTGAAACAGCTGCAGGATATTCTAATTGTGTTTCATATTCAGTATTGTAGGTCTGGAAGGCTTCCATCAGTTTGAATGACAACTCCAAAAATATTCTAATGTTTTATTGTAGTTCAGAATATTTTATTTTTTACTTTAAATAAAGCTTATTCCAGTGGCAAATACTTAAAAATATAATTCTTTCCATCTTCATAAAAATGTTTTTTAAATATAGATAGATTTCTTAGATTTCTTGCTTGAAAACTTAGTAGTCACAGTTGTGCCTTGTCCATTGATTGCTTGCTGCTTTTCTAAGTTCTTTGTGGATTGGGATACGTGACTTTTCTCTGCCTGTATACTTTTGGGGTCTGACAATATTAGAAGTGAAGTCCTTTTGCATCCAAATTTCTGTTTGCCTAACTTTTAACCATTTCAAACTAGTGAGTCACATATGTGGCTGTCTACTCACTGCGATAGGCACTGACTCCAATGCGTGGAAGCTCAGCATCCACAAGCAGCTCCCTGCCCTCCAGCCCAGCTCACCTCTGGCTCTGCTCCACCTCCTCCCCTGAGTGTGCTGTGTGCCCACTTTTACCCCCTACCTCCCAGCGCTTATGCTGCGAAACAGCTGTTTTGCACGGCTGGGAAGGAGGGGGAACGTGGTGCGCTTGGGGAAGAAGCGGGGCTGGGGTGGGGATTTGGGGAAGGGGTCCAACGGGGCAGGGAGGGGGCGGAGTTGGGGCGGGGACTTTAGGGAAGAGGTTGGAATGGGGGCGGGGCAGGGAAAGGGTGGAGTCGGGGCAGGGAGGTGGAAGCACACACCAGCAGCGGGGAAAGTTGGTGCCTATGCTCACTGCTAGGAGTGTCTCCTCCTGGCTGTTCTGGGGATTAGCTCTGCAAGGCCAACACCCCTTTTCGCAATCACACTCTGTCCCTTTCTCCCTCTCTTACCTGCAGCCCAAGAAACACCATGAGTAAAGTCCCCAGGAGACGGCACATGATGTGCATCTCTCCTCAGTAGAAGGCTGCTGCATTTGACCACAAAGAGAGGCCCTGCTGGCAGAGATGGGGAGCTCTTGCCGCTCCAAGGTACAGTCTACAGAAGGCAAATTGTAACAGACACACTAAATGTCCCACATATATTATATCAACGCCCTTCATTTGCCCCTTTTCTCAGAATGTGAGAGCTCTGCAAGTGTGCTCAGCCCAGCACCTGGGGGCAGACAGCAAATGAGAGAGCTCCCCCGTTTTCTGTCTGCCTCTGGATAAAGCAACTGAAAGCACGAGAAATGCTTCCTCCACTCCAGCCACCCTGTGTCTGTTAAAGTTGAAACACTCTCTAGGTGGCTCAGGATTACATATAGGCACTTCCATAGGTTGATAGTAGCAAACCCAAAGTCTCACTTGAATTCATCCTACATAGAGCCAATGTCTCTGGTTGGACAGCTCTTCCCTATTCATGCTCACTGGAATTGCTGCTTGGAAAATGGTGAATATAGTTCTTTAAAAAATGTGAAACATTTTGGCCAAAATTTTGACTAGCGTTGACTTGTTTTAGTGGAATGTTGGTGCTGCTCCCTGTCCTCATGCTGTAGCCTCAGTAGCTTCTCTCTTCAATGGCTACACTGACACCTCCACCCATACTGCTGTCACAGGGGGGCATTCTTCACAGAGGAAGGATTGGCCAGTGGATAGGTGCTAGGCTGGGATTGAGAGACTAGGATTCAGTTTCCTACTCTGTCACTGACTTCCTGTGTGCCCAAATGGGGATAACAGCACTTCCGTACCTCATAGGGGTGTTGTGAGAATAAATATACTAAGGACTGTACAGAGTTCAGGTGTTATGGTAATGGAGGCTATGTAAGCACCTAAGATGGCTAGAGGCATCACGTATTATCAGTACAAAACTAAACTTTAGGCAGGTGATTGTGGATCCCAACCCTATCAAAATAGACATTAAACTATGACTGATCATGATCCTAATTATTTTATTTTTATTGCTAATCACACAAAGCAATGCTCAGTGATTGAGTAACACATCAACAACATGCTTTGCAGTTTGCTGCTGTTCCTAAAGAAGTGCAACCTCCTTCCACCATTTCCTACTGTGATATCCATTCTGTTAACAGGAGGCTACTGCTATAGCAGAGAACGCCATCGTCTATAAATTATTCCTGCCATAGGGAAGAGCACCCCCTTGTGGCTGGATGATCTTATTAAAGGTAAGCATCACTCCAGCTACAATATACTTTTGAACATAAAGATGAACAAAAGGTTTTAAAAACACAAATGTTTATTATTATCAGCTATTAATGTCGGAAGCTTATTGATGAATGACAATACTTCTATTTATGTCACCAAAGAGAAATAAATAAGAAAAAAGGCAAATAAATGCTTTATTCAAAAGGAAATATTTACTGCAACATCAATTGCACCCACTGACAAAATTATTCTACTTATAAAGCACACAAAAGTACTTGAATACATATTCATTTGTTTTGTCTGGAATATTTTAAAAATACTTTCCCTTTCATACAGAAGAGCTTTTCTTTAAAATACTGGGAACAAAAAGCTATTTAAGACCAATTAGGGTTTGTAAAAATCTCCTCCCTCTCTTCTATGCTCATTAAAGCAACACTGCTCATCTCCAGAGGAAAATGGCTCATTTGTTTCTTGTCTTTGTACACTGTAGACCAGAGTGTCGCAAACGACATCTGCACATATTTGGCACTATGCATTTTCCTCCATGTTGACAAGGCAGTTTACAAACAGCTGAAATGATACACCAGGTATATGGTACATCTACCATACAACACAGTTTAATTTTTCTGGCACGGCTCATTGTAGTAGCAGAATTGTTCCCTAGTGACAGTACTGGGACAATATCAATAAAAGCATAATAGAAGTACTGTAAGCAATGACTGTATTTGAATTCTAGCCTCATGCTCCTCCCTAGAATCCAGTCATGTTGTGTCTAATTTCACTCACACTCCATTCCCCTTTTCTGTTCTCCATCTTATGAGGAGAGATAATATAAAACTTAACTCCAGCTCTGCCTGTATGGCTGGATTGTGACTTGGGCTGTACGCCTGCATGGGGATATAAGGAGAACAAGAATTCCTGTTATAGCTGTAAGGGCTATCTGGACTTTGGCTCTAGGCATACTGGAATAAGCAGGTGCTATTTCCTGCATGCCTCCAAGAGCAAGTGGGCAGGGAGTGGCAGTGAACAGACAGGGCCCTGGCCTCACCCCCCTGCAATGTGCCTGTGAAATCAGCCCAGGTGGGGGTGTTGTAATTTGCTGTTGGCACAATCCCCAAATGTGAAGTTCAAAGTGACAGTGGTTTGGTGGCTGCTGTGCCTGAAATGATCACTAGCCCTGCAACTGATGCAGTCTCAAAAAAAAATCAGCAATTTGAAGCATTTGATCCTTTCTATCACTGTCTATTCCACAAGACTGTAACTAACTGACATCTTTGGCACCAGGCATTTTGTAATATCTCCACAAAATGCCCCACATCTACCCTAGAACCTCAGGGCAACCTCTGTACCTCTGTCTGCCTGCATTAGATAGAACAAGGGATAAGCTGTTTCATCAGGGACCTGATAGGGGTGTCCCTCCTATAAATGAGTAGATTACAGCATTTATTTGTAAGGTCTCCTTGCCAATATCAGCTCCATTAGTCTTTCTGCAGTGCTTGGAATCCAAGGCCCATATGACTCTGGGATTTGATAAACAGTTCTTTTCACTGGGTCATTCATTTCAAAAGGATTAACCCAGAGGATTTATCCAGAGACTCAAAGGGTAGCACTGAGTGCTACCAAACAGGAAACTGAGTTCAAGGACAATCTCTAGTGAGCAATTCTCTCAGTCTCTGAGCCAGCAGGAAGGAAGTCTGCATTTACTTCCCAAAGATAGTACCTCCTGGTGACTGCCTCTCAGAGCAATGTTGTTACAGAGCATATGGGGCAGCTCTGAGTTGATTAAAATCTTCCCTCCTTATATGAATCACTGTTTGGAAAGGTGAATGGCTGTTACTATGGCTCAACAGGGGGTAGGGTCCAGATCCTCAAAGGTCTAGGTGCCTTTGGGAGCTAGATGCTTAAATACCTTTGAGGATCTGGGCATAAGTGCTTGCAGGGCAGCTCTAGCAATTTTCCGCCCCAAGCACAGCGGCACGGCGCGGGGGGCGCTCTGCCGCTTGCCGGTCCTGCGGCTCCAGTGGACCTCTTGCAGGCGTTTCTGCAGATGGTCAGCTGGTCCCGCCGCTCCGCTGGACCTCCCGCAGGCATTTCCCATGGGACCAGCTGACTGTCCACAGAAACACCTGCGGCAGGTCCACCGGAGCCGCCTGCCGCCCTCCCAGCAACCAGCAGAGCGCCCCCCGCGGCGTGCCACCCCAAGCACGCGCTTGGTGCACTGTGGACTGGAGCCGGCCCTGAGTGCTTGGAAATGGTATTGGACTAACAGCCCTGCTTACTGCAGTCCTTTATTTACCCTTGGATCAAGAGGAACACAGGATGCCCCCCAACAATAACCTGTCAAACTGCAGGAGCAAACACTTCTAGTGTAAAAGGATGTGTCATTTCCCTCTCCTTGACCTCTCTAATGACACTGCCAACTAGCGCCAGTGGTGGGTTTCTTTGTGATGTGGAAACTTGTTGACTAGGAACTGCTCTAAGACCACAAAATACATTTCAAGTAGGCCCACAAAAGGCATTAGATAATGATTTGTGGGGACGACAAACCAAAACTTGGATTTGAACCAGTGACTTAGGGGTGAAAAACTCTATAGCTTTTTACTAAGCACACAAGCCATGTATTTACCACCTTGGTTAGATCTCTGGGGGCACCACTACGCAAAGGTAGCTTGGACAGACTAGGACGGGGTCATTCATTTGTGGCTTTGTCGGGCATTAATGCTCTGAATACTAAAACAGTAGTTCAAACAAATACATAAAATACTGAAAAAAGAAATATCAGAGTATTTTACTTAAATGCCATGATCCACCGACCTATCCAGCTGGACAGCTGCAGATTCCAGGAGACACATAAGCTCCATCATTCCAACACCCCTGAGGAAAATTTCTGGAAAGGAAGAATGAGTTAAAAAAAGAAGTTCCTTGCTACACTTTAAATATGTTGGATTAATTAAGAGCACCAGAAAAACAAAGAAGGAAAGAAGGGCTTTCCTCCCTCAGACATCATAAATGGTAGCATCAATAGAACTAGGTTACTAGTAACCTGATGTGGGATATAAAATATTGAGGATTGAGGATCAGATCTTCTAGTGGTATAAATCAATGTAGGTCCACAACAGAGCTATGGCAATTTTCTCTCAGTTGAGGTTTTGGCCTATATATTTAAGGCTTTAAAAGAGAACAATCTAAATGCATTCCTGTAGCTACCGTTCACTTAAAAGTTCTACAAGCAACCCATCCTGTGTTCAGTCATACAATCCGTAATGGACCTACGACACTGTAGCTCAAAGTAACTTGGAATTAATGTCACCAGCTATAGAGCAGCTCTTCCACTTTTACTGTAGCACTGTCATTTACATTATTATCAGCCCATTACTCCTTTTTAAATGTTTTTATTGGCTTTGCAGTTATACCACAAGCTCATTCAGAACATTTCCATTATTCTTGCAGTCACCGTATACTGGTGTATAATCCAATTCCATTTTATCATCCTAATAGAAAAATAATGGTGCCATTTTAGCCAGGAGAAGGTCTGTTTCTTCAAATTAAATGGCTTTTACGGCATATGAGGCTGCTCCCAACTACTTCTTACACATTCAGCCAATCATAATCAGTCTGATCAGACTGCAGTCACATGTCTGGCAAAAGATTTCATTCCCACGGATCTCTAATTAGGCTGCCATCTGGGCACGTTTACAGTCCTCAGGCACTGTTAGCATTTGAGTTATCTCAGGTGCAAATGAAACATAAATCTGGGAATTTACCCTCCTGGCATCTTGAGCCTGTCCAATCAGAAGTGCAAAGACACTACACTATCCCATTGGCAGAGATGCATTCCCCACCAGTCTGACACCCTCGTTTACAACTTACTGCAAAAGACCACCACAGTCACTGAACAAATCCAGCAGATAATTACCGTTAAATAGCCCACTTTGTCATTGTAGCACAAATCTGAGGAAGCTGACAGACTGAATATTTAGTCTCATCAGTAATTAATTATTAGCATTTATTTCTGTTTGATTTTCTTAAGCTTCACAATGGGCTCTTTAGCTGCAAGATATTATTCAAATTGAGATTAAATATATTGCTTAAATATTAACAGAATTTCTACCAATTGTTTTAAATGTTCATATGTATATTAGCATAGTGTCTGATTCTGCTGCCCTTACATTTAGCAGAATAGAGTAAGGACCTACTTAGTGTGAGAAAAGCTTATAGGATACAGCAGAGATGGGTCAAATTTTTTTGATCTAAAAGTTTTTTTTCACTGAAAAAATGCAGATTTGAGTTGACCAAAACATTTTGCAAATGGATATGGAATTTGCCAAATTGTTTCCGTCTACAACAACAACAAAAGTTGACAAAATTTTTTTGATTTTTTTATTTAAAATTTGCTTCAACTGTAAGTTTAAATGAACTCCCTCAAAACTGAAATATTTTGTTTGACCCCCAAACATGTTTCCCCCTAATTTTTTTAGATCAGCCAGGAAAGTAAAAAATCAATTATTTGTTGAACTCTAGAATTGAATCCTTAGGCCCTGATTCAGAAAAGCACTTAGTACAATTAATAATTAATTCATTCATAGATTCATAGATTCATAGACTCTAGGACTGAAAGGGACCTCGAGAGGTCATCGAGTCCAGTCCCCTGCCTTCATGGCAGGACCAAATACTGTCTAGACCATCACTGACAGACATTTATCTAACCTACTCTTAAATATATCCAGAGATGGAAATTCTCCCATACCTCCTAGGCCAATTTATTCCACTGTTAACTACCCTGACAGTTAGGAACTTTTTCCTAATGTCCAACCTAACTATCTCCTTGCTGCAGTTTAAGCTCATTGCTTCTGTTCTATCATTAGCAGGCTAAGGTGAACAAGTTTTCTCCCTCCCCTTATGACACCCTTTTAGATACCTGAAAACTGCTATCATGTCCCCTCTCAGTCTTCTCTTTCCAAACTACATAAACCCTGTTTCTTTCAGCTTTCCTTCAAAGGTTCTCAAACCTTTAATCATCTTGTTGCTCTTCTATGGACCCTCTCCAATTTCTCCACATCTTTTCTTGAAATGCGTGGCCAGAACTGGACACAATACTCCAGCTGAGGCCTAACCGCGCAGAAGTAGAGTGAAGAATGACTTCTCGTGTCTTGTTTACAACACACTGGTTAATGCATCCCAGAATCACGTATGCTTTTTTGCAACAAATTCACAACTGGACTCATATTTAGCTTAGTGTCCACTATGACCCTAATCTCTTTCTGCAATACTCCTTCCTAGACAATCTCCTTCCCATTCTGTAATGTGTGAAACTGATTGTTCCTTCCTAAGTGGAGCAACTTTGCTATTTGTCTTTATTGACACTTCATTCCGGTTTACCTCAGATCATTTCTCCAGTTTGTCCAGATCATTTTGAATTTTTGACGCCGTCCTCCAAACTCAGTATTGCAATCCCTCCAGTTCGTATCATCGCAAACTTAATAAGTATTACTTTCTATGCAACATCTAAGTCATTGATGAAGATATTGAACAAAGCAGGTCCCAAAACAGACCCCATGCCGAGAACCCCACTTGTGTATACTTTCCAGCAGGATTAGGGAGCCATTAATATCTCTGAGTACGGTTAATCCAGGCCAGTTTGGCATCCACCTTATAGTAAGCCCCATCTAATGTATTGCCTAGTGTTTATCGATAAGGATCTAACATGCAGACCGTATCAAATCCGTTACTAAGTCTTAGGTAAACCAAATCACCTCTTCTCCCTTATCACAAAGACCTTGTTATCCATCAAATGAAAGCTATCAGAATTGCGTTTGACACTATTTGTTCTTTACAAATCTATTGCTGGCTTTTCCCTTCACCTTACACCTTGCAAGTGTTTGCAGAAATGATTCTTTAATTCTTGCTCCATTACTCCCTGGCACAGAAGTTAAACTAACTGGTCTGTGTTCTGGTTGTTTTTATTTCCCTTTTTTCATAAGATGGCACTATATATTGCCCTTTTCCAGTCTCTGGAATCTTCTCCGTCTCCCATGACTTTCCAAAGATAATAGCTAGAGGCTTCAGATACTTCCTGCTAATTAATTCCTATGAGTTTTCTAGGAGGCATTTCATCAGGCCTGAATGACTTGCACGGCCATCTAACTCTTTTCTAAGTGATTTTTATAACTGCTCTTTTTTTATTTTAATCTTCACCTACCCCCTCCCATAAAGCATTACTAATGTTAGACATCCTTCAAACTTTACTCAGTGAAGACCGACAACAATCAGAGTCATTAGCATCTCTGTACATATTCAGTTCCTGTTAACTGTTTCTCCTACTCATCTGAGCAGTGGGCCTACCCTGTTCTTTGGTCTTCCTCTTGCTTCTAATGTATTTGATAAAAGTCTTCTGTTTCCCTTTATTCCCATAGCTTAGTTTGACTTATTTTGTGCCTTTGCTTCTCTAATCTTGCCTGAATTCTATTGTTGTTTGCCTAATATTCATCCTTTTGTTATCTGACCTGAGTTCTTCCATTTATATATATGAACTCCTTTTTATATTTGTAGGTCATGCAAAGATCTGTGTTAAACCAAAGTGGTCTTTTTTGCCACATTTTCTATCTTTCCTACCCATCAGAATAGCTTGCTTTTAGGCCCTTAATAGTGTCCCTTTGAAAAACTGCCAACTCTCCTCAGTTGTTTAATTAATTTTAAGCAGGATCTCAAATCCTCCTGAATTCAATGGGAGAATCAGGCCTTATTCATTTTGGGCAACCTATAGCTAGCCATAATACACCTTGGGTCAGAGCCCCCCTCTCTCTTCCCCCTCGCCCCCAACCAGACTATGCCATATTCTTCTTTTGCATTGTTCTTTGTACTAGATCACAAGGAGTTTGTAGCTAACACTTACGGTATATGTATTAACACAGCAGCAACCAGTCTGATGATGGCTGGAGTGAGGGCAGGAAGAGGCAGGGGGAGGGGGCAGAATTGGGAGAGGTGGGGGTGCGAAGAGGCGGGGCAGGAAAGGGGGCTTGAGGGAAGGGGTGGAGTGGGGGCGGTGCCTGGGGCAGAGTGGGAGTCTGTTGACCAGAATTTATGGGCTGGTTTATTACAGCTCGCCAATGATCTGACCAAAAGATATTTAGGTTCTTGTCCCACTTCAGGTTACAGGGTTAGAGAACACAGATCGTTCAACGTTGTGAGAGGACCCTCGGGTTGTGTGGTAAGGACACTTATACTGAGGACAATACCAAATTGTTAAGAGCTTTATTAAAATGAACAAAAGAATAATAAACACTGTAAAACACAGACTCACAAAGAAGTAATACAATTCTATGACCCCCTAGTGGTAACATCTCTATGTCAAAAAAACCTACTTGAACTAGCATACTCATACCCTTCGCTGAAGAGCCGGTAGTGGGAGACAGAGGACCAGCTTCATCTCTGGCATGCCTGATGAATTTGATGGCCCAGGTTTTCCAAATTGGTAACGATTAGGTTCGAGTGTTGAGTAGCTACGCTGTATTGCAAAGCTGAGCTGATAGCTTGATAGAAGATAAGAAAAAGTGACCTCCTGCATGATTGTTTGCCCTCTTAGAGGTTCTGACCTATCATGCTCAAATCTTATTTCCTCACCTAGATAAATCTTCAGGTACACTTACTCTATAGATTAACATATTATGACATATAGTCATACATATTAATATTGATTATCTCATGCCCAAAACCATTACCCTTGGCCTAACTTATGACTTCCATGTTCTGTGGTGTACCCTGCAGTTAGCAGTCTTTTCCAGACCTATAATAAACATATTCAGCAGTTCAGTTCCCCCTTTCAGTTCTCCAATGTCAAGAGAGGGAACCGATAGGCCATTTAGCTATGCCAAAAGTTATAAACACTCATACTGACCTGCTCTAGCTAATCATACAGGATACAGGCAGGTAGGTTCCTTGCATTATAGCCAACTATTATGAATAACTATTATGAATAACATATAATGGAATTCGGCATAAACAAAACCCAAGAAAATAATATAATCTCTCAAACCAATGAAGAAAACACATTATGCAATATAGCAGGGCTCGGCAACCTTTGGCACACAGACTGTCAGGGAAATCCGCTGTCAGGCCAGGCTGGTTTGTTTACCTGCAGCGTCCTACTGGCCGCAGTTTGCCGTTCCAGACCAATGGGGGCTGCTGGAAGCGGCAGCCAGCACATCCCTTGGCCCACGTCACTTCCTGCAGCCCCCATTGGCCTGGAGTGGTGAACCGTGGCCAGTGGGAGCTGCAATTGGCTGAACCTGTGGATGCTGCAGGTAAGCAAACTGTCCTGGCCCGCCAGCATATTTCCCCGGCGGGCTGCATACCAAAGGTTGCCGATCCCTGCAATATAGGAAGCTAGCAAACTAACTTTATGGGCTACAAGTTGAGCACCCCCTCGGGGAACTGGAGAAGTCGGTGCTTCTGGGTACTACTTTCTGTCTGCTGATTGGCTGTTTGTGGCAGACTTTCCACCTATCTCCTTTCCTGCACATACTTAAGTACTTTGCTGACTAGGAATAGATGTATTTGAAGGGTATTTTCAGAGATTAAAAATATTAGAAATATTCCTGACTGGGATTACTTGAGCATAATGAAGTTGAGGAGATCAAAGTTGCAAAGTAAAATTCAATTTATCCCATATTCCCTCAATTTATGTCATGCTTGCAGAAATAATGGTGTTTACTCTGATATCACGACCTATCTGATTTAAAAGAGTGGCCCATGCTATTAAAATCATAATAATTACTAAATTATCAGTTATGGAGACTCCGAACTCCCATCAATGTTCAATGGAGTTATGTAACTGCCATTTGTGCCCTTTGAAAATCTCCCCCCCAACTCCACCCCCGCGCACACAAGAAACCACACCTAAATTATACTATTTAACTTGGCATGTAAAATTTCTAGGTCATTGCTCAAAGGTTTCTGAGTGTAGCAGTTTGTAGTCAGTATTTGTTAAAAGCAACTGCAATGTATGCCAAGACGGATTATGTGAATTTATTTCTTGTTCTGTATGAAGGGATAATGGTATTTATACAGTATTTGATTCAGTCCTCAATCCATTTTGTTTTAAATAAGATTTCGTTTTTATCTTTGGAATAGGATGTTGAAGGCTCAATGATATGTATTTTAGGGATTGTCTACACTGCACTACTATGCAGACTACGGAGGTGTGAATTGCATATTGCACCAAAGAGTTGCACTCTAACTGTCCCATGTGGACTCTGCTGGCACAAACCAAAAGGTATCTAGCTCATGTTAAAGTAGTCTGATTTGAAAGAAGATTATGTTAACATTACTTAGGTGTCTTTTAGTTCACACCAGCAGTGTCCATATGGGACAGTTGTAGTGCAGCTTGGTGCACTGTGCAATTCACACATCTGTAGTCTGCATTACAGTGCGGTGTGGACATAGCATTAATAGTGCCTAGAGCAGGGATCCGCAACCTTTCAGAAGTGCTGTGCCGAGTCTTCATTCATTCATTCTAATTTAAGGTTTTGTGTGCCAGTAACATATTTTAACGTTCTTAGACGGTCTCTTTCTATAAGTCTATAATATATAACTAAACTATTGTTGTATGTAAAGCAAATAAGGTTTATAAAATGTTTAAGAAGCTTCATTTAAAATTAAACAAAATGCAGAGCCCCCCGGACCAGTGGCCAGGACCCGGGCAGTGTGAGTGCCACTGAAAATCAGCTCCAATGCCATAGGTTGCCTGCCCCTGGCCTAGAGTGTCAATCAGAATCTAAGGACTGGCATAACGTATGATTAGTCACGTGTCTAGCACACTAGTGAGGATTTTGTTAAAGGTACCCTGCTGTGCTGATCCACAGAGGATATGAAATATTACAGCCTCTGCTACAAGGGCTTGGCTTTTCAACTCAAGTTGCAGTAGCTCATGCCTTTAACACTGGAAGTCCCCAGTTCAGTGCCTAGTGTTATGGCTAAAAAGGGCAGTTGTCACATAAGCGTTATTGTGGAATAATTTTACAACAGCTGTGTTCGAAATAGTTGCTGAAGTAAACTTGTGCATTCCAGGAAGAGACTAATATAGGGCTTCACCCTGTGAGGTGCCGGCAGAATCAAGCCCCCTGGGTTGGACACACTTTGTCTATCTGATAACATGGAACCAAACTGCTTAGGATTCTCAAAGGAATTAATGAATGCTTTGTCTGATAAGATTATCTATGCAAAAAGAGGTCTGGAGAAATGAAACCCTTCATCACATGCCCCCATCAAGGAGACTCATTGAAATTAGTTAATTTCCTTCTCTCCCACAAAAGGACATACAAAGGTAAGATAACTTTGTCTCCTTAGCCTTTTTACCTGATCCACCATGGTCTCGGACTAGTGAACAAAGTGATTCTTTAGTGACATCCATAGCATTTCCTGGTTGGGGATGTGGAGAGGTCAAAATTTTACTCTATAGTGCAACAGTGAAAGGAGGTGAGGTAAATATCAAGATACTTGTTACTATAATGAAAAAATGTTGCATTTGCTATGGCTGTAACTAGATGTTTCTCCAAACTATAGGTTGACTTTAGTATTATACTCATTTAGCTTCCAGGCAGAATAGAAAGTACATTACTTAACATATATCTGCTACAGTAAATTGATAGGATAGACAAGTGGTATCTGTTTCTACTGTCATATTATTTGAATCCCTCAAAACTGGGGTAAATAAAGGAGGACATTTTTGGGAACTATCGCTGGGTTAACCATACAGTGAGCTCAGTTCTCCATTATGGGACAGGTTACACCAAAGATGAATTTTGCTTATTTCATCTTGTGAGCATGGCTCTGAGAAAAGTACCAACCCAGTGTAACCACAGTGGCATTTGAGATTCAGGAGATATAGTTAATGAGGATAGTCATTTTAGAATGATGCTTTTTAGTTTAAAAAACCATGTTTTTAAAACGAATTATTTTATCTGTCTTAGCTTTTTTACTTCATAGTGATTCATATGGTACAAAGTGTGCTGCTGTGTTTGGGGCCAGTCCTGGATGGTGTCAAGTCATGTTAGAACGGTAGTCCCTTCATTCAGATACATTGGTATTAAAAAATGCTTAAGGATACCTTAGGTTTGCCACTTATTAATGTTGGCCTTTAACACAAGCCTCACAGTCTAGTCAATAAATGTTACCCTGTTCTGCAATTAAATTGCAGACAGATGTATTCCAGCTGTTTGGAATGATTGTATCGCTTACTAAAAAATGATGATCACGAATATTTTGGGAAAGAAGAGAATGACAGGAGCAAGAGTTGCCTACAGGCTTTGAAGTGAGAAGCCAAGGATCTTCCATGAAGACCATACAGAATGGTCTAAACTCTTTTCCTTTGCTTCTTTCTCTCTGTTCTGCAATTCCAGTGTTATCAAGGTTCAATAAGGCCATGCCCTTTTCTTTCAAATCCTCGAGGTGCTCTTCTGCTTTGAGGCATATAGGAAATTAGCAAAGTGGTGATAACCAGCTGTGGCAGTCCAGGATACCTGACACTATTTATTTACTGAAAAACAAAGTCTTTTAAATATTTAGGATCCAACTCTTAAATTATGCACACAGCCAACGTTTGGGACCTCCCCCTTCCACCCCATTGTCTCCTGTTGTTTGCTACACTCATTTGTTGGATCTTGTGTCAAAAGTCTTCAGGGTAAAGATTTTCTTTTACTATATGTGTGTATAGTGTTGAGCACAATGCACTCCTGTTTGGGAGCCACTGCAATAGATATAATTTTTTTCCTGCATAAGCAGAGAAGGTGTAAGACTATGTGAAATTATGCTAATATAACTTTTTTTCAGATTGGGCAGTTACATTTTTAAAAGTAATCTGATTGTGAAAGGCACTCCCAGTGAATGGGAGGGACTGGTCAAATACTGCAAAACAGTGTTTGAATAGTTGAATTGCTATGAATGGCTCCTTGGTTCAATCATGTTCATGTCCTTTATTTGCTAAATATTAATATTCATGTGAATAAGGTTTTGTTCACATTACTATTTAGGGAATGCTGTTTTTCATTTGAATACCTGTATTCACATGCAATGAAGTATATTTGGAGGCAAACAAAAGGATTTGCTATTCACTATTTGTTATTCGCTGTTCAGCATTTGCTGTTTTATTTTTTCAACTTAAACTTTTCATTCATCCAATCAAAGAAAAGAGACAACAGCATGTGATTTAGGCAGTCAGTCACAATGATCAGTAATTGATGGCCAAGCACCAAAATGAACAATAGCAAAACCTCCAGAATCTGAAATTTGTTTGCGAATAACAAATGTATTCTCCAAAATCCGGATGGAGTCATGAATGATTTTCGAGTAGAGAGAAGGACTAAATGTATCAGAGAATTTATTTGCAAAGAATAATCAGACTGCTATAGTTCAAACCATACAAAATGGGGCTTCTGGTTTGTGGCTTATGCTACACATCCTTTAGCTGTCAGCAACAAAAGAGGCTGCAGAATGCATGAAGAATATAGATACTCTCTCCTCAATAGCTGCATCATATTTTCATTGTAAACCATATTTATCTCAGATGAAGTTTCAGGAAACACTTTGTGTTGTAGTGAGGCTCTCTGAGAAGAAAATTGAGGCAGGGGTAGGGATTAGGAGGGAAGTAAGTGCTGGTTTACCTTTGGACAGAGCCTCTGAAAGGGATGCCTAGAGAAGATGAGAAAATAGTGCAATTCAGTGATGGGAGAGGGGGTGCAGGGATCCATCTGCATTTAAAAAGCTGACTGTGATATTAAATATATCATAAGAACCAGAAGGGACCAGTGAAGGCACCACATGCTTTATTTCTATTTTCCTGGTTTCTTTCTCCCTATATCGTGACCTAAACTGTCAAAAAAGCTTCTGTTGAAATTCTAGTAATTGCTGTTTCCTGTTTCTGTGGCTTTTTCATGTCTATTTTGTATGGGACTCCAAATTCTCCTTTGTCTGGACTCTATATATTAAGTCTGAAAGTGTAAAAGGATGAAATCAGCTTACTCTGAAGAACTGACCTGTCTTTTTTATTTACCACTTTATCAACTTGTGTGTCATCTGCAAACTTCATCAACAAAGATTTTATTTTTCTCCCAGATCATTGATCACACTGACTGTTTGATATTAGGCAAGATCCTTATTTTCTCCTGGCCCTCATCAGTCAAGTGATTATAATAATAGCTGTGTGTGTTCTGAGATTTAATGGATGTTTGGAAAGTGTTTTGAGAAAGTCAGAACAGAGTGCTAAACAGCTTCCTTGGCAATATGAAATGAGATTTCTTGTTGTTTGAATGAAACTAATATACTTAGCATAGGTAAAGAATGGGTAGAAAGAGGTGTTAAAGTGAAAGCCCTCTGGCAGAAGGCTCCCATGTTGAAGGCCATGACAGCTTATCAGGGCTAGAGACTTTGTGTAAATAAACCAGCAGTGATAACAAAGCTGCTTGAACAGCATTCTGCTTGTTCAGAGGTGCACAGGATAAATTATTCCCAGTATTAAGTTCTGTGCAACCACTAAAATTAATGGCACTGAACAAAGTATACACCAGGACATAATTTGGCCCATAATATGTAGATACCTCTGAATTTGTCCCATAACATTTAGAAAGCCTTTCACTCTCTATCCCCTTGCAGGGAAGGATATCCCATACAGAGATCATTCAGGTTTATAATGAGGATTTCAATGTTACAGTATCTTCACCAACAGGTAAGAATCAAATAAATTGGATTTGTGGGCTTTAAATATAAAGCCAACCATAAGAAATTGGAAAGAAGTGTTCATTGTCTGAAATGAGTGAAAATGATATGTTCCAGGGACAACACAATAAATTCTACAGCATCTGGTTCCTGTAAATAGAACATCTGAATGTGTATGACTAAAATTCTGTGCTTCTATCTATAGAACCCTTTACAAGAAGAGAACTGCTACACCACAATATTTTTTTGCTACCTCGGTAGTCCTTATTCCACACCTTTAGATATGTTGCAAATCAGAGCTGGAGCTGTCCTAATTATATGAAATATCTGAACATCCTTGCACTAGGATCCAAAACTAACCCCTTGGAATGTACCAGTAAACGTATAATCCTCATGTAACTACTCTCCTCAGTACTTAGGCCCATAGGGTTTCAATATGAAGAAAACAATAGTCACCATCTGATTTTTATTATGAATTAAAAAGATGACACAAAAACTCACTAATTCATGACAGACTGAGAATATATGAAGTTTGAAGTGAGTGTTATTTGTATTTATTCACACTACGATACTCACCATTTGGGAGTGATCTGGGGACACTTGTCTCCTAGACCAAGAAAATTTAGGATCATTTTAACATGGAGAGGATCTGTGTGATCCATTCTGCAATTGTCTTCTAGCATTCATATGAGTGCCTTACACAGCTGAATCATTTTAGCAGGTGGGCGGGATTGTTAGTCATTGTTAAACAGTGGCCAGGACAGCAGGGTAGAAGACAGCTTGCTAAACAATTCCTATGTTCATTTCTCTGCACACCACACACCTAAATATACAAAGGTGTTAATAGTAACTACACTTACCATATATATAACAATTTCAAAGTGCCTTGCAGAGTTAATCATCTTATCACCATTATACAAATGGAAACTGAAACAAAAGAAGGGAAGTGATGTGCCAAAAATTATGTCTCCAAGCCAGTGCCCTATTCATTGGAGTGTGCTGCTTCTAAGGAGCCATATTACGAACAAATTGTTAACAAACTTCACTTCAGATGTGAACAATTTCTCAGTTACAGGAAAGCAAAGATGATCAGAAAATGTGTCTCTCTCTTTTTATGACTTCCACAGCTTTTATGGGCTATAACATTTTCTATCATTTAAATATTACCCAGAGCAGATTCACGTGTTCTTTGCCAAGAGTCACCCCAGAAGGAATTTTTAAGGTGAGTTTTAAACCCCTACAATGATAAATGCTTGTAGAAGCACTGATAAAAACTGTCTAGAGAGTGAAAAAAAACTCATAATTGTACTCTACAGCACTCTGCTGGATAGCATAATTTATACACTATTGTAGTTTAATTCTCATTCAAATTAATCAGAGCCCTTATTGTAGCAATCCTACTTCTGGTATACTTTCTTCCTGATTCTGTAAGCGTGTCATGAAATGCAGGTTAATCAGTTGCCTTAAGTAAGTGGCATCGTGATCTGAAAACTTAATTCATTTTCATTGGAAATAAAAATTGGCTTTAATTAGCTAAAGAACTGAGGTGAGGAAAAATGATCGGGGTGGAGGGAGGACCATTTCTCAACTGGGTCCTGATGGTTCTATGAGGAGTTGAACACTCTGAACTCCCGTACAAATCAACGAAAGATGGAAGTCCTCAGCAGCTCATGCCCTGGACTAGAAGGGATTTAGAGCCTGATGTGTCACCATTGAAGTCAATGGTAGTTTTCCCTTTGACTTCAGTGGGAACAAGAGTTGGTGCTTAGTGCTTGATAATTTTGTTTGAATAAGGACTGCAGAACTGGATTCCACTGACGTTATGGGCTGACAGAGTACTCGGCTGCTCTCAGAAGGTACTCAGGAATTTAAAGGTCACTTTCACAGTACCATTCCCCTCTTTTTTTTTTTTTTCCTTCAAAGGATTCCTTAAATTCCTTGAATCTTCTCAGCTGTCAGGGCTGAGCTTGCATGCTGAGAATACCAATGGGCATTGGAAGGCAACCTGAGCATCAGATGACAGGTTTTCAAACATGCAGTGCTTGTAGCACCTGCCTGAAGTGGCCAGGTTTTCAAATGTGCTCAGCGTCCTGCAGAGCAAAAAGACCTGCTGAGCCCTTCTGAAAATCTTTCAGTTTGTGTATGTCCCAAATGGCAACTGAGTGCTTTGGAATATCTGGTCCTTGGGGCCTGAGTCAAAGCCCAGCACAGCCGGGAGCCCCACTCATTGACTTTAGTAAGCTTCAGGCCAAGAGCTTAGGGAGCATTATATTATTTGACATCTCTTTGGGGTCAGTGCTGCTCCCAGTGGCCAAACACAGTGATTTCAGTAGCGTCAGGATCAAGATATTCTTTTGTATTGCCCCAATATGATACAATATTACTTTACAACTTTAAAACCAGGTGAAAAGCCATTGTCTCAGTCCCCTCCTGTTCACAGCAGGCTTCTTAGCTTGGTTATCACCAAATGTTTCTAAAAGATAAAATTAGAGCCTAAAAGGGATTACAGTGTGATGGCTGAATTACTAGCTGTTTGGAGTCACTAGAAAATAGCATACATTTCAATCACTGTGTTCACTTACCTTTGAATAATTAAAAACAAACCTTCTGATCTTTGCAGTAATTTATTTCCAGAATTAAAAAGAACTCCTGCAGATGTTGTGGTCAGGTGGACTTAGGCATGCAAAAGCAGAAACAGCAGAACTGTTTCCAGGAAGATTTTCTGTTGTTATTAGTATATCATTTGCATTGAAGTAGTACTTACAGGCCCCAAGCAGAGAGCAAGATCCCATTGTTCTAAGTGTTACATACACACATAACGATGTGAAAGATTTGTAACTAATTACAGCAATTAATTTTTGCCTCGGAGATTTGAGTGAATATTTCCTTTTAAAACATTCCTTCATTCTGGAATACACAGCTAACTTACCTTGGAATGTGGCAGGTTTCTAGGAATACACCCAAGTGCTCCTCCACCTGAATCCAGGGGCTGGAAGATCTGTAGAAACCTGTCTCTGCCTGGTTTCTGCACCTCTGATGGTGTTAGGAAAGCCGTGACCAGATGTGCCAACAGTCACAATCCTACCTATAGTAGGTCTTGATCTCACTGGACCTACTTACCCAACCTGACAAGGATGTACCAGACTGATTCCATCTAGTAGCTAAAATAAGTCCCATAAAACAGCATGTGCTTAGATAGCATATTGGTCCTGCGAGCCAAACACCCTGGACCTACCTGGAAATTGACAGAGAGTTATGTTCTGGAATGAATTACAAAATGTGTTATGGCCTCTAGCTGTAATTTATGTGTTAGAGGAATTAATGACAGTGTGTAAAAACCAAGTCTGGCCTTGTGCAAATGTATTACTATGAAGACACAAATATCTTTGACCTGCACCTGCACACTGGGGATTGGTATGCGCTTGCTTTTGCACACAAATAAGTGATATGTGTGTGCAAATTGTAATTCCAAATGGGCACGTGTACAGTCCCTCATTTCTGCTCTCTTAAATAAGCCATACACATACAAGACAATATTTCATTTTCCTTTATTGTAGCAGAATAACAATGACATTGTTCAGTATATATCAAATGCCACTGTAGCTCAGTTGGATTAAAACATATTCAGACATCAAGCAAAACAATGATGTTGGCCATAAGTCGTTATTATCTGAAAGGTGTGACATAGTCTTCAGCTGGAAAACTGTCATGATCAATTGTGCTAGACTGCATGATTTCCCACTGATTGATGTGCTAAATCATAGATAGAATAAGGATCAAAGCCTGCTACAAATCATTTGAACATCTACCTACTAGTGTGACTGTGGGCTGATAGACAAAAAGTCAGCTCTTGTGACATTTGTGAATGAGTAGGTGCTTTAATTCTATTGTAGATTTTATGCATAATCATTTTGTGACTTCCCCATATGACCCCTTTTCACATTTTCTGTGGGAGTTTAGCATTTTCTTGTAAACCAGCAATTTGACTGGTTTGTAGGAACCATTAGCATGTTCTGTGGCCCTGAGAGCAGATAAAGGTTGTGCAGTATTGGCAAAGCCAGATTTTGATACCCTTACTGAAGCTGCAGAGTACATGACTTCATAAGAAAACAAGTTGAAATTAATGATTAAGGTGAGTCAGGATAGCTGAATCTTGCCCTTAATAAATAATGGGGAATGATTATCATTGTTTCAGATCAGGTTCTTCCGGTCCCCTCCATAAAACAGCTGCAATAAAATGTTGGAAGAAGCTTCTCCTCATTTTGCCTGATGAACAGCACTTTATATGTAAAGCCATTTCTACATCATACAGCTAGAGCTGCTCGGGATTTTTCAGACAGAACATTTATTTGTTGAAAAATGATGGTTTGTTGAAACCAAACCAGTCATTGGGAAAGGTTTCTCATGTCTAGGAAGGAGTTGAGAGATAGACCCCCAGACCAGCCCCTCACTGGGAATGTAGGACACCCAGGTTAAAGTCCCTCCTTCAGAAGGTCATGGTTTCATCCCTGTGTGAATGGAATTTTTTGAAATCTCAACTTATCACAGGATGAGAAAACTATTTGCCCCAGTCCGACATACTACTAATCCCACAAACACTGAGCAGGGGCAACATGTTGTTGCACAGCTCCAAGAGCAGATTCGGAACCAGATTTTGATTCACAGGCAAATTCTGCTTCCTTGTTCCCCCTCACTTGGGAGGAGACTATAATCTGTGCTAGCCATATACTTAACGTAGATTTCTGCCATCAGCGTGTCAGCACAGTTGTGTTGGTCAGGGTGTTGGGAGGGGATGGAGTCTTAGCTCTGTTCACTCTCCTTCCCTGACCATCCACTTTGCACCTACCTACACAGAAGGGGGAATAGCAGTCTTGTAGAGGCTGCATAATGCTGCTACCCATGATGATGGTGGCCAGCCCAAAATGGAGTAAAAGTGTGGCTTGCACTGTCTTACTCCCCTGCATGGGAATATTAGATGGGCCAGACTCAGGTCCTGATAAATCCTGTCACAAAAACTGGCAGTGAAAATATAAGAAACAACAGTACTGTACAATATGCAGCTTTATTTTTATTTTACAATTCGCATGTAAGTATCAAATGTAATTCCTCACTGCATACATTTTCTTGTCTCCATTCGCCTAGCTGTTCACACAACCTGGTTCAGCAGTCCCCGTCAGACACCCTTTTGTGTTTGGTTTTCATTTTTAAGACAAAAGGGTTTTATGGTTCCTTGTTTAAATTAAACCTCTGTGGAGTCTGACACAAGCCCTTTTACATGCAGAAATGCACACGGCAAACTTGGTAAGCCCTTAGATTAATTTAGATGCACAAAAATAGTGATTCAGCCCTAATACTTAATACTACCGATAATAGTAAAACAAATTTATTTAATTCAATGAGATACCTGGGCAAGTTTATTTAATACACTGTGTGCATCTAATTAGCTCAACTCCTCATAGAACCATCAGGACACAATATAAAAATAGTCCCTCCTCCACCCTGATCATTTTTCCTCGCCTCAGTTCTTTACTGTCTACAAATAGCAAAGAATTTCCATTTGAAAAATTGATTTTTATAGCTATTTTTGTATTCCATTATCTTTTGCTCTTTATTAAATGCGGTTTAACTTTTGAAACCCTACCTGACATAACAGAAAAATAGGCATCTATTCTTTAGCACAAATAATAACTCAAATAAATAATAAATAACATGTATAGAATTTATGTGGCACTTTTCAAGTTCAAAATTCTTTACAAGCATTGTCTAATTAATCCTCACAACAGTCTTGAGAGATGGGTAAGTTTTATCTCCATTTTACAGATGGAAGAAATGAGGTGAAGAGAAGTTAGTTACCTAAGGTCACATTTGGAATCCATATAAGAGCCTGATCTAGAAGTTGGCTCTTCCTGATGAACTGTCCCAGGCTCAAATCATTAGAACATGTCTCTACAAATCTCATCTAACTCACACTGAAGTCAATGAGAGTATTTATATCAATGCCAATGGGTCAGTATACGGAGCTGAAAATAGAACACTCAGAGGGTGAGATCCCATTCACTTTACACAACAAATTGTTTTGAGAGTGAATATAGCATTGTGGAAAAATTAATTCTATTGTTCACTGCTTAGACTTTGGACTGCAGAACTGCATGTAAACATTGTGACAGGCTCGGTCACAGAGACCCCCTTTAGACTGTCACCAGATGTGCTGAAATTACCTCTGAGCCCATTTTCCCTGCCAACCTGGAACTCCAGAAACATGCCTTGTTGAGCCAGTCACGCTTACCTGCTGCAACACAGACCCAGGTTTGGTCCACGCCCCCAAACATACAGACTTAACTCCTATTTCCAGCACCCAGAGACCCAGCTCCCAGTGGGATCCACACCCCAAATAAATCAGTTTTACTCTGTATAAAGCTTAGAAATTGCCTGCCCGCTATAACGCTGATAGAGAGATATGCATTGCTATTTGCTTCCCCAGGTATTAATCGCTTACTCTGGGTTAATTAATAAACAAAAGTGATTTTATTTAGTATAAAAAGTTGGATTTAAGTGGTTTCAAGTAATAACAGAACAAAGTTAGTTACCAAACAAAATAAAGCAAAAACACACAAGTGTAAGCCTAATACATTAAGAAACTGAATACAGGTAAATCTCACCCTTAGAGATGTTGCAATAAGCTTTCTTCACAGACTAGATTCCTTCCTAGTCTGGGCCCAATCCTTTCCCCGGTACAGTCCTTGTTAGTTCCAGCTCAGGTGGTAACTAGGGGATTTCTCAGGACTGACCACCCCTTTGTCCTGCTCTACCCTCTTTTAAAGTTTTGGCACAAGATGGAAATCCTTTGTCTCTCTCTGGGTACCCACCCTTCCTTCTAAATGGAAAAGTACCAGGTTTAAGATGGATTCCAGTATCATGTGACATGTTCACATGTCCTGTGAGACTTCATTATCCACTGGTTAGCACACATGTATACATGAAGGCTTACAAGTAAACAGAGCCATTTACAACCAATCAATGGGAGCCATCAAGATTCCAAACTACCATTAATGGCCCACTGTAAAGGTGCACGGCCGGGGCTCGACCCTCCCTGGGGAGGAGAGGAGCCACACTGGCCTTGACACACGTCGTCTGAAGTGGCCTCTGTCTTCAAGGGTGAGCGCTGCTGCACAGTCGCTTGGGCTCCGGCCTTCTGCTATAGGACGGGGCAATGAATACGAAATTATAGAGGCTCAGGTCCTCATGGCACAGGATTGAGCAGTCAATAGTTCAGGCAGCTCGGGCCCTTTGGGGCAGGACCGAGCAGTGACACAGTTAAAGGGGGCCCAGTTACACACACACAGTTACAAGAGCTCAGACCCTTGTGGCTCAGGGTTGAGCAGTCACCACTAGACTTGATGGCCTCCTTAGGCCGGGAAGAGGGGGATTCTGCCACCCAGGTACGGGTGGCAGGGGGAACGCAGGCCCACTCACTCCACTGCATTCCAACCCGGGGCCCTAGTAGCGGCTATCACCGCTGACGGTCAGTGGGGTCCTGACTGCAACACACTGACATGGGTTCGGGTATACCTGCAGTCTGACTGGAGTCAGCTGCCCCTGGGCTACTTCCAGTCTCCCCCTCTGGGCCTACCTGACCTGGGGCGTCAGTCCCTGGGAAGTCTAGTAGCATGGGCTCCTCCTGGCCAGGGCTGGGCGGTAGGTCCAGCAGTACCTCTGGGAAGTCCAGCCAGGCCTGGTCCGGGGATTCCTCAGGGTAGTAGCAGGGACGGGGCGGCTCCGGCAGCTCCTCATCGTAGCAGGGACGGGGCGCTCCGGCTAGTCAGGGCAATGGCCCTGGGCCTCAGCAGCTTCCCAGTCACGAGCACCCTCTGGCAGGTCTGCTCCTGACGGTGGTTGGGCTCCAACTGAGGGCTGAGGGCCGGCTTTTATACTTCCGGGTAGCCTCCTGACCCTCTGAGGGGCAGGCTTACTGCTCAGTGGCCCCGCCCCCTTAGGTGTCTGACGGGGCTCGATCCTCCCTGGGGAGGAGGGGAGCCACATCGCCTCATTACACCCACATTTTGCATAACTACAACAGGACTTCAGAGTTATATTTCATATTCCTAATTTCAGATACAATAGTGATATATTTATACAACTAGGATGAACACACTCAGTAGATTATAAACTTTATAATGATAGCTTGCAAGAGACCTTTTGCATGAAGCATATTCCAGTTGCATTAGATTCACACTCATTAGCATATTTTCATAAAACATATGGAGTGCAATGTCACAAACATATATGCATATTCATATTGAAATAACATACATGCAGGATTTATAGAAAGCTAGAATGCTGGTTCAAGAAAGTTAAAGATAGAAATGATCATTTATATATATTATAGTGTAACAAAAGTCAATATTAAGGTAAAACTCAGGTTGACAACAAAAATACAAAACAACCTCTGAATAGTGACTTTAGTACCATGGAAATAAATTAACAGAAATATAATTCTGTGCATGACCAAATGGAGGCCATTAATACCATAGCCTGCCAATAACTGAATTCAAGTGGCCCTTCTCCAATTTATGGTTCTCCGGAATCATAAATACATAGCCCTGCTAAGAACATGATTTTCTAGTTAGCCACCAGTTTGATCAACAGGCGTCTGAATCACAAATTACATGGATAACAGGTAGAGGAAAACACTAACTCCAAGAACAAGGAAAATGTTAAGAATTGCAGAAAAGGCAGTACCTGTGGCACAGTCATTTGTTTCTGCTTAAATACTCCATCTCTAGTGGACTGTTTCTGTTCTCAATCTGTTTTTTATAGTCTGAACTTTAGATTAAAGTTTAACACCAGGGACCCTAGAGAGTGCGTTTCTATTTGACTGACTCATCCACGATGCTGATCATCTAAGTTTCTAAAAACCATTACCTTGGTATCTTACCACCATCTGTGAAATTAATATATACAGTATTGCCAAGTCTTGTGTTTTTTTCTCAAGCCTCATCATATTTGATGTTTTTGATAAAGCCCGAGCTCCTGGAGTCCTGCGATTACATTAACATCTCAGTTTACATTTAAAAAAAATTAATATAACCCTTGTGACCATGAAAAAAGCTTATAAACGTAAACCTTAAAAGTTCAAAACACAGAAGGCAAATAAAATCTCATTATTTTTAAGCAAATCTCACTTTTTAGAGCCTGACTCATGATTTTTCAAACATTTAAGTTGGCAATATTGTATTTAATTTGTTTTACATTTTCTAAAGCATATTTATTATGATCTCTCAGCACATGTACATGTATTTAAAAACACAAGAGTTAAAGCACTCTAAATATATCTCACACCATTAAAAAGAACTAACAAAAATCCTTTCCAAACCACAATAGAAACTCTATTTCCCAGTTCAGATGTCAAACCTGCAGGCAAAAACCTGAGTGGATATGGCTTGGAACATTACAATTAACACCGCCATGGACCCTTCCCAGTGCAGGCTGATTCTTTCATTGTGTCTCCAATGGATTTTCCTGAGAAATCTCATGCTGTTACACTACAACCAGTGGAAACAACAGTGGGGACACTAGTGTAGACAGGGCACTGCTATTGTTTACCATTGTTGTTCTTAAAAATTACCCTGAGCAGTTTTAAACAACATTGTGGTAACAACACTAGCAGTCATCTGAATCTTAGCTACACTAGCATGCTCACCACAGCTACTTCCAGTTTAGTGTAGACAAGAATTACTTATTTCTGTGTATAACAAGTCTCCAGCTCAGGGCCATTGTGAGGCTTAATTAATCTATGTAAAGCTCAGAGCTCCTTGAGTGAAAGGTGCCATATAAACACAAAGTAACCTCATAACTGAGTTATAACTTATCGAGATGTATGCAAGTGAATGGATGACCTTTTGTTGGATGCATGTTGTATACTCTGAGGCTAATTAATTTGTTGCAATTATGGTTCTGTTCCTTGCACAGTGCTGCAAATCCTGTTTAACAGACCTTCTTGACTCTGCTGTACTAAAATCATTTTGGCTTGAAACGTGGCATAAAAGATTTCTGCCCAGAAACAAATGTTTCAGACAATTAAACAAAATGTTGACTGTATAAACTTGACTGGACACACTTGATAAAACCAAGTGTAATAAAAAGTCCAGATGCTTAACAGCATCAGACACTCATTTTGCCTCTGACGACTTATAATCTGACTTCTTGTTTCTAAACAAAATGTTGCAGGCTAGTGGTTTATAATGTAGACTAGGCCATAGGCCCCATTCCTTATATTGAGGAAAGAATAGTTAAAAATGATAAGATATTAAGATTTAAAACCAACCTTTATACCATGAAAACCATCTAACATCATCTAACCAGTGTTACCGTGAGTGCTGACAAAACACTTGTAAGTATAAGTGCCAAGTACGCTATTACAGAAGTACCAAGGACAAGTATAAGTATGCTGTGGAAGTAAATTTTAAGTATTTATAGGTCTGACCCTGACCTTCCCTGAGTGTCACCTAGCAGAGGGCCCCTCATACTGTAACTCACATCATGCCTGGACAACCTCATTGCCCTAATACACTGTTGTAATAATATTATCTCAAAGGTGTCATGTAAAGTATTATATGTAAACTGATGACACACTAGACCTGAAAATCACTGTGTGATGTATGTACAGGTTGTGCATAATGAGCTAAAAATGTGTGTGGGAAATATGTTCTTAAAATATGATTGGGAGGCACAGCATAAACCCAGCCTGCTCCTATACAAAGGAATGTGTATTTACCTGTATGACCAGCTTGGTTACCAGCAGAGGACAATGAAAGTACATTTACATATAAGGTAAACAAAGCTATCAAGCTAAACAAGCAGAGGAGACTGACTGTTCAACAATCACGCTGGGGCAGAGAAGCTGCACCCCAGGAAGGCTTCCTGGCTTTTGAGGCAGATAATGGCCTTTGGCTAATACAAGGGGAGCAAAAAGAACTCTTTGTTGTCCATCACTAAGGGGACACAAGGAACAGTATTCTCTGAGCCTGTGAAAGTTGGATCTTCTAGTGTGGACATGCTGGTAACTTGAAGTAAGTAAGGAAACTGCTTAGGCAAAGATTGCAACTTTCTAAGATTAAATTTTAGTCGCTAGAAAGCCTGTTTATGTTGTTCTCTGTGTAACCATACTTGTTTTTCTCTTGCTTAGTATCTCTGTTCTTTGTTAATGAACATATTCTTGTTTTATTACATAAACATCACATTGCTATGTGTTAAAGTGAAGTGTGAGTCTTCAGCTGCTGTGTGTTCTGTCTCCTTGAAGACAGCAAAGTTCATAATTTTTGTGTTTCCAGTGAGAGGAATTATATATTGTAGGGAGATGTCTCTGGGAAACTTGGGAACTGGGGTTCATTGATTGTTACCTGCAAAGCAAGATTTAGACTGGCAGAGTGTTGAAGAGTTGGCAAGCAATGCAGACAGGTTGTTGTACCAGGGAGCTCTCAGGTAGGTTGGCAGCACCAAAGATCTCACTCTTGCTAAAGCAGAGCAGTAGCACAGTGACTCACAGTGCTAGGTGTCCTGAACACAATGTCACAATACATAAAAGTGCAAGTATAAGCACAGGTATACCTGTATTTCCTGCAACTGTCTAGTCAATATATGGACAATTACCTAAATGATATAAGCACATAGTGAAAGAGAAAGAAAAAGAGAAACAATAAAATGTTAGTCATATACATAAATAATCATGGAATAACAATGAAAAAATCTCTCATAAATATAAAGAAATTTGTAAAATTTCCTTTCCATTTTTTATATGTATGAGTGTGTGGGAGGGGGTGCATAATTATATTGTATGCAAACTGCATATCATTCCATGAAACAGGCATTTTTCTTTAATAGCAACATAATCTCAAACACCTCAATCCCGAAGCCAGTTCCTTCTTGGCTAAAGGATTTGCCCAGCACTACTGAATAGTCTTTCCACAGGTGAAGCATTTGGCAGTGTGGTACTAAATTTGATAAAAAGCTTAGCAACTGCTAGATATCTTTTCAGTTGATGCAGTTCATGAGCTGAATCACTGAAGAATTGGATCCCAACAATTCCTAACTCAGAGTCAGATGCAGTTATTCCCAATCATCAAAGCCATAGAAATTAGTCGCAACTTTGGATGTTGTAACTTGATGTCTAGGTTGTGGCAGGGTCACATCAAACTCGATCTTGTAAAAGATGTTCCTCTGCAATTTTTCTTTGAGCCTGATTCTGCAGCCAATGCAGCTTAAAGATTGGGCATGACACAGAACAACGAATGACACTGTATTTTTGTTCAGCTGCATCAAAGGTCAAAATAAGCCTGAACTGTTTTAAGTCCCTCCTTCAAATTATCTACCAGCAAGAATGGTGTTTTGGAGAAAATGAGTCAAGTCTGGATTTTAGCACAAGCACGGTAGGCAGAACTGCACCTCAGAAAGACTGTCTGCTCTCCTCCCCTTAAGTTTGTCAAGTCCAGTGGCAATGGGGGACTTGACAACCACTCACTGAGAAATTGCGGCTCTGAGTAGGAGAATTTTGGCAGCTGGAGATGCTCTATCACAATATTAATCCTATCATACACATTGGAAAGTTAGATGATCTAACACATGTTTAGTGGCATAAAACTACGGCCTTGTTTGTACTAGCTTATTAGCTTTATGTTGAATTGTTTCATTTTTACTGATCTGAGTCATAAACTTAGGGCCCAGTCCTGTATTACCAAATCTTCCATGTCACTTTATTGGGAGTCCAGTGTGCAAGGAATGCCAAATCAAGAGCTCTGTTTTTTAATGTAGTTTTTCACCAAACTTTCTTTAGAGCTCTTAGCAATTTTTCTAAGCAGTGATTGAAAGAAACAACACATGCGATTTATTTAATGCTGTCAGATTATAGTATCTGATTTTTTTTCTCTTTTTTGAATTATTTCCACTGGCAACAGAGTCAATTTATAAATATCAGCTTTAATCAATAATTACATTCCACTGGAGTGACAACTAACAACAGACGTACCATCCATAATATTTACCACCAAAAACTTGCAAAGGCCATATGTCTAAAAACAATTTTTGCCATACTTGTCTGTTATATTTATCTACACACCTTGGAAGCTTATGCTATGCTTTCAAAAAGTCTGTATTAAACAGCTATAGTAGGTTTATATACATACTTTGCTACAAGACGGAAAATAAGTTTGATAAATATATAATAGAACTGTCGTATTCAGACAACATAAATGTCAGGGGTGCTATTTTAAGATTGTTGTTTTTTGTAGGGAGGTGGCTGAATTTTTGCTTTTTTTGGCCAACATGTTTTATACAGTTATGAACTTATGAGCTAAAAAGAAATGGGGCCTCAGAAAGTAGGGGAGAAAAATCCTACTCCTTTTCGCCACTGAAAACTCTGTAAGCTGTGGCCCAGCATTGCTAGACCTGGCATCTTACCACAACTGCTTACTGTAAAAAATGACTTTAGTGCATATGACAATCAATATATCATCATTCCAAGGAAGCAAGTGGCTTAACACTCCTCTTTCATCCTATAAATCACCCATCTTTCCATTGCGCTCTCTTTCTTGCAGTGCCCTCTTTGGTGGCCTTACAAGGGGAAGATGGGATAATTTGAAGGATCACAAAAAAACTACAGCCATTGCTTCCCTCTTTAACCAGCTTCTTTGAGTTGGATTTTGAATGTTCCAAGAGTGATTTCTAATGATAGTTACACACTGAAAGTCACTTCCTATTATGTCTGTTATTATTGCTGCTGTTTTGAAGGACACAAGCTTCTTCTGAGAAGCATATTTACAAGGAGTTTAATCCTGCTCATCATACCCACGCAAACTAGTCCCATTAAATCCAAATATTAACAGTACATCCCTTTATCTATTGGGACTAGTGTGTAATTTACTTTAATTAGTAGGTTCACATGGGTAATTACAGTGAAGGCAATGGGAGTGTAAATGTGAGCAAAAATTAGCAGGATTTGGCCAAAAATGAGGAAAAATGTGGATTTGACGATTGTAACAAAATGAGGAAATGTTGTTTCTTAACACATTATTTTTGCCCTTTTGTCTTATCTTATGAGAGGAAAAAATAATTTAATGAATAGTTGAGTGTTTGCAAAGAAAAATGCTACCATATTTCCAATTTCCAGAACTAAGAAATACTGTGCGAAGGTACATCACAACGTTCACAGTTAGTATTTTTCCCACTGCCGTAGTATATTAGCAGTAGGGTATAAAAGTTACTAACAATAAAAATCAGAGCAGTGAATGGAGATAATTTGACACTTTAGGAATTTCTGTCCCTTTGCAATCACAGCGTTTGGCTATTATAGAATAGATTTGCAATACAAAAAGTTGAGCAACAGTTTGAATAGCCCATTTAGTACATCACATTGTATCATTAGGGTGCAATATGTTGTGTTTAGACCTGAGCTTTTCACAATTTATGTACACAATAGAGTCAAATTTCAGAGTATATACCTAAAATCTATCTTGTGACTACCATTCCTGGGCCCTAGCTGTCTGGTGAATCTGTGGAATATTGTCCCAGCTGCCCCAGGAATATGGTTCAGAAAATATGGGCTAGGTTTCAGCTGGCTGCAACTTTTTGACATGTTCCATCACATAGTGAACAGTGATGTATTTTATGGCATTCCTAAAACTGATTTCTATGTCTCTCAATTACTTGCTTCCAGCAGAATGCCTGCACAGCTATTAGCATTTGTTTTACTGTGTCATTCTTATTATCATAGTCCCATGTAGAGTATGACTTCCTGCCATTTATTTGTTAACAGTGACTTGCTGCCTTTTCCAAAATGATTTTTCTTTCCACATGCACCAGGTCATTTGCTGGCCACAGATGTATTATTCGTCTTCATTTGAACAACATGTATCCATTGTTTTTATTTGGTTCACGTGTAACTAGGTGCAAGAAGACTACTTAGCAATAATTAAAATGTCCACACAGTATAATGAATGGGCATTTTGGAAGTGCAAACTTTGAACAACATATAATAGATATAAAAATGTACAGAACAGTAAGAATGCCAGTGTACTCTGCTTGCTCTGTAGTTAGGTAACAATCCTGAATAACTGATACAGAATTTCTCATGCACATCTTCGCTATGTAGAGCTGAAGATGTGATCAGAGATAGCAAAAACTGCTGTGGAGCAGAAGGAATAGCTGCTTAATAGTTAGACTTCTACCTAGAAATGGGCCAAAACTAAAACTATTTTTTTCTGAAAACACCCCTCACTTTCCCTTCCACCTACAAAAATGAAAAGAAAACTTTGGGGATTTGGCTAAAACTGAGTGTGGGCTCAGTAAATAGCCTGGAAAACATGAAAACTTCAGTGCTAATTCCAGGCCTATCACTGATTTAGTGCATGATTTTGGGCAAGTCACTTCATGTCAATTTCCCTATCCGTATAATGCAGAGACTAACTTTGTTTTAAAGAGCTGCTGTGAGAATTGGTTAATGATGGTGTGTAGGCACCTCAGTGATAAGCACATTATAAATGCCTAGCTAGCTCTAAACAGCCATAGGTTTTGGTTTTGCAAAATAAACCTCCAAAACTGATGAACTTTTGGAAAATAGAAGCCACTGCAGGTTTTAGGCCAAAACCAGAACATTTATCTAAGTGCCCAAATTTTGTTTTATTTCATCCATCGCCCACTGTTTGCCTATTTCATCCATCAGTTGTGTTCTGTTGTTACCTAGATTTTAAGTTCATTGAGACAGGGACTGTCTTTTCATTAAGTGTTTGTACAGTGTCCAACAAAAGAGGCCCTGATTCTTGACGGGGCACTTTAGGTGCTACCACAATACAAGTTATTAAGTAATTATAAATTAATGAACGAGCAAAATGAGATCCTACATTCAGCTTCTAGGCATCTCTGTGTTTCTACATGATTTGATAACTTTGAAACACGGCATCCAATCAGTTCCAAAATGTCATGGAATGTTCTAGGCATCAAGGGGCAGAACCCTGTTTATTTTACAGAACATCACAAGATGGGAAAAGCCTGATTCAGAGCAAAATCAAGGCTCCAGACTGCCTGGCACGGCAAGCACCAAAATCTCTCTGGCACCCCCTGCTGCTGCCTACCTCAGCCATTTAACTTGCTGTAACCTAGAGTCTAGCAGAATAAGAGAGCCTTCCAGGGAGGGTTTTATCTGGGGTGAGGGAGTGGAGATGAGTGGAGGGGAAATGGGGGTGTAAGGGAAGCAGCAGGGACTGGCAGGATGGAGCAATGGGAATAGGGAAAACAGGGACCCAGAGAGGTATAAAGGGAAGGGGTATGTGGCTAGAGGAAGCAGGACCCCAGAGAGGTGTGGGGGGGGAGGAAATGGTGTTGATGGGGGAAACAGGGACCCAGCCTGAGGAAGTGAAGATGGGGAAGGAGAAACCAGAACCTGGAGTGGGAAGAGAGCAGGGGACAGGAACTGTTCACAACAGTTGTATCAGCTCAACCTCTGCTAATATTATTGACTCTGGAAGGAGAAGGGCCCTCGGTGTTGTGGCAGGGAGGGAGTGATTACCAGCCAGGGCTTGAGAGGGATGTATGAACTTCTGGAGTCAAGTGTGAAGGGGGTGTGGGGACAGGTTAACAAACAACTGAAGGGTACAGGATGAAGGAGCTTTGGGTGCAGGGGCTGTAACCCCTCCATTGCCCCCCATCTCTGCCCCCCTTCTAGTCCCTGTTACTTCTCCCCAGTCTCTACAAATCCTGCCCCCGCCCAAATTACTGCAGGTTGAGGAATCCTGGCACCCTCTATTGCTGCCTACACATACCACAGGCAGTACCTTAATAGGCTGCTTGTTCTTATTGAGTGAACAGGTAGGGTTACCGGAGCAACAGGCTGTCTGGCCCTGTAGAAGTAGTAGTAAAGATCAAAGGGAAGATGAGGACTCAGCCTCTAATTTTTCTTGCTCAATGCATCTTTTGATCCATACTTGACATGGGAAAGCAAAAGCCTAAAGTAGTCAAATTAGAAATAGGTCAAGGAAACTGGATTTGGGTTTTGCGGAACCAATACCCAAGCCAGCAATGATTCAGATTTGAGTGCTATTTTACCCAACCTGCCAAAGTTCAGGATCTGGGATAGGGAAGAGAACGCAAACAAAAGGTTCCTGCTTTGGTCCATTGATAATTCTATATATATAGACTGGATAGCATAGTGGTTAAGAGCACTGCCCTTTGATATGAGAGACTGGGGTTCAAATCCCAGTTGGTACCCAGCTTTCCAGTAGGGGTCCTTGGTCAAAAGACCCCCTAATGCTTCACCCGCCTACCTCAAATATGAGAGTGATGTGAACTAGGAGAGTCATGCTGGCTCGGACGTTGCCCAGATTAACAAGGTCTGTGCCAGATGTTGAGGAACCAGGACAATCTGACGATAAGTGGGCTACTGGAACAAACCATTCATGGAGGAGACAAGAGAACCTGGAATTGATGGAATGCTACTACAACAGTAGAACTAATGAGAGGGGATGTATGAGGGGACTATGGATGGACAAAAGACCTATATCCACACTTACTGAAAAACAGCTAGTTACCCAACGCTTCAACAGAGTAAAGAGGAAGCTGCTCTCACAGCTTGAGATAGACCAACTCCACATTGCATCCCAGACTCAAGAAGACCTGGAAGAACAAGTGGATGTGCAGCCCACACCTGAAGCTGAAACTTCACTGCCACCCCCTCCATTGCAGAGCACAGCAGCTGATATGAGGCATAAGATCATGGAGCAACTAGCTACAGACAGATTACTAAGGCTTAGTGGAGAAATACCATCAGATAGTATGTTAGAAGATGCCAATAGAGCCCTCATTACAATCCCTACTACCACCATAACTCAAACCAATGAACTGGTATACGCTACAGCCTCTGTAATCCTGGAGATGCTTGGCTACACGATCAAGAAGAACAACAGTATGTACCCACCCTGGAAAATGAGGTTGGAGGATAAGATCAAGGCGACTCGGAGAGAAGTTAGTCAGCTGGTGGAACTACAGAAGGGTGTAGAGATTAAGGATAAGACTCGGCTACTGAAAAAATACAAGGGCCTGACTCCATCTGAAGCCCTAGAGACTGCTAAACAAAGGCTCACAGCACTGGCTACCAGGCTAAGGAGATACACTAGAGAAGCAGAGGCCAAAAAAGTAAATGCCCTGTTCTCCAAAGAACCATCCAAGGTGTACTCCCAACTGCAGTGCAACAACACAATAACAGCAGAGCCACCAGCAGCAGAAACTGAACAGTACTGGAAGAACATATGGGAGAAAGAGAAGACTCATAACACCAGTGCAAAGTGGCTGCAGGACCTGAGAACAGAGCACAGCAATCTGCCAGAACAGAAACCAGTCACCATCACAGTAGAAGACATCCAGCAGCGGGTCAAGAACATGAAGAGCTGGACAGCACCTGGACCAGACATGATCCACACCTACTGGCTAAAGAAACTAACAGCAGTGCATGAACGCCTAGCAGCACAGATGAACCAGCTGCTAGCAGCAGGCTCCCACCCAAACTGGCTAACACAAGGAAGGACAGTGCTGATCATGAAAGACCCCTGCAAGGGGACAGAACCGTCCAACTACCGGCCAATAACCTGCCTCCCCACAACATGGAAAGTCCTATCAGGCATCATAGCTGCCAAGCTACAGGACCACATGGGCCAGTACATGAGCACAGCTCAGAAGGGCATTGGGAACAACACCAGAGGCTCAAAACACCAGTTGCTCATAGATAGAGCAGTCGCCCAAGACTCAAGGTCTAGACAGACCAATCTGAGCACAGCCTGGATTGACTACAGGAAAGCCTACGACTCAATGCCGCACACGTGGATCTGTGAATGTCTGGCGCTATACAAAGTCAACAGGACACTAAGGACCTTCCTCAAGAACTCAATGGGACTATGGAAGACAACACTAGAAGTCAACTCAAGGCAGCTTGCACAAGTGGCCATCAAGTGCGGCATATACCAAGGTGATGCACTGTCCCCGCTGCTGTTCTGCATAGGCTTAAACCCCCTCAGCCAGATAATCACAAGGACTGGATACGGGTACAGGTTCAGGAGTGGAACTACCATCAGCCACCTCCTCTACATGGATGACATCAAGCTGTATGCTAAGAATGAACGAGACATCGACTCGCTAATCCACCTGACGCGGATCTACAGTGAGGATATCGGGATGTCATTCGGACTGGAGAAGTGTGGCCGGATGGTAGTGAAGAGAGGGAAGGTAGTCAAGACTGATGGGGTGGAACTACCAGCGGGCCACATAGCAGACATACAGACCAGCTACAAGTACCTTGGCATCCCGCAGTCACATGGAAACCACGATGAGGAGGCAAGGAAGACAGCAACATCCAAGTATCACCAAAGGATAAGACAGGTCCTGAAGAGCCAGCTCAGTGGGAAGAACAAGATCCACGCCATCAACGGATACGCCCTGCCGGTCATCAGATACCCTGCCGGTATAGTGAGCTGGCCAAAGGAGGACATGGAGGCTGCCGATGTGAAAACCCGGAAGCTCCTCACAATGCACGGAGGTTTCCACCCCAAGTCCAACACCCAGAGACTGTATACCAGCCGGAAAGAAGGCGGGCGGGGCTTGGTGAGCGTCAAGGCCACTGTCCTGGATGAAACCCGGAACATCCAGGAGTACATCAGTAAGATGGCCCCCAAAGATGAGCTGCTGAGAGAATGCCTGAGGCAGCAGCAGACATGGGAGGAAGACCAAGCAGAAGAAGTGCCATGGCAAGACAAGACCCTGCATGGGATGTACCATCGACAGATAGCTGAGGTGGCTGACATTGGGAAATCCTACCAGTGGCTGGAAAGGGCTGGACTAAAAGACAGCACTGAGGCACTGATCATAGCAGCACAGGAACAGGCACTGAGCACCAGATCCATTGAAGCAGGTGTCTACCACACTAGAGAGGACCCAAGGTGCAGACTGTGCAGAGAGGCCTCAGAGACAGTCCAACACATAGTGGCAGGATGTAAGATGCAGGCAGGAACAGCATACACTGAACGGCACAACCAAGTGGCTGGCATTGTGTACAGGAACATCTGCACAGCGTATGGGCTAGACCCTCCCAAGACCAGATGGGAGATTCCACAGAAGGTTGTGGAGAATAGCAGGGCTAAGATTCTGTGGGACTTCCAGATCCAGACGGACAGGCAGGTACTGGCCAATCAACCAGACATCGTGGTAATAGACAAGGACCAGAAGACAGCGGTGGTGATAGATATAGCAGTGCCAAGTGACAGCAACATCAGGAAGAAGGAATATGAGAAGCTGGAGAAGTACCAGGGCCTGAAAGAGGAACTAGAGAGGATGTGGAAAGTGAAGGCCAAAGTGGTCCCAGTGGTGGTAGGAGCACTCGGGGCTGTGACTCCTAAGCTGGGTGAGTGGCTCCAACAGATCCCAGGAACAACATCAGAGCTCTCTGTCCAGAAGAGTGCAGTGCTAGGAACAGCTAAGATACTGCGCAGAACCCTCAAACTCCCAGGCCTCTGGTAGAGGACCCGAGGTTGAGGAAGACACATACCACCCATAGGGGTGAGAGGGGAATTTTTTTTTTATATAGATTATGTCTACACTGCAATAACAAAATCATGGCACCAAGTCTCGGAACCCAGGTTAATCGACTCGGAGTCGTGGTGCTTGGGCTATGGGGTTAAAAATTGCAGTGTAGACATTCGGGTCAGGTTGGAGGTTTCAGACGCTGGGCTCCAGCCTGAGCCCAAATGTCTACACTGCATTTTTTTAGCGCTGTAGCCAAAGCCTGCTGCCCAGCCAGCCACGTCACATGTCTTTTCTTGCATCATAGATGAATCCGTAGTGTCCAGAATGAGTTAGCAGCCATTAGATTAATTGCATGTAAAATTATATTACATTTTTATAATGAAATATAAAACACAATATTAGGATAATTGAGGTAAGTATACAGCACACTAATTCCAAAGTATCTGTCACAGAAGTCTCTCTTTTAGTATTCTCATTCCACAGTGATGGGTACATAATCAGATCAGATTAGCCGGGAGAGGAGAGGATACTAGGGGGTGGGTGCTGTAGAAAGTCCTCAGACAGATAGGGAACCATTTAGAATCATTAACATTACATTTAGTATTCATATGGATATTTGTTTTTCTTTAATGCAATTGAAGGGCAATGTTCTTTTTTTCCAAATTTTATTTCCCAGCTAAGAATGTTCTATTTCAGACTCTGCCCTTGAGATTAGATAGAGACAAGTATGTTCAAAGCACATTTTTCTTTATTACTTTGACAAGTATGAGAAACACCCTGTGGTTTTACATCATTTGGGAAGGGGGAGAGGGTGCACTAGCCAGCAGAAGAATGAAGGACCCGCGTTTTATTGTCTGAGTTATACATTTGTTAATAAAGCAAGCCAGGAAGCGTTTTTGGCCGATACATATCCATCCCTTCAGTTCCCAACACACATGCATGGAGACACACTCCACTTAGGCTCACTCTCTAAAATCAGGTTAACAATCTGCCTCCTAACACATAACAGCATAGATATAGGTGTAACCTTTTCAAAAGAACACCACATTAATCAGTTGTTCCATGTTTTACTGTGGGCAAGTCATCAAAGTAGACAATAAGCATTAAAATAAAACCTGTTTCCTAGTAGGTTGAGCAGCAGGTAGGAAACAGAGAACTGAGAAAAAATACTTGGTGATAACTGATTATGGCCAAGATTCACTAGAAACAGCCTCAAACATTTGGGTTTTTTTGCAGGGGTGGGGAGGGAGAAGAGATATGATCCAATTAATCTCAAAAGTGCACACAGCTTGAGATTCACACCTATGTCAGAATTGCATAGCAATCTACTTATAGCTTCATACTACCGTATTTGTTACATTATTTATTCACTATTTTATAGTACCCAAAAGTGTGTCTTCAGCGATGGCAAGGAAAGACATAAGCCCTGCTCCAAATAGTTTACAATTTAATATATGTTGTCGGTAACACCATAGTAATATATCACTTAATAAACATTGTCAACAAGGGCTGGAAAGAAAATATGCAAAACCTCACTATGAGCCCAATCCTGCAAGGTGCGAGCACCTCCGAGAAAGTCCAGCGTGACTCCCAACAGGCACTGAAGTCACTGGGAGTTGATAGCACTCAGTACTTCACAGGTTCAGACCAACTAAAGTCTATTTATTTAATTAATATATCTGTGACCTTGGCTTCATTCAATATATATAACGAAGTATTTGTTTTGGGGTGAAATGTTTTCTACACAATAAATTATAGGGAACTACTAGCCTACCTAGGTGGGGCAGCACTCCATTGGCTTCCATTAGGATTCCTTTTATTGATAAGTCATAGGATAACTACAATCAAGCAAGTTTACTAAGTGCACATATAACAGCCCATACAAACAGGTAGAGATTAATTTTGCCTAAGCTGGAGATGCAGCCACAGAGTAGTCTGAGCCAAAAATATTAACTCACTACTAACCGTGTCTATAACTTAGTCTGTTACCACAGACAGGAATATCCTCAAATTCCTTTATTTCATGACATAATCTCATTTTTCTTTCCTAGAAGTTTGCACTTACAGGGTTCTTGGTTAGCTGTACCCAGTTAGTTTAACAATCTGGCAACAGTTATAATAGTTGCTTATTACTTTAACAAAACTCAAGAAAACCTCAGCAAAACTCTATCTTGCCCTTGATGATCTCTACATATGCCAAGAATAAAAGCTTACACACAGTTTTTAATATATTTCCAGCAAGAAGGGCAGAGTAGCAGGCTGTTCTCAGAGCACTCCCGTAAAAACCCCAGCACAGGGGAAAGGGCTGGGATGCTGGAGGAGTGCAGCAGGGGAGGAACTGCAACACGTAGCACTGTGGAGATTCTAGGTAGCACTGCTACTCTATAGGGCAGCCCAGGACAGGCTGCCATAATTTAGAAGGCTCCTCAGGGCTGTCTATATTATACAGGGGATTGCTCTGGCCCCTGGAGCAGCCTTAAACCATGTGAGCTGCATGTTCTGAGCTGTGCCTTTCAAAGGTGCAACACAGACTTTCACTCTCAGGTGCCTGGGAATCCACCTACCACTTTTCCTTCAATATATTAAAAATCTTATACCAAAATATTAAGACTGGACCTGATGTTCTTGTTCCCAGGGGATGTTTTGTACCTAATTTTGATGTAAGCGGGACCATGGATTGAAAGGAAGAGATGAAAGCAGGCAGCACTGTTGCTGTGTAAGCGAGTCTGTAGGTTCATTCTTCTCCGGTAGCCGATATTTCTCAATTTAAAAATAAAACATAACACCATGAAAAATGCGTGTCTCATGTTATTTGATAGCTTTTCCATCACTGTGTGAATACAAGGACACCAGAAACACTGTCAGCCCATTTACACCTTTATGGTTTGGTAATGAACGTCTGCATGTGAGAAAAAAATAGAGCAGCTAAGCCTAGAAGCTAGTCATTAGTCTTTTTGTCAGTGGTTGTCTCTCAGTGAACTTTATAAGTAATTCATGTTATTTCTTCTCTCTCACCCCACAGCAGAGAGGGACCATCCATTAAGACTGTGATTCCTTGTTGAGCTTTACAAAAAGTCAATGGGATGGTCAAAAAGGGACAAAGGAGGTTTGTGAGTCTGTGTTGAATTGAAAGGTTATTACATCTTTAACTAAATTTGAGAGGAGGAAAATGTCATCCTGAAACAAGAGACGCATATTTAATCCTTGTCTCGAAGCCTTATAAATCTTGGTCTCTCTGTTTTGATTTGTGAATTGATCAATTAAATAGGCATTACGTTCCTGAATAAACCTTTGTAGCCTCCAACAATTTACTGCATGCATATGCTTTTCTGAGTGGAAACTCGGGATCCATTTAGATTACGTGCATCCAAACAAAATAGCTATTGAAGCCACTTTCATTTCCTTTAAGAATAATGGGTCTAAGCATGAAATATCTTTAGATAAAACTCAGAGACTGGAAATCCATGTATATACTAAACAATAAATGTAGTCTCTCAGCAACAACATTAGTTTGGAATCATTTTTATTTGAATGTGGGATGGGAATGTGGCTTGACCACTTAGAGCTATTTACTATAACTTTTTCTATTCAGGTGAGAACACTGCGCTCTCCATTCCTCAACATTTTGAAGCACACCTTGTCACCTACTGTAACTTATCTCATAATTAATTCAGAACAGAAACAAGAGTCCTAAGCATGGACCTCGCTATTCAGCTAGTTGGAAGGCACTCACAACAGAATGGGGCACAGAACCAAAGCAGCATGCTGTTCACGTGGGCCCTCTTTCACAAGGCTGCCCACGTCTGTGCAGCCACACCTTGCTGTGAGGGCTGTGGGATGGCCGGAGGGTGGAGCCAGAGAACAGTCACTCTATGTGAGGTACTCTCCTGACAATATGATGGTATTTCTGCCAAAGGCCAGAGGGGATTAGTAATGCTAGGACCAAAAATAATTACCACTCCCCTGAAGGGGATCAGATGCAGCCACAGCAGAGAGAGCCAGTGGCAAAACATATTTCGCGGAAGCTGGGCTGTAAGGAAGAAAGGAAAACCAGAGGACAGGATGGTTAGGCTACCTACGGAGATGCTCTGGGACTGGAGCTTGGCAGAAAGTGGGAAAGAAAGAGTGAGACCCACTCACCTATCCCCAGGGCCGGCTCTAGGCACCAGCATTCCAAGCATGTGCTTAGGGCAGCACTTCTCAAAGGGTGGCATTCCAGCCCTTCGGGAGAGGCTCTTTTAAAGGGGCGGCACTCCTTTTTTTTTTTTTTTGCTGTGGCGGCTGCACTCCTGCTTTTTTTTTTTTTGCTTGGGGGCAGCAAAAAACCTGGAGCTGGCCCAGCCTATCCTAGGCTAACCAACAGCCCAGTGGGTAGGGCGCTCACCTGATTCAAACCAGGGACTTGAACCTGAGTCTCTCACATCACTGGGCTATTCTGGAGTGGATTGCATGCTCTCATTCTCTCGGGATTATGGGAGTTTCTGCTAGTGGGGCTGTGTTTGTTATGTGCTGTGTGCACCAGCTGGATTTCTGTTAGTCTGTGTTTGGTTTGGTTACTTGCTGTTTCTTTGTTTTAGGAGTGTTGTTCATCTCCCCCCCACACACACTTTTCCTGGGTGGAATGGTTCTCCATGGGGTCCACTTCAGCTGGGTTTAGTGGGGGTGATCTGCAAGCATGGGGTTCTGTGTGTGCCTGCTGTCTCCTGTAATGTGTTGCTGACAGTTTGTAAGGTCACTGACTGTGCTACTATAAAATCTGCATCTTGATTTAACAGCTCTATAGTGATTTTCCTGGCCCAGGAGCAGCTTGTGAATTGTTTGGTACAGGAAGGACTCTAGGTCAAGGAATATTTTGTTCAAATTTTTCCCTTGTTTACTCCAGCAACTCAGGTAGTGTTTTCCAGTGCCCCCTCCTTTACAATCAGATGCTAGTATCTGATCTCTCCCATTACAGGAAATTAGTTTCTGCTGTTAGGATAATTCCATTAGGTTGCAAGAACCCAAAGGTAAGGCATGTTATGTCATTCTGGTACCAAGTTTATGTGGTTCTAAGTAACTCTGAACAGCCCTTGACCCTGGTTTTAAAGCACACTGATGGGGCGGATTATACAGTATTTGTTACCTCTGGACTTTTGAAACATTTCCTGTGTGCTGACCCTGATCATTTGAGAGGTTCCGGCCTTTGCACTGCTGGGTCAAGCATCCCTGGGAATGTGGAACCCCAGGATAGTGGGGAAGGGGCTGGAACATCAAGGGACCAGCAGGACACAGAGCCTCCATCTGCAGTGCCAATATCTTTCCATTACCATATGTGGTCAACCATTGTCCAGGGAGCAGCCACCCCCTCCTCCTGAAAAACCCTCTATTATGACTCGATCTATTGTGCCTGGACAAAAGTGAGTCCTGGAGGTTGAGGAGCATGGCCCTGCAGAGGAAGCAGAAACAGGTTCTTAAGATGGTGGTGAAGAACAGACTGACAAGATAGATTTATGTGGGACTATTTCTAAAAGGGCTAAGACTCTGGAGGCCTCTGAGGGTATGTCTACACTGCAGTGTAAGCCCAGGGTTCAAAGTCAGGCTCCAGCCTAACTCCCCTTCCATCAACACACACATTGAGCTAACATAGAGTTTGGACTCTGGGTCCCAGGACCCCATAAGGAAAGAAGGTCTGAGCCTGAGTGAAGCCAGGACCCAGGGTTCAAGCTATATTGCTTTGGAGTATAGATGCAGCCCCACTGGACTCATGCTCTGGAAGTCCACCAAAAGTATCCCACAATCCTATGAGCTAACTTTCTTTGTCCTCTGGACATTCGTTTCGCACATTGCCCCAGGGAAAAAGGGTGAGAGCAGCCACATTTTGCAAAGGCACTAGAAAGTCTAGGATACTGGTGGTTATACTTGGGCCCAAATAAGGCAATGTAGACACTGAAGTCCCAGGTTGGGACCCAGGGTTCAACAATTCCTAACCTGGGGTTACAAATAAGCATAGACACTCAAGCCCTAGGTTAACAAACCCAGGATCTGATAACTCGAGTTCTACTAACCCTGCCCTTACATTGCAGTGTGGATATACCCTGAACTGCTGGCAGTGGCTGACTATGGAGATGTGTGCTTTGAGAAAGAGAATAACTTTGTTGGGTGGTTGCTTTATGCCTGCAGCCCCCAGTGGGATACTATCTTCCCCTGACACAGAGTCCTCAAGCTCCTGATCCTGTATGCTGCAGTGATGATAGTGGATCTCAGCCTGGGGTTGCATTGCCTGGTACTCTTGGGAAAATAGATATGCGAGCTTGTTGCAGTGGCAGCTCAATGTTCTTCCGAGCTGGTGGAGTCTGGTGGAGAGGAAGAGGCTGATGATGGTCTCTGACTCCTCACTGGTTCCCAAGGTCCCAGCCAGTCAGCTAGATGGGAAGCGGGGAATACTGTGTGAAAGAGATTAGTAAGTTTTTGGATAACTCTAAAGGGAAGCAGGGAGTTGAGGTAGAGGCCTGTTTCCCTGATGTACAGCTCTTTGTTCATTCAGCTGTCCTTACATTGAGAGATATGTCAGCTGATCATAAGAAACACTTCCATCTCAGAAAGTTGTTGAGCAAGGTGAGGAAGCATGCAGGGAATGTTCAAGATATAAAGACCTCCCCTTGGCTCATTTTGTTCAAAACACTTCCACTTTCCATTGTTTCTCTCTGCTGCTCTGTTCTCTCCTGCTAGTCTCTATAGTGATATTCAACTTTGTCTCCAAATATTAATGGATGTAAGCATGGTCATAAAAGGGCACAACTTTTTGAATTTCCAAGACAAAAATGGGCTGATATTGTCTGTTTTGAAGAGATGCACTCAGAACCTGATAATCAGGGGCACTAGTTGAAGGAATGGGAAGGGGAAATTTTCTTGAGCCATAGCTCCAATGTCAGTGCTGTTCTCTTTTCCCAGGGCACAGGGGCACAGTTCCTTTCTGTGAAGGAGATTGTTCAGAGCTGGCTCCTCTAAGTGGAGACACATATTGGCACTATTTAATTTTTTACTGCATGTTCCCCTACTCCGGGGTGAGATAGTGTCTCCTTTCTGCAGACACTTGCCCTTGACAATGCTTGGCAGTGACCCCGATACTATTATTATCCTGGGAGAGGATTTCAGTTGTGTTGCAGATTGTGTTTTAGACAGGAACCACAAGGATCCATGCTCGCAATCAGCCAGTACACTTGGCTGAAGACTACTCCCAACCATGTCTCAGGGGATAGATAGGATCACTTTTATACCATGAAAGCCAGTGTGAATACGATTGTTGGATCTTCATATGTCTCCCACTCACTTTTCTCATCCTCATTATGTCCATGTCAGTGTCTCTCCCCCTCTTTCTGCCTGTGCTTCCCACTGGCACATTAATATCAAGTTATAACAAGACTTGAATTTCACCCAGATGTTTGCTATGTTTTGGAGGCTTTGGTGGCAGTACAAGCCCTTCTATGAGTCCCTGAGACAATGGTGGGATGTTGGAAAGGTCCAGATGCAACCCTTCTGCCAGCAGTATACCCAGAATGCTATGTGGTCCTTGCATCAGGCTATGAGTGCCCTGGAACATGACAGCTTGAGGTAATAGGTAATAATTGGAGCTATACCAATCTCCTAGAACTGGAAGGGACCTCAAAAAGGTCATTGAGTCCAGCCCTCTGCCTTCACTAGCAGGACCAACTACTGATTTTCACCCCAGATCCCTACATGGCCCCCTCAAGGATTGAAGTCAGAACCCTGTGTTTAGAAGGCCAATGCTCAAACCACTGAGCTATCCATCTCTCCAATCTTCAAGTGGAAGACCCAGTACAGATTCACCAAACCTTAAGAAGTACCAGCTCCAGAGATGTTTTTTGGAAAAGAAGCTGCAAGAAGCCCTGGTTTAGGCCCCATTTACTCAGCTGTACAAAACTGGCATTCCCCCAAGGTTCTTTTCTGGGTTGCAGAAAAAGTCTATGGACCATCAGTAGATTTTTTGCTTCCTGCTGCTGAATGGTCGGCTGAAGCTGACCCTACTGAGATGCAGAAAGCAGCTGTTTCACTTTACAGAACTCTGTACTTCCTTGAAGCCTGTGATGTGCTAGCAATGGAGGCACTCACCAGGGATTACCCCAGCTGAGTGATGAGGAACAGGAGTGCCTGGATGCCCCATTGTCACTTCAGGAGCTCTCTGTTGCAGTCCAGCAGCTCTCTACAGGCAAGGCCCCAGGTATTGATGAGCTGCCATCTGAAAGTTACAAGTGTTTCTGGCATCTTATCATCTTTCTAGTGGTGCTGGAGTGTCACCAGGAGTTAGAGCTACCCCTCAGTTGCCGCAGGGCAGCAATCACAATAAAGGGGACTCCTGTGACTCACAGTACTGGAGTCCTATGGCTTTTCTCTGATTATAGGATTTTATCCAGGGCCTCAGCTAACTGCCAAAGGACTGTCTGGACTCTTTGATACACCCTGTACAAATATATTGTATTCTTATCCGCTTCAATTTTTGATCATTTGTTTTTAATTCATGATGTTTTTACTGTTAACAAACTTTGTAATTTGGATATGAGGCTTACTTCAAATGGACCAGGAGGCCTTTGTTAGAGTTAACCCTAGCTGTCTTTTAAAAATGTTAGATGCTTGCAGGATTGGGCCTCAATGTTCTCTTCATACCCTTCTTTATTGCACCATAATGTCTTAGTGTCCTAAAGATTAGCCACTGCTTTCCAGTTCACAGAGGCATTCATCAGGGTGTCCCCTGTCTGGGATGCTGTATGCTCTTAGTTTGGAGCCATTCCTGCAGATCTGCAAAAGCCATCTAACTCGCCTTGCTGTGACGGATACTTTCCCAGTTTGTCTGTCAGCCTGTGCTGAGGATATCTCAGTTTTTAATCATATCTGACAGATTGACATGCGGGCACTTTGTACTTGTTTACAAGGGTCTGAACAGGCATCTTCTGCCCATATTAACTGGGCTAAGAGGAATTCGATCTTACTGGGCTCTTAGCAATGTAGTGGTCCCCTGTTGTTGCCCCAATAATTGCAACGGGGCACCTCTGGGGTTAAGGTATTGGAGGTCTTTTTCAGATCTGAACAATATATGCTAAGGAACTGGGAGGGGGCTGAGGAAAAGGTGCAAAGCCGACTGCAGAAACAGTGCTGGCTCCTTCCTGTGCACTCTTTTCTGAGGACAGGTGTTGACTGCCAACAATCTTGTGCCCTAAATGTTGTGGCACCAGCTAGTGTGTCTGACATTCCCCTCTGGATTCAGAAACACATTAACCTTTTTTTTTAAATAGTTACCACGGGTTGTGCCCTGCGTTGCTATTCTTGCCTTTAGCTGAAGGAAGCCAGGGGCTTATTGCTGTTGTCAGCAGGGTGGCAGCCTTTCACCTCCAGGCTGTTCAGCAGTTACTCTGCTTCCTTGCTGGCCTGGAAGTCCCTTGCTTTTTCTCTCCATCATCATATTTGGGAGATGGGCTTTGACACTCACCTGTGTTTGCTGGGCAACAACAGTGTCTACATATCCCCACAGTCTATAATGGTCTTAACAATACCTGGCACCTTCTTGGGGAATGTTTCTTTTGCAGCCATGATCAAGAAGCTGCTCTATGTTATATGTGTCAAGATTTGGCGTTGTGCCATCCTCTCAGATTTCCCTGATACAGCTTGAGATATGCCTCTGTCACTCTATATCCCCAACTTGGAGGACCTTGTACCTAAGTAATCCCAGGGAGCTGCAATGGAGGATCGTACATAGCATCATAGCAAACAATTGTTTTATGCACCATATTACTCTGAAGGTGTCTGTACCCCTTCTGTTTGGCTTCAGACACAGTGTTTCATTTTTCCCCCCACACTGGCCCTGTTTGATTCTTCTCTTTGGTTTTTGCAGGCGCTTTTCAGTGGTTTGAGACTGGTTTGTTCTAAGCTTCTGTTTGTTCTCAGAGTGAGACAGAGTGCTCACATTCGGCCAGTTTCCTGCCTCGCTATCTTTTTGCTCGGTCAGGCAAAACTAGCCACTTTGAAACCCCAACAGAACAGAATGGCTGGGGTAGAGCAGGGTGATAAGCTAGGGTCTGTTCCATACACTGACTGTGGCTTGCTATGGATTGATTTTTGTAAATTGACTTGTAACCTGAACACTTTTCAGTTGACTCGGTGTGTTAACAATATTTTGAGTGAACTTGGTAGTGTGATACTTTAGTGAGCCATGTTTAACAGTCGCTGAAGACGTCTTGAGCTTTATTTTCTTCATATCTTTTTGTGTATGTATTGTAATTTTTACACTTTTTAAAATAGTCTCAATGTGCTTTTGTGTGACAAAAGGAGTTTTTCATGTCATCTCTCTCTCTCTGTGTCACAATTTAAATGAACCTGGTACTTTCCCACAAAAAAGGTTCAGTTTAGACAAATTGGCATTTTCCAGCAAACAAATTTTATTTTCCTCTCATATAATTGCTGCCTAGGTCTACCTGGGATCCACCCCACAGAACTGGAGCTTTCCTCCCCTAAACATCCACTGCCTCAGGTTCAGCACATGCCCTGAAAATTGAGCAGCTCAAGTTTTGTGAGACCAACAGGGGGCACTATGACCCCAAAATAAATATTAATCTTGTAAGTGGCACAGCTATGTGCTCTTTATATAGTTCTCCCTCGTTCCTTGCCTCCTTCCCTTCCCACCTCACATTGTTTGAAACACTCTTAGAATCTGGAAAATAACATTCAGTTCCCTGCCAATTGCAGACTTTTATTTTCCACCACTTGGCAAAACTCAATTTTCTTTCCTGTGTAAAGACAGCTAAAATTAGCACAGCTCATAGGCTCTCGCCTGCTACAGTCACAAGCCTGGATGAATCTGGCTTTAATTCTGGTTATTTGCTTGTTTGTGCACTAGCATGAGTGACGTAATTGATAAAACTTAAAGCTTCACATCTCCAAAGTGTCACAGAAACAGCAATAAATTCAGTTTCACCACACCTCACGTGAGGAAGGCTAACAGGCATTATTACAGATGGAGAAACTGAAGCAGACAACTTAAAGTAATGATAATATTGTGCATTTATATAAGGTTTTCATCCTCAGATCTCACAGCACTTTGTAGAAAAAGATAAAATTGGAACGAGTCCAGTGGAGGGCAACAAAAATGATTAGGGGGCTGGAACACATGACTTATGAGGAGACGCTGAGGGAACTGGGATTGTTTAGTCTGCAGAAGAGAACAATGAGGGGGGATTTGATAGCTGCTTTCAACTACCTGAAAGGGGGTTCCAAAGAGGATGGATCTAGACTGTTCTCAGTGGTACCAGATGACAAAACAAGGAGTAACAGTCTCAAGTTGCAGTGGGGGAGGTTTAGGTTGGATATCAAGAAAAAAAATTTCACTAGGAGGGTGGTGAAACATTGGAATGGGTTACCTAGGGAGGTGGTGGAATCTCCTTCCTTAGAGGTTTTTAAGGTCAGGCTTGACAAAGCCCTGGCTGGGATGATTTAGTTGGTGTTGGTCCTGCTTAGAGTAGGGGGTTGGACTAGATGACCTCCTGAAGTCCCTTCCAGCCCTGATATTCTATGATTCTATGATTATTTCCTGGTCCTCTGTCAGCAGGGTGCAAAGCATTGTGGGTCTTATTTACAACACTGCTTATTGGTTTTTAGTTTCAGATCTTGCCAACAGAAAGAGATACTAAGAATGCAGAGAGGAATTGCTTGATTGGATTATTACAACTTTAAGAAAAGGTTAAAATTGGGACTTGGAATACAATCCCTTAAAGAAATGAATCCCAAAGGAGAAAGTGCCATAAATCCTATGAGCGCATTTTCTCACAAGATTTCTAGCCCAGCTATGCTTGCGGTAGAGGGGGAAGATTGAAAGGATCTGTCTACAGCATTCTGATTTAAAGGAAAACAAAAGTGGTTTGCTCACCAGATGTCTTATCAGAACCATATCCTTTAGTCTTGGCAACGAACACTACAAAACAACAGTGTAGAGATCTGTTTTAGTCCTTAACACATATGGCATGAAGATGGGAGCCACAGTGGGGAGTTCACATAAAACGGTATAAGCATTATGGGGCAGAGGAATTTGGAAAGGTAAAAATGTTTTTATTAAAGAATATATAAAGTTGTCTAGACAGCTTCTCAGGAAACGTCAGGAGCCATACACAGTTCTTACTGATTCTTCACACTCAGAGTGGGAGCCAAATCCACCAGGAATGCCTCAAATTGATCTTTCTGTTCTTCCTTTTTAAGAGCTCTTTTGCCTCCTGTGAAGTCTATGAGTCAAGCAGTGAATCTGGGCAGCATGGCCATATAATATGACAAACTATATAAGCACTTAAATAAAAAAAACTGATTCCTTAAATGAAGATATTACCAAACATATGTGTTTGCCTTATATGTTAAACCTACACAGGGCTTGAGACTAGGATGTTAGGAGGAATCTATGGCCTAATGGACTGAGCACAGTGCTGAGAAACAAGAGATCTGAATTTGACACCCAGTGTTGCCCCTTTCTTGCTGTGTGACCTTGCTTGCACAGAAAACTTTGCTCTTGTCCCTCAGTCTCCCTATCTGTCCTTTACACTCAGCAGTCTTTATAAAGTGCTTCAAGATCTGTGGATGAAAGAGTTGCTATTTTTATTTTAGCATGAGTGAACCCAGAATTGTATTTCACCGCCGCTTCACTGTTCAGCAATACAGAGGAAATGAAGTGCAGACTGTACCTTGACAGTTATGAAGCTTAGATTGCTAGGAAGCTCCCATTGCCATGTTACTGGACCGCACCAGCATTTAATATCCATTTCACGTTCATAGTGTTGGAAACATGCCAACATGACAAATTACTTTTAAGAAAAAAAGCCCACTGAAGTATGACAAGCTCTAAAAACTGTACTTGAGCTCGTATCCAATAGCACATGGCACACAAATGGCCAAATACAGAGAAAAGGCACATCATAGTATAAGCTATGTATCTGTAAGTGGGGATAAAGAGCCTAACACAGTGTAACTTGCACAGTGAGTGGCCATAGAAAAGTGTAGGATAAAGTAGTGTGCAGGAGGGAAGGGCATACGTCAACTTACACCTTCTTGGCAGGTGTTTTGCCTGCTACGCCCTCTCTGCTGGCACCTCACTATGCAAGTTATATGAAATGTGACTGGTGTACACGCCTTTGGTATGGGGTAAATTACACTGCCTGACTTCTGATTTTGGCCTCAAAATATTAGAACTACAGGAAAGACAGATTCTCAGCCTTTCTTAATGTAAGGAAATTAAGTTTATAGTTTCTCCACAATACATCTAGAGGCCTGGGCTGGTGACGGGACACTAATCCATTCAGGCACGCATTGCTGTAACAATGCAAAATGGTGTGAGATTTTTTTTATCCTCACTTGGCTCATGCAAGCATGGACCATTTCCAAAGTGATTTGGAAGTCCCAGTCTGGACTGTGAAGAGTAAGGATACATTTTGTACAATGTTCACACCACATCGCTGAGCATAGTGAGGGCCTGATCCTGCTTGGGGCTCTACAAATAAAGAAATAATATCATTTATGAAGGATGTTCTGGGATTTTGTTATTAGTGCCATTCCTCTTCTCCCCATCACACACTTGAGTTTGGTGGAAATCTTGCAGTGGAGGTTTGGGTTTTTTGGCCTTCCCCTGCAGCATGTAGGTGCAGGTCACTTGCTGAGATTATCTGGGTATATTTCACTTAGTGTATGTCTTCACTACCAATGTTAAAGTGCTGCCGCAGCAGCACTTTAATGGGGTTGTGTAGTCGTGGCACCAGCGATGGGAGAGATCTCTCCCAGTGCTGTAAAAAAACCACCCCCCATTAGGGGAGTAGCTACCAGCGCTGTTTTTTCACATCCCAGAGCAAGAAAGTTTCAGCGCTGTAAAGTGGCAGTGTAGAGAAGGTCTTAATCGCATCCCTGCAGGGGCCTCAAACATAGGCGCATCCCGGTCCCTTCTCTTTTCTGCCTGTGGCATATAATAGACTAGTCTACTGTGGGCTGTAATACTTGGGTCTAATTTTGGTTGTTGGGTTTAGTGCTTGGGTGCTAGGTGGTGTTGGTGGCTTATAAGATGCAGGTCAGACTAGCTGATCCGGTGGGCCCTTCTGACCTTAAACTCTGACTCTATGACTGTCAAATGCAGCAGGAGATAGTGTGAAATGGGTCAGAATCTCCAAAAGACAGTATTTCACATCAGATTAGTTATAATTTAGCCCTATCAGCATCTTTTGCTCAGAAAAAGGGTGTGGTAAGATAACTTGGTTACAGGTCTGGCTCTGAGCTACTTCCAGAGTGGGGAGCAAATTTTATCTCAGCAGTAGAGATGCCAGTCTTTCCAGATCATGCCAAAAATTATCGGTAGAGCAATGAGGGAATATTATCCACGGCACAAGAAACTTTGAACAAATAGATTCAGTTAATCTGCAACAGTTACTTTGGTTGAGAACCAATGAGCAGTATTACCTAGTCATGTAATACTTTACACTTTTAGTAAAACTATTTTTATATAGAAAGTTTCTTACAAGGATATCAAAAAACTTTATAAACATTTATTAAGCCTCACAATTCTGGCAAATTGGTTAAGTTAATTCCCCCATTGTAAAGAAGGGTAAATTGAAATACAGAAAGGTTAAGTGACTTACTCAGATTCAAACAGGGTCTGATCCAAAGCCCATGTATGCCAGTGGGAGTCTTTCCAGTGACTTCACTGGGCTTTGGATCAGGTCTGGAGCTAGTCTGTTGTAAAGCCATGATTCAGTTAATGAATTCTTCTCATCAGTCCTCTGCTTTAGCAGAATGTGATCATATGGGGTCATTTTTTCTGACTGAAATCTATAGGTTCACAGGGGCACATGAATTAGAATAGCAAATATGGCAGGCGACCAGCTTGGCTTAACAATGAAATCTTCGGTGAGCTTAAACTCAAAAAGGAAGCTTACAAGAAGTGGAAATTTGGACAGATGACTAGGGAGGAGTATAAAAACATTGCTAAAGCTTGCAGGGGTGCAGGAAGGCCTAGGCACAATGACTAGATGACCCCCTGAGGGCTCTTCGAACCCTAACATTCTATGATTCTATTATTATGTTTTGCTACTAGGTAACTTTGGTATATTAATATATGTATTTGCTCAAATATTTTGTGTGTTTATTTAGTCTATAGATCTGTCTATGATGGTACGTACAATCTATATATTTTATCTAAATTTCACTCTCTCTCTCTCACACACACACACACACACACACACACACACACACAGTTTCACAGCATGGAACATACCATACTTGCAATGTTTTAGTAATCAAAGAAGCCTGCAAAATATAGGAGAAGCTTTCCCTGATACCTGGCAAACATTTCATGTACGATAACTAGAAAAGCAGTAGCATATAATCATGACACAACTTTCTTGGAGAATGCCTCATCTCAGAGATGAATCTTGAAGGATAGTAATTTATGAATGAGGAAAATATCCTTTTTCAAATATCATTTTCTTCTCCAAATCCCTCAAAGTCTTTTGCAAATATTAGGTATTTCTTTCCAAAACTCTGGAAAATTTCCTAAAGGCAGTGTTCTCTTTTTTCCTTCAAGGTCTATTTCCTATCCGCCTGTTCCCATCAATTACCAATGAACTGAAACTATTAGGCACTGATCAGCTCTGCGTAGGCACAGGAGTCCACCTGCACATTGCAAGATCAGAGCATTTATTTTGTAAATGGAACAAGTGCAGGCTTTCTCTACTGATTGTCTCAAAAAACATGTGCAAGAAAAATAGTCAATACTTAAATGAATTTATGTTTTCTCACTTGTTTGTGCGTCAAAGACTCAAAGCATAGATCCAGCATCCACTAGGCTGTAATATCACAGCTACCACAGAGTCTCATTGGAGGATGAAGCTTTTAAGTTAATATACTTTCAGATATAGTCCATTATTATGTAATGTATACCTAGGAGTCAGATATTTTCATCATCTATACTATGAGGAGTTGGGTGCTACAGTATTTTGTGTGTTACTAATATACTGCTATCTGGGCTTGAGGGGGCAAAAAAAACAACAACTTGTTGAATAAATATGGTTAACTTTGCCAAACACAAGCAGTTGATGTTATCACTTGAATTACTATCTGTGAAGTGCCTTCTGTCTGCTATTTATTCTTTTTATGCAAACAGAAATATTAGTATGTAAATCCTCATTCATCCCTAGAGTAATTGCACTGTGTGACTAGGAATTACACCAAAATGAATATGGGCAGCAATTCTTCAGCAAATAGAATGATGTGCGCTAAGCTTTATAGTGTCTCTAAGCTAACATGGGGTTTTGTCCCATATGGGAACCTACCAAAAAGCACCTCCTACTTATAGATTAATTAATTTTATTTGGTCAAGAAACCTTTTCCACTCTACAATAACCTCGCTGGGAAGGCAGTGATAACACTGTCTGAATATCAGTTAAGACATTGACTTCTCTGTTGAGGTTGCTAGGAATAAGTGTAATTTGTCATCTGAACCTCTGCCTATTGAAACAACCTATATATTGTGTGCAAGGTAAAGACCAGTCATTAAACAATGACTTTTGTTCACTACTGACTTGGCATAATCCAATTCAATGATGAATTTGTAGACTGGATTCAAATCTTATGCAAAGGTGTAATCTGAATAACAGTTTTGAAGTCTAAATTTATGATACACCAAAATCTAGAATAAGCTGCAATACATTGATGCATATTAGTTATGTCTTCTGTCATGAGTTTTAGCCTTTAGTAGTGATGTATAGCTGTTTATTCTGGATTTGGTAGTTCATGAGCCATCAGACCTCAACGTTATGTTATTCAGATTAAACTGTTGCATAAATATGCAAAGGGAAACAAATAACATCTACAGAGATCAGTGTCAGAATATCCATAGTATTGAATCCCCAGCTTTTCAATGATGTTGAGTCTGATTTTCTAGCCTTGATGGTTCATCATCTATCATACCCTTTATTATACTCCCTGGTCCCTTGGGCCAAGCAAATATACCACAGGGCATTTAACAAATGGACCAAGATGCTTTCAACATCCTAAGCATGCTGGGCCATTCCAAAATAGGAGAGGAAGTGATATTTATGATTAAGCCACTGACTGGTTCTTGGGAAATCTGGATTCAGCTCTGCCACTGACTTCCTGGGTGACCATTGGGGTGCCTTTGGGCTGTAAAATAGAATTCTAATACTTCCTTATGTCACAAGGGTTTTGAGGATAAATCCACAAATAACTATGCAATGTTCAGATGTTACAGGGATGGAAACCAAATATGGGTTTAGTACTTTGTGCTTTGAATGCAAAAATGCTATTAACAGTGCTTCCTGGCAGTCCAAAAGATGTTCCAGTGAGCACACATGTAACATGACACTTCCCCTCAAATAATAATTTGGTGGTGTTTTCTTTTTTTAAGTTTTCAAGTAAGTGTCCAAACATTTTAAAATTATTTTAAAGTGAGATGACTCTTCCTGGGTGTACTGATTTATAGAGCTTATTTTGTACCTTTTAAATGGAAACACAGATGATGCAAGCTCTCATCAGTATAAATCCTCCTTTTCTCATGGAAATTCTATTAAAATTATCTTAATTATATTCCACCTTTTGTTATATTTAAATGATTGCATTTCATATGCAGAGCACATTTTAGATTTCGTTAGCATGGTCTTCAATTTTTCAAAATGACTTAAAATGATTTGCTTTATACTTCTAATTAAACGATTAAGCTGACAAAGGAAATGATCAAGGGATTTGTAACAGGCAAGAGAAAATTAAACTATCATATGACTATCCTTCCTCTGGAAAAAAGAGCTTTATCAAAGAAGTTAATCCGTAGTTGAAAAATAGGAGGAGAATTAGATCTCGTTTCATTAAATAAAACAGCCAGAGTTTATTTTTACATATACATTTCAGTTCCTTCAACTGACACCCCCACATAAATAATCACTACTGTAGGATTTACACAAGCTGATTCTAGTCTTGATTTCTTTGGTCAATTCACTGGTGGAAGGTCTTCTCATGCTTATTTTCTCCAGATTGTGCTTTTTCCATCACCACCTGCCAACAGCAAAGACATAGCATTTGCAGTTTTAAATAACCGTACTTAATACAGTTGGCCAAGAGCTTAAAATATAGGAGCTCAAAGTTAGGCTCCTAAATCCATATTTAGCCATCTAAATAAATGGCCTAATTTTCAGAAGTACTAAACAGCCAGCAGCTCCCACTGACTTTATCGAGTACTTTTGAAAAACCAAGCCTCTTTACACACACACACACACACACACACACACACTTTATTTCAGAAATCATGGTATAAATTTCAAACCATGAAATAAATTAAGATCAAGTCAAGCAACAATATTTTGGTACAGGTTTTGAACTGTGTAACGTTCTGGGATGTTTGACTCCAGAGTTTTGAAGCAGCCCATTATACAGACGGGCCATTTGCAAAATTCAGTTTCAGCATGGTATTCTGGTTTGTGCCCATTTGTGACATAAACTGACTTTACACTTCATTCACACCCCATGCAGTCTACACATTCATGTTCTTCCTGGGCATTTTCTTGAAGGACAGATATGCTTAGCCAAACAGACACAGGAAAGATTTTAGTTGCCATATTTGCCTGGCTACTTTTTAAATAAATGTGTCTTTATTATGATATTTGCTAGGGATCAGGGTCTAAAATAACTCTCTTAATGGATTGTGTGCAAAGAATGCAAATCCCCTGATTCCGATTAATCTACTCTCTAAGCCTCCAAACTAACCAATTTTTTAGCAGCAGATTTCTATAAGGGACGCATTCATTTAACTGGAGCTTCAGAAGCTGTGACCAGGTATGAGTAACCTCTCTGGAAGAGAATGTTTCCTAGGGTAGCTGCCATGAACAATTCAAATCTCAACTCCAATATTCCACTGGATTTCTAGCTGCAAAGTAAAGCATATCAAGAACCTCTAATAATAGTAAGAAAATAAGAACTAGACTTCTTGGTAGCTAATGAATTTTAGGTTGACAACAACTATAGCTAGACATTTTAGTATTTCACATCCACACAATGACAAGAATGACATAACAAACACCAGTTAGGTCTCCTATGAGGACGTTTCATCTATTTAGCAAATGAACTGCTAAATAAGACTTTGATTCCTAGTACTTTGGGTAGAAGAGAACACCTCTTATTTCCTAAGTGATGAAGGCTTTATAAGATTTACAGGCTATCTTCCCACAATGAAACCACAGGTCTTTGAAGGCTAGTTTAACTTGCTGATAAACAGACACAATGGTATCCCAGCCATTGGACAGATCAACAAAGATCTTTATACCAGTTTTATCTAAGCTTCAAAGTACTTTTATACTGGATAGGGAATCCCAGCTTTACCTGAGCAGTACCTGAAAATGCTGATCCATTTCATGAGGAAATTATAGCACAGGGAATTGTCCACGTGAGATGAGGCCAAGCCAAAACTCTCACACGGACGTATATGTGGATCACAGTTTTGCAACCCAACCCCACCCCCACTCTTCACCAATATCTTGAGTAAGGCAACTATTTAAAACAGATGAAGTTCAGTCATTCACCACAACCATGCTAGTATCAAATCCAATTCACAGACACAAGTCTTTAAAATGAAATTAGATGTTTGTACAAAAGATATGCTTTAATGTGGCTTCCAGGAAAAATTCTACAGCCAGTGTAGGGGCAGGGTCGTTCAGGGTAGGTGGATGCAGTGGCCTTTGAGACTATAAATCGCCCTCTTCATTCCATCCCTTTATGAGCCCGGAGAGAACAGAAAGTTATGCATTGCACTCAGTATGCTCATAACACTTGCAGCTGTGCATGAAAACAATGACTAGAATCCAATCTCATGCTTGAGGACTTCAGCTGGTCACATGCAGGAGTCCAGAAGGAATTTCTTCCCAATTCACAATTTGCCAGATGTATTCTGGGTTTGGTTATATTCCCCCCAAAGGATTCTTTTTCTTAGGTATTTGGCTGGTGTGTCTTCCTCACATGCTCAGAATCCAAGTGATTTTCAGATTTGGAGTCAGGAAACAATTTTCCCCAGGTAAGATTGGCAGAGAATGCAGCATAGAGCACATGCTGATCAATTCCCTGCCATTGCAGAGGCTTCGGGCATTGGTGGCATTTCAGTCTTTTCTGTTCTCTGTCTGTGGCATAAAACAGTTGAGTCTTTTGAGGACTGAAATGTTTTATTCTAACCCAAGATACCGGGTTCAGTAAGTGCAGGAAATTTAACAGCCTATGATATACAAAGGTCAAACTAGTCTGGTCTCTTCTGACCTTAAATTCTATTTCACTTTTTTAAAATCTAAGTTGATTTATTTTCAGCATAGTTGGTCTAGCTATTGAATAGCTACTGAAAAATCAAAGCGTGTCCTTCAAACATAAATGTAAGGGTCACCAATTTTTTTTCTAAATAGCATTTTATTCATGATAAATTCGCATACCTTTAAGTCTTAGCATAATGCACAGATTTAAAACCTGATGGATTAATAGCCCACAAACTACAGCACTGTAAGAAAAAAGAAAAACCCACTATGATTGCATCACCTGTCATATAAAACAGCCACACAAATTTATTTCTCTTCTTGACAATTCAAATGAAATTTGTGTTGGATTCTGAGTGGGTTGCAGTGTGGATTGGCCAGAATCCCAATTTACATCTTCTAGAAGAACTGAAGTGGAACGCAGGAAATATACACATACCAGTAATCAACCATTCTGACTACAAGTCACTTCTGCTTCAAGGAAATACAGTGGGATTACCATACCATGTGTAATAGTAAGTAAGGAGATTCCATAAAGACAGATGTGTAGACACATTTTGGAAATTAGTTGATATTAGCACAGTAGGTAAAAAGCTGAAATACTGTAAACAGTTATAATAATAATTTACATTGCAGTAACACCTAGATAATTGCATCATGGATCAGGCCCCCACTGCGCTAGGCACTGTATGTGTGAAAAGCAGTGATCACAGCACACGGATTGCCTAACCATTGTTGAGCTTTTTTGAAGCATCAGAGCAGAGGTCTCTCTTATAACTATTTGAATTGTTGGAAAGACGTCATTTAACTTGACATTACTGCACCCAAACATCTGCTCAAAGGCATTAATTAACATAGGCAAGATTATTTCACAGATTGTCAACATTTTGATACTGAGTAACACTGAGTATCCATAACACTGAATATAAAGATTGGCCCGGATCAGTAATCTCACAATAGCATTCAGAAAAAACACCAAAATTTTAACCAAGATGTTGCATTTATTAATTTTAAATAAGAAATGCATTAACGGCACATTACATCTCTTCATGCTAGTTGCTCTGCTATACAAAGCTGGTGACACCCATTATCCAAATGACTATGGGAACATAGTATGTAGTGTGACAGACCCAGGCCAGTGGGGTGCAGGAGTCTGGTCCTATTGGCATCCCAAAGGGTGGGCGGGCAAAGCCTGCCCACTTCTAAAGAACCTCCCCCCAGCCTAAGGGGAGGATCCACAGGTCTAGAACAACAAGTAATTCCAGGGGACAACTAATGAAAAAAAGCAGGCACGGGAGTGAGGTCACAGGGCTAAACAAAGGGAACCCAATGGGGACACCGAGCAGAGAACCCCAGACAACGTCCACTGCTCCTTGAAGGCGTCCAGGGAGCCAGTGGATGCCGCCCAGAGGAACTCCGCTCGGATGCGTGAACAGACAGAGGAGCGGAAATAGGCCCCACAGTCGCAGGAAATCCCATCAGCCAACTTCCTCTCCCTGGTGCTGTAGATAACCTTCTCTTGGCCCTGGCCAAACTAGTCGAGAAGGAGATCCCACGACTTTGTGGGGCCATGGATGGGGAGCGTGTAGATAAAAAGGTGAGGGGAAAAGTGCAACCAGAAACGCAAGAAGATATTCAGGAGGAGCCGGAACAGGGGCCGCAACCTGGCGCACTCCAAGTAAATGTGCGCCAAGGTCTCCTTCTCACCACAAAAAGGGCAGGTGTTGGGGACAGGGGTGAACCGCACCAAGTACACGCCCGTGCTCATGGCCCCATGAAGGAGCCACCAACTGACATCCCTGGCAGGCCACGGGACCAGGGCAGAGTACAAGCTGGCCAACTGGGGCTTCTCACCCTCGA